>NC_133662.1:193543732-193877951 GCF_037893015.1 Macrotis lagotis
TCGTTTTAAGAAAACTCCATTTATTTCTAGGCTCTCTAATGTTTTTATTGGGAATGGGTGCTATATTTTGTCAAAGGTTTTTCAGTGTCTTCAGCATTTTTAGCATTGAAATAATCATATGATTTCTTTTAGTTTTGTTATTTTATTGATAGTTTTCCTAATATTGAGCCAACCCTGCATCCTTGGTATAAATCCTATCTGATCATAGTATATTATCCTATGTAACTTGTTTTAATTGCTTTGCTAATATTTTGAATCTTCTCTCTTCAGACTCTTGCTGGTTTAAGTATTAGCACCATATTGGTATCACATAAGGAATTTGGCAGAACACCTATTTTCTTTTTCAAATAGTTTATATAGAATTGGAATCAATTGTTCTTTAAGTGTTTGGTAGAATTCACTTGTGAATTCATTGGTGGCTTGTTCCGTTTCTTTTTCTGAAATGGTATTATTTAAGTATTCTACTTCCTCTTCTGTTAATCTGGGCAAGTTAAATTCTTGTAAATATTCATTCATTTCACTTAGATTATTAAATTTATTGGACATAATTGGGCAAAATAGCTCCTAGTAATTACTTTAATATTCTCTTCATTTGTGGTGGATTCATCCTTTTCATTTTTGATACAGGTAACTAGATTTTCTTTTTAAATCAAATTAACTAATGTCTTATCAATTTTATTTTCACCCCATAAAACCATTTACTAATTTTATTCGTTGAATGTTTTTCTTTCCATTTCTCTTTTGATTTTCAGGATTTTCATTTTGGGGTTTAATTGGGGATTTTAAAGTTGTATTCTTTCTTGTTTTAGATATGTACCTTGACTGTTTTTTTTCTCTATTTATTTGATATAAGCATTTAAAGACAGATACAAATCTTCTAAGTATTGCTTTGGATGTATCTCACAAATTTTGATATCTCGTCTTATTGTCTTTCTCTCTAAGGAAATTATTTTCTCTGACTTTTTTTTGACCTACTCATTCTTTAGGATTATACTGTTTAAATTCACCATATTCAGATTTTAATGCAATAAAAATTACATTCAATAAAGGACCTATTTTATTGCATTATGATCTGAAAATGGTGAGTTTAATTTTTCTGCATTTGATTGGAAGGTTTTGATGCTTTAAAACAGTTTTTGAGTTAGGTGCCTTCTACTGCTGAGGACAATGTGTCCCCATTCAGTTTTCTTTAGAAAAGTTTTTTCTAATTTTATAAAGATTCTATTCATCTCTTTACTTCGTATTCACTTTTTGGTTATCTTTATTTAGTTCTGAGAGGGGAAAGTTGATATCCCACTACTATAGTTTATTTATTTCCTCCTGTCATTTATTTAACTTTTCCTTTAGGAATTTAGATGCTATGCTATTTGATGTATATGTATTTAGTATTAATTTATTTTATTGACTATGGTATTCTTTAAACAGGTTATTTCTTTGCTCAACTCTTTTAACTAGATCTATTTTTGCTTTGTCTGAGATCATAATTACTATGCCTCCTTTTTTTTTTTACTTCAGCTAAACATAACATTCTGCTCCAGCCCCTTACCTTTACTCCGTGTGTGTCTCCCTGCTTCAAGAGTTTCTTGTAAACCACATATTGTATGATTCTACATTCTACTCTGCTTCCGTTTTATGGAATCACAATTATGATTACTGTACATTTCCTTCATCCTATTTTTCTCCTGTTTATCTTTGTGTCTGTCTCCTTTCACTTTGTACCTCTTCAAAACTGTTTTATGACACTGCCTCCCTCAATCTACCTTCCTTATTGGTTACCTGTCTTCTATTATTTCTCTCCCTTCCTACTTCCACATAGGGTAGGATAGATTTCTAAACCTGAGTGTTTATGTTGTTCCTATTTCAGCCAATTCTGATGAGAGCAAGTTTCTAGTATTACCCACCAACCCCTATCTTCCCTTCCAATTGCATTTCCTTTATGTGGATTAGCCCATTCTACCTCTCCCTTCCCCCTTCTCCTATCCTTCTTCTTCACCCTCAATTTTGTTTTTTATATCATCCCAGCATAGTTAACTCACACCTGGACCTTCTACATATACTCTTTCTGTTCCAATAATAGTAGCAGTTATACTTATCCAATATGCCAATTTAAGAATGTATACAGTTTAACTCAATTGTATCCCTTTTGATTACTCTTTCATACTTGTCTTTTTATGCTTTTTATGAGTCTTGTATTTGGAAATCAAATTTTCTGGTCTTTCTAATCAGGAATGCTTGAAAGACCTATATTTCATTAAATATTTTTTCCCTGAAGAATTATACTTTTGCTGCATCTTTTGAGAATCAACCAAGCTGACATTTGGTTATAATCCTAGCTTCTTTGTCCTCTGGAGTATCATATCCCAAACCCTCCAGTCCTTAAGGTGGAAGTTACTAAATCTTGTGTTATCCTTACTGTGGTTACATGATATTTGAATTGTTCTTTTCTGGCTACTTAACAATATTTGTTCCCTTGATTTAGGAGCTTTGGAATTTGGCTGCAATATTCCTGGGAGGCTATAATATTTCTGGAAGTTTTTATTTTGGGATCTCTTTAAGAGATTTTGATTTTACCCTCTGGTTCTAGGATATCAGGGCAGTTTTCCTTGAAAATTTCTTATAATCTGATATCTTGGCTCTTTTTTTGATCATGGCATCAATAATTCTTTTTCTTTTTAAATTTTTTATTTTATTTTGAACTTAAGAAATAAAACAAGCATTTCCATAATATAATGGGGGGAAAAGATAATTGCACATGGAACTGCAAATCTTTTGTGTACAACTAATTACTTTCAAAAACAAAATAATGGACTTTTTTTCCTTTCTCCCCCTTCCCACCCTAAAGATAGCTACCATTAGACACAAATGTACATATATACATTTTTATGTAAGTATCATTCTATATATTCCTTCAGTTCTCTGGATGCAGATAATATCTTCCTATGTAGGTCCTTTGTAATTAATTTGGGTATTTATAATAGTCAAAATAGTTGCTCAAAGTTGTTATTAAAATAAAATAGCTATTGCTCTTTACAACATTCTCTTAGTTCTGCTCACCTAGCTCTTCATTATTTCATGTTAAGTCTTTCCATGTGTTTCTAAGATCATCAAGCTCATCATTTCTTGTAGTATAGTAGTATTTCATCATAATCATATACCACAACTTCAACTATTTCCCAATTGATGGTCATTTACAATTCTTTGCCACCACAAAGGTGCTATAAATACATTAGAATCAACTTGGGAAACAGAACTAGTTGTGGTATTGCTAGGTTAAAGGGCATAGACAGTTTAATAACTTTTTGGGCATAACTTCAGATTGCTCTCCAAAATGACTTTCATCAATTCATAATTCCACAATCGTGAGTGTCCCATTTTTTTCTGTATTCCCTCCAATATTTATCACTTTTACCTTCAATCCTTTTAGCCAGTCTAATAGTTGTAAAATGAAATCTCAAGGTTGTTTTAATTTGTATTTCTCTAATCAATAATTATTTAGAGCATTTTTTCATGACTATAAATTTTGATTTTTTTTTTATCAAAAACTGCCTGTTGATATTGTTTGACCATTTATCAATTGGCAAATGACTCATATTTTTATAGTTTGACAGAAAAGTCCTATTACTGTGGATTGGGAGCTCTGTTACAAATTCATTTGCCTCCAAAACCTGCTGCTGGTTGCTTGTCCTGGGGCTGAGGTCCTTACTGCTGGCTTCCTCTGGGGCATGGGCTCATTCATAGTGCTGCCTTGCTAAACGTGAGGTAGGGTGGACTATGCACCCCTCATAAATAGACAGACCCATCCTGACAACCTTCTAAGTAGTCTTGGACTGCAAAATTATTTCACCTGGTCCTTTTCATGCTTTTCCCACTTCAGTTTTGAGTCATTTTATAGTTGTTTGGAGGGGAATTTGGGAGAGGCCCCCAAAAGTTCCCTCAAGAAATTAATTTCAGGATAAAAATGCCATTCTTCATCTAAGATAAATTACTAGCTTGGCTATTTTAATTCCTAAGATCACAAACCTAAGCCCAGTTTTTCAACTCAACATCTTGTCCTGATCCAACTGACTTCTTGTGTTATCTTGGCTTATACCTGTCTTTCCTTTATTGGCTAGGATGGGAGGGATCTTTCAAATCCTCTCCTGCCTTTGGCCAAAAGGGGAAAATGTTGGGATCCCCAATTTTTTTTTCTCTTCAACATTTTCAGGTTCCCCCTCCTCAATCTATTCTTGAGGTCAGTGGTTTTGTTGATGAGGTATTTTACATTTTCTTCTATTTTTTGATTTTGTTTAAACTGACTTTTGCTGTCTCATGGAGTCATTAGCTTCTGAAGACTCCATTCTTTTTTGGGGGTAGTTTTCTTCATTAACCTTTTGCAACTCCTTTTTCAGTTGGTCAATTCTACTTTTGAAAGAGCTTTCCGTTTGACCAATTGAGGTTTTTGAGAGAATTATTTTCTTTTTGCATTTGCCCAATTGAGTATCTGAGAGAATTATTCTCATTTTGTATTTGTCCAATTGATGATCTGAGAGATTTATTCTCCTTTTGTATTTGTCCAATTGTACTTTCTAAGGATTTGTTTTCTTGTTGCAAGGTATTAATTGTCTCTCCCAAATTTTCCAGTTGATTTTTGAGTTCCTTCCTTATTTCTTCAAGGAAGTCTTTCTGTGCTGAAGACCAGATTGTATTCTCAGAGGTTCTAGTCTTTCTAGATGAATTTTGCTACAGTAAAATCCCACAACTGTCTCTGTACCAGCTCCAGGTGATGCCTGAGCTCAGAAAAACACCTGCAAGAACCATGTTCTGGTCATAATGCCTCGCTATGAATCCCTCTTTTCTCATTGTAATAGCTACATGGCCACTGCTATAGATATCTAGGCTTGGCTTCACTAAAGTGGGATTCTTGCCTAGAGTTTCCCTCTCCAACAGAATCAAATGCTTATGATCACCATTAGTTCTTGGGTTTTATTTTATTTTTCAGTTACCTCAGGTTGGGATAATCACTGTGGCTCTTCAGTTATTTTGTCAGAGTTAGCAGTTGGGTCATTATTTCCGTGATCTCTCTGGTATTTTATTTTTCTGCACGACTCTTGGGTCATTTATTTTTGGAGTAGACAGTATACTTGTTTCCCCTATTAGACTGTAAGCTCCTTGAAGGCAGGGACTGTTTTTGCTATTTCTTGTAATCTCCCCCTGCCTTCCCCCTAACCCCCCCCCCCCCCAGAAAACCAGGCTTAATGCTTGATGTATTGAATGATTTTTGAAGCCCTCTCTTCTCTTTCCTTCCCTCACTGTTCTTTTGAGAAGAATACATATTCTTTTAGCAATTTTTGATTATCTTTTCTCCCTCTCCTCCTTTACACTAGCACATAAAATGTTCTAAAATTGAGCAGGCAAAGAAGAGAGGAAATGGAAAGAAATAATGAGAAAGGAAGGAAAAAAGATCTAGGCACATGGTTCTGAGTTAGACTACCCATGCCTCAATTAGTGGAGTTGGGGCCCCAGGTAGAGGGATGGGACTCTATACCACCAGACATCTGATTTAAACCCTTAGAACTTTGCCCCCAGAATTTTTTGCTTTTGCTCTCTTCCCTTGTATACAATTTCACAGACCCAGTTAAAAACTTGAAAGATCTTTTTGACAGCTGCTTTTTAGAGTCTCAAGCTGGATGGAGCCAGATTGCACAGCAGTAATCTCTTTAATTAGATTATGAATTACATTTGAAGTCAAGTGAATTTATTTTGCTCAAGTATCTCTTTTAGCAGAGTCTGTGACCTACTTTCATTCAGATTAGAGGGATTTGTGAAAATGCTCCCAGTGACGCTTTCGATGAGGCATTTTAATTCATTTGGAGATTGTCAGGATAACTTGTTTTAAAACCAAGAATGCCTATTTACAATAAATATGGGTTATACCTTTTAATAAAAACTTATTCTAAGCCTGGAGGAAAAAAGGAAACTTCCAGATGATGAAGTAAGCCTGCCTTTGGCAGGATGCTGAAGCAGAAAAGATCCAGGAGGTCAGAGGTTAGATGACCCGGACTTTACCAAAGGAGCTGAGCCGTGGCTCCACTCTTAAGCCAGGGTGCCTCCGACTGGAAAGGCTGGAGAGCAGCATCTCCTTTCAGAGCCTGCATTTAAGGAGGATGGGTGCCCAGGGCAGCTGCTTCACTATTGACCATTCGACTGCTCTCCTTCATTCCTTCATTATTCTCTCATCACCATGTCCCAAAACTCATCCTTTTCAGTAGTCTCTGCCTCAGGAAATCCCCTCCCTCCCTGGAGAGTGTCCTCCATTTAAGGAGGTGCCCAAGGCAGTATCTCATTCCCTTCCCCACCTCAGCTGCTGGACTTCATCTGGGCACTTTGTTGGGTCTTTTCCCATTAGATTGTTGGTTCCTCGAGGGCCTCGTTGTTCAGTTGTTTTGGTCGTATCCAACGCTGTGTGACCCCATTTGGGATTTTATGGGCAAAGAAACCAGAATGATTTGCCATTCCTTCTCCAGCTCATTTTACAGATGAGCAAACAGAGTCAAACAGGGCTAAGTGACTTGTCCTGGGTCACACAGCTAGTGTCTGAGGCTGGATTTGAACTTGCTCAGACATTTCTGAATTGCTAAGTGACCTACATATTTGCTGTATAACCAAGGGGCAAGACTTTTACTTGACACTGTTTCACACTCATCCAGATGCTCAGGACTTAAGGGGGGAGGGAGAATTTAAACTCAGAACAAACAGGTTCAGCACCCTTTTAATCTTTCCCCAATGACTAGGTTCTCATATATCCCCTTATTCTTCTCAAAAAAAATTGCTTATTTAGAAAAATGTTAAAGAATTCACTAATGGAATCCTGAGACTATTCTTGGAGCTTAAATGACTACCAATATTTCTTATAAAGCAAAGCCTTGGAGTGGGTTCCAATCCTTCCTCAGATACTAGCTTTGTGATCCTGGGCATATTATTTAAGGACCTCCTTGGACCTTAAGTATCCTCAACTGTAAAAAAAGAGGGCTAGGCTAAATGGCTTCTGAGATTCCTACCAATTCTAAATCTATGGCCCCTGGACAAGTCATTTAACTTCCCTGTGCTTCACTTTCCTCCTCTATAAAATGAGAGTTGGTCTGCTAAGTCTTTGCTTTCCCCTCCATATCAAGATAAAGATCCATGAGCCTATGATCTAAGAAAGGGCAATTCTTTGCCTTCCCCAAGATCAAGTATTTATCCAATGAGCTGTCTATTTCAGTTATCTCATCCAGTGCTATAAATGTCAAAAACCAAAAAAGGGGAAACAATTCTGGGATCCTGCTGGAGCAGACCAATTTTCACCACTCTTCCTATAATAAAACATATTTAGGAGATCTCAAATTTTTATTTATTTAGGAAACAATTCTGTCTTACTAGTCTTTGTGTACAGCTGTGTAGTGTCACAAACAGCTGGTCTACCCTAGACCAGCATGACATGTTCTTTCTGGTTATTATTTTTTTAATGCCTTAGCCTGAGTTGCTAATTCATGAGACTAATACACAATTCAAATATATGAATTGCATTGTATCTTTTGAGTGAAATTTTAAAACAGGGCCCCAAACATTTTCCAAAGCTAGAAAAAAAATTGTACTTTGCACAATCTTTTATCTCTAGTTACTTCCAACTAATAAGCAATATTTAGTGAATATTTAAACTTAGTAAGGTTTCTAATATTTCATTGTTACAAAGTTGGTTATTGGAATTTCACAAAATTATTTGAGTATCAAATATGCAAAATAGATGGAAAAATTCTTCCATTTGGCCACTGTTTTTAGCTTTATACAATCTATTTTCATGTTCAAATAATATATTTCATTAAATATCTAGTAATGTGTGTAGGTAGCACCTAGAAAATTATATAAACATAGTAAAGACAATAATAGCATAGATGTAATTTAGAATAAAAACCAAAATACAAGACATGAATATGTAAGACCAATTAAGAGATAAAGATAGATGTCATTTAAGGATCAAAAGAGTTACACTGATTGGAAAGAAAATTGGGGAAAATAGTTATGGATGTTCCAGATACTTCTGGTGGGTAAAACCCCATCATGTGTTTGGGTAAATAATAAAGATTTCTTCAAATTTTCAAAATAAAGGTGAATCTGGAGAGAATTGAGATTTTTGGGGGGGAAAACCAAATACCCATTTCTACATCTGTACATTTTTATTTGTTTTCCTCCCCAAAATCTCAATTCTCTCTCGATTCCCCCTGGTTTTGACATGGTTACTATTATATTGAATAAATTAAAAAAAAGTTACATCAAATACAATTCCATTAGAACTTTTTAATTTTTCTTCAAGAACATTTTGGGGTGGGGGTGGGGGAGGTGAGGGAAACCAAGACAAAGGATACCTAAGAATCTTATCTAATTGTTTGCATTTTTAATGCTTAAATCATCAGTAAACTCTTTCTTAAACTCAAGATGGCAAGATTCTGGTAGCAGGAATCTGTTTTCTTTCCAGGTTTGCCTGGAGAATATTGATTTAGGGAGTCTTTGAATGACTGTTAGGTCTTGATTATATAGGTACCAACAATTTGACTCTGACAAAGATGACACTATCAAAGTAAGACTATAGCATGCCACACATATACAAATATACATTACTACATATATATGCCATCAACATATATGTAAAAATAAACCTCAATCTTACCCTCATGTTAAAAAAAAACCAAACCTACAGCCTTTTTGGCTAATGAGGAAGTTTCTGAAGAGTTATCTAGGGCAGCTAGCTAAAGTATCCAGCTCATTCTAAGTAGATTCTTTTAATCACTAGCTTTAATGTGTCAACTCTCTGCTTAAGTGCTGCCACAGAAGTATGGGATAGACATGGTTTAATAGTGATAATCTGGATCCCTGATTTTTCCCTCAATTGCTTCCAAAGTTTTTTGAAACCATTAAAATGAGAAATACACCAGAACAATACCACCAATACCACTGGCAGTAACCTAGTGAGACTTAATACCAATAAATATAAGAAAATTCATTTGGCACTGACTAATGGGCTCTCTGATGGCAGCACTTAATTACTGTCATTTCCTGGCAGCAAGAAACTATCCACTAGTCTAGTCTCTGTATTAGTACTTTAAAAAACACTTCTAGGCAAGGTAAGGAAAATAGTGTCTCAATTAATATATAGAAGTGGGAGCAAGGAACTTTCATTAAATTTTCTACCAAGGCTGTTGATGTTTTTTCTCAAAACAGAATGACAACTGGATCCTAGTGATTACCTGACCCATTTAAACAAGGTGACATCATGAAAAAGGAAATAAAAGAAAAAACTGTCACCAATTCCTGAACAATGTTAACTGGCAGATATCAATGGCTAAATGAAAAGGCCAAGAGCCTAGGTCTGCCTCTGCCAGCATGAAATTATTTTTCTTGCCAAAGAATAAAATATAGCAGCCATGGACAATATTGGTTTAGAATATAAGGTTGTTTGTATTACCTTGTAGATAAAAAAATGGAAGATTAAGGAACATCTTTCCATAAAGCAGTGAAAGGAAACACACATTTACAGAAAGCTCAAGGAGAGAGCAAATCATGCCATGAAGCTGAAATTGAAAGGACAAAGATAAAAAAATGGAAAAGATTTGTCAAGATTTCTATAACAAACTATTTCTCCATCTATCAGTTGAAGCTACTATATCTGAGTTTTTCATTAAAGTTTCTGATGATTTGCCCAAGGAAGTAGAATTGGCATATAAGAAATCAAAAACAGGAAAAGCAGCTAGAGAAGAGATGTTGTATGTTGGGAGAGGAAATTTTGAGGACATGTAGGGATCAATTCTCAAGATTGCTTCTTCAACTAGTTGAGTCTATTTTTAACTTAGGAAAATTTCAAATATAGAATAGAAAAACATGAGCATCCTAGTCAACTGTTTGAATTTTTAATACTTAAATTATCATTAAGGACTCTCCCCTCCTCTCAAAACAAAATGGTATAATTAAGAGAGTTCTGGTATAATCCCTGAACCAAAAATGTTTTGGTTCCCCCACCCATCCACCCCAGGTTTGCTATGGAGTCAAGTCAATACATCTATCAAGTCAGGCACTTTGCCAAGTACTGAATTAACTGCATCTCTACTACCTTCCCCCCTCTATACCACCTCCTAGTCTATTAGTAATAAGCCAACATCCAAGTTAATTGCACTCATAATTTAATATAGTTCTAGGGCATATACATTTTGTGACCCTCCTTGTATCTCATATACTGTAGTTGCTTGTTAAATAAATAGCAACATCACCTCAACGATTGTTCCATAGGGCAGAAACTAGAAAGAGTTCATAGAAGGCAGAAAGTTGACTTTAACTACAACACCCTAAATGACAAATCTTGTTAAGGATGGTTGTGTGTGGGAGTACTATAAACTATCATCATCCGGTGTCCTTAAGCACCAGAGCCTTGTTTTAGTAAGTACCGTGGGAATGAGAATGGATTAGAGACTCGGGAGGTATTTAAGCACTGGTATTTGGTGCAATAAATGGAGACCAGAGAGTACTTGAGGATCTTGGAGAACTTGTCATCCTTGTCTTCCACCCCACCCCTTCAAAGCTCCCCTGGGGAAGATTAAGGGGAGTCCAGAAAGGGACTCAACATATGACATCTGAACTGGGATGCAACATATGGCACCCATAAGGAGTTATCTGAGTTATCTGGTGGAGTTACCTGAGTGAAGTCCGGAATAAGGACACAGCAGATAACAAGCAAGAGAACCAGGTGACATCCCAGAGCAGAGGATTCTGGAGAAAGTAACAGGTTGCTTTGTTACTGGGGCCTGGTTTTCATCAAGAAGGTGTAAAGTGAAAAGACAAATGGTACTCAACATTGAAGAGTCAGCAGGAAGTATTCTCCAAGGCAGTGCCCCAAGGGACAAAGCTTCTTCCTCAAGCAGCAGTCCCGCCAGCACCATGAACACGACGTGGAGAACCTGCTTGTTCTTTTTGGCCACTTCAACCTACCTGACCACGCTGTGCGTGCTGGGCACGAGCCAGGCCCCTGGACCTACGACCGGCTGCAGAGACTTCTCGTGGTTGCCACTGACTTCAGAAGCCACAGCGAGTTTGACTTTGACTTTCCAGCCTACAGCCATCTGCACCTTGGCCATTGCTCTGGCAGCAGATGGCTGTGAATTGAACACTAACTGTGCTCAATGTGTTGAGAGCAAAAAGCCATATGCTATCAGACAATTTATAATAGTGTTGACTACTGTTCAGAAAATGCAACAACTCCAGATTGTACAGTCAACAGCTTAAGTAATTTCAAATGCTTTCTCATTCTCTGCCCTTCCCACCCTCTACAGAGGGAAGGGGGAGGGAGAAGGGAAACCTTCCCTTTTTGGAACTTCACAAGTCAAGCTTGTCTCAGATGGAATGCAGGCTTTGCTACAAGGACAAGACCCCTCCAAAAACTTATTCTAGAAATAAAGGGACCCCCAAGCCTTCTTCCTGGTTCGGGGGCGGGGGCAATGTTTTTCAATAGGTTATTGATTGGGAAGCTTCATTATTTTTCTGTGGGAAATTTAGATTTTGTCTTTTGAATGAAGCCTGTGCCTATGGCTAATATTTTGGTGTGTTGTGTGTGTGTGTGTATATATGTGTATTTAAACATTTATAGGTCATTTTACATCTCTCTACTGGCCTGGAGAGGTGGGAAAATGTTTCTATATTCTGAGATCTGGTACTGGCCAGAGTCATCAATCTCAGCTTGGCAAATGTGATGGATACAGGAGTTGTTTCTGTGTTTGTGTTGCTGTCTAAACCCTGGTGTGTATAATTCAGATCTGAAATAGTTAAATGACACCTGAGTTAAAAGATAGTCCTTTTAGTTTGGATTTTGAATTTGATTGCTTTGAAAGGCTTTTGTTGGAAAAGAAAAGACTATAAGTTGGGGAGAAAATGTATTTAAAGGAATTTGGGAATATTGGTTTTTACTACTGTTTAATTGATATTTGTTTATACTTTGAACTTTTGTTTACAACTTATGTGGCTTTCATTATATAATAATTTTGTTTCAAAAAAAGACAAGAAGGGGGATATGTTAGGAATTGTTGTGTGTGGGAACACTGTAAACTATCACCACCCGGTGAGCACAAGAGCCTTATTTTTACTAAGTGCCACTGGAGTGAGAGTGGATTAGAGACTGGGGAGGTATTTAAGCACTGGTATTTGGTTCAATAAATGAAGACCATGGAGTACTTGGGGATCTTGGAGAACTTGTCATTCTTGTCTCCCACTCCTTCAATGCTCTCCTGGGGAAGACTGAAGGAATCCAGAAAGGAATTCAATCTTACCAGAGTCTCTTTATGTATCTGTTGGGGATGAAGAGAGTTGAGGAAGAAGATGGGATATATTGATACCAAAGCACTGGTAAGGGACACTTATTCCTACTCAAACTCAAAAAATGCAACAGATATATCTTAAGTCTGATTCATCCCCTGGTTCCAAGGGGTGCTGAATACTTGTCTTCTACTGTACCCATAGGACTCAATGGACAGTATTTAAAAAATAAGCAATATTCTCTTACACTAGCAACAAATGAACACATGACCCAGACATAAAGAATCCAACTGTAAGCAAATTTGAGTAGCAAGGAAATTACCTTTCAAATTTATGAAGAAAGGTAGGAGGAGACAAGAGGATCATGGGAGATAAAATGGGTGTGTGGACAAATATTAGAAGGGAGGGAAAATCTGAGCAGTAAATTTCTCTTTATAAAAGTCTAATATCCAAGATGCATAAAGTATGCATTCCAATTTATAAGATTAAGAGCATACCTCAATCAATAAATGGTTGAAAGACAGGAAAAGGCATTTCTCAAAGAAAAATTCAAGTTTATCTATAGAAATAAGAAAAAAAAATGCTCCAAATCACTATTAGAGAAATGTATATTAAAGTAACTTTTGACTTCCTACCTCACACTAAGAAGATTGGCAAAATTGACAAAAATGGAAAATGACAAATAGTGGGTCATGTTTTGTTATTGAATATTATTCAACCATGTTCACTTTTCATGACTCAATTTGTGATTTTCTTGGCAGATATTGAAGTCCTTTTGATTCTCCAATTTATTTTACAGATGAGGAAATTGAGGCAAATCATTTAAGTGACTTGCCTAGGCTCACACAACTAGTGAAAGCTAGATTTGAACTCAGGAAGAGTTATATTGACTCCAGAACTGATGCTCTATTTATTATGCTACCCAAGGGTTTTGGAAAACTTTTAATGCAATATTATTGGTGGTACTGTGAATTGGTTGAATCATTTTTTGGAAATTTGGTATTTGGAACAATGTTCCTACAAAGTATAGTTTAGAACTTTGGGAGTATTGTTCCTTTGATCCAGTAAAACTATTGGGTCTAGATCCCAAATAATGGGGAAAAAGAATACATATGTACTATATATATAATATTTATAGCAATTCTTCTTTTATGATAGTAAAGGACTGGAAACTAATTCAATTGGGGAATGACTGGACAAATGATACTATGATATACCTACCTAAGAAATGAAGGGGAAGTTTCAGAGAAAAATCTAAGGTGACTTCTGATGCAAAATGAACAGATCAGAACAATTTATACAAATAACAATACTATAAAGACAAACAACCAGGAGTCTTATGAAATCTCATCAATACAATGACCAACCATGATGAGGTGATAAGACTCAAGGTAATGATTGAGACTTATTTTTCAGACATGACTAATGCAGTAATTTATTTTGACTATGCATATTTGTTATAAGATTTCACTCCATTTTCTCCCCCTCCCCCCCTTTCTATTTTTCTAAATGTGAGGAGGGAAGTCTGGAAAAAATAGATACTTAAAATAAAAGGAAGAAATAGATAAGCAGGACAATACTAGAATAGCCATGCTAAATGTGAAATATATATTTTTAAAATGTACAAAGTGAAGATTTCACATGACTTCATATGAAAATTTGCTGATCTTTGGCAACATAATAAAAAAGGAAAAGAATTCAAATGTGATTTGAATAGTAATAGTTATCATCTACTCAAATAGTAAGCACATATTTCCTTTGAACAAAGTCTTCAATATAGCTGTCACAATTAAGTATTTAAAATTGACATTGTAGGAAATGTTAAGCAATGCAAAAATAAATTAGATAAATTCAGTTTGGTAGAAATCTGAAGTCATAAATTATTTTAAGGCAGTTTTCTCTAACAAAACGTGGTAACTAAGACAAAATTCGCGTGTGACTATCTCTTGGAAACTAAAATGCTTGCAAATTGGCAAAGATGGAAAAAAAAAGAAATAGTTTGTTGGAAGCACTGTGGAGACACAGGCACACCAAAGCTGCTTTGGTGGAGTTGTGAGTTGTTAAAAAGCATTTTGGAAAGCATTTGGGAAGAATCTAGTCAATTAATAAATGTGCCAGTTACTGTGGTTTTAGGAATACCAAGAAAGGCAAAAGACAGTTCCTGAACTGGACTGCTCACAATCCAATGGAGACACAATATGCAAACAATTACGTACAAACCTAGGGAAGGCGCTGGAATTAAGTGAGATTGGAAAAGGGTCCCTGGACTTTAAAACCAGGGAAGCTAAAAGAGAAAAGAAGAGGAAACCATTCCATACTTTTTGACCCAGAGATTCCAATGCTGGTCACTTACTTCAAGGAGGTCACTGACAATAAGAATGGTTCCACATATTTTTTTTCAACTACATGCAACAGTAGTTTTCAACAATTATTTTTTCTGCAAGATTTTGAGTTTTACATTTTGCTCCCTCCCTGTTTCCCTCTCCCCAGAGAGCAATCTAATATAGGCTTTCATGTATTATAATCATGCTAAACAAAGATTCATAATAGTCACGTTATAAAAGAAGAATCAAATTCAAACAAAAGAAAAGAACATTAGAAAGAAAAAAAGATGTAATATATAAGACAACTTTTAAAAATTCAAGATAGTAAGCTTTGGTCTGCATTTAAATTCCACAATTCTTTCTCTGGATATGGATGGGGTTTTCTATCACAAGTCTTTTAGAATGGTCTGATTATTGTTCAATGTTGCTGTTAGTATGTACAAATAGCCAACCCCAAACCATACCTCCTGTAACAAACCCTTAACAAGAGAATCTTCTGCTGGAGCTTTACTCAAATGGGAGGACAGAGGATGGGGATGAAGATACTAAAAGCAGCACCACCAAGGAATGAAATTCCTCTCACAAAGTGAAATTTCTTATGGCTTAACAATGGTTTCCCCATATGCTGGCTCTCTACTAAAATCTGATGTTCATAACAGTTTCAAGCACTCTTCATTGCCCAAATACATTTTAAAATTATATTAAAATTATAAAGGTTATATAAAATTATATAGAGGCAGACTGCTTCATTTTTCAGGACACAGGTGAGATGTTATTTTCTATTTTTTTGTATCATGAAGAATATTAAGGTGCCACAGCATACAAAAACACTCTTCATTTAGCCTAGTTTTAAAAGGTCATTTAATAGGAATAATAAAATACCTTTTAATATGAAATCAGAAGTCAATGTGGCCTAAAAGATAAAGAAATCAGGGCAAAGTTACGGCAACAATGACTTGGATTTCAGTTCTTTTCTGAAACATACTAGAGCAGGACAACATGGGGAGGTCATGTAGCTTCTTAGTGTAAGCTTCAAAAAACCTGCTGAGCTTTATCTGCTGTGTGAGTTTCTGTCCCAACAAAGATGAATTATCAGATCCATATTAACAGAATTTTTAGAAAGAAATCTCCCCACTGGAGGGGAGGCAAACTTCCCTAAGGGCCCCAAGGTTGGCTGACTCCTGGCCAGCACTCCCATCACATCCTAAACCACTCAACCCTTCCAACTCTTCTAAGAAGCATCAAGGAGAAGGAAAGCCCTGAGCCAAACAGAACAAAAATGGACCATCAAGGCCAGAGAGAACAACCCAAGACCATCTTTCTGGTAATGACCAGGCTGCTTAGAGGACGCAACTCCCAGGAAAACACATCCACTGTGAGCCCACCCCCATGACATCAAAGAAAGTAGAACCCACCCACATGTCAACAAAAAATATTGTTAACAGCTGTTTTCAAAGTAGTGGAAAATGGGAACTTAGGGGCTGGCTTTCTCTGGGACCATTTAAATTATGGTAAGATGAATGTAATGGAATATTATTGAGCTGAACAAAAGGGGTTCAGAGGAAACTCAGCAGATGTACAAACTGAAACAGGGAAGTGAGCAGAACTAAGAACACCTTATGTGATGTAAGTGTAATAAAGGGAAAAATAGTTTTTGAAAGACTGTCAAATCAAGGACAAATGCCAAGCCAAGAAGCTGGAGAACCACCACTCACTTCCTGCCAGAGGGATGATCAGTTTAACAGGGCAGACATTTTCAGACAAGTTTTTGCTGAACCATGCGTGCTTATGAGACTTTTATTGTTATTCACTGCAACTCAAGATAATAAGAGGGATAGATAATAAATGTGTGTATAAATAAATAATTCTATTTACCAAAAAAAACCAACCAAACAAAAAGAAATCTCCCTCATCTCTCCCTCCCCCATGTTTAATCCTTGGATTCATGCCTTTCCAGAATATGATACAAACTATGTGGTGAAAACTTACTGTGCTCCAAGCTCCAAATAAATCCCTAAATTAAAAAGAGACAAGTCATGGAAGTAGGTTAATAAGAAATTATGATTTCTTTAAACAGGTTAAAAAGTTAATATTTATTACATTTAGCAATTATAACACAATTGTATAAAAACATCTAATATATAAGGTGTATATCAGATGCATATACTAAATGAGGACATTCTATTTATTTTGACCCATACTGTGTACTCAGTTTTAGAAAAAACTGAATAACATAGTAGATATGAACAGGAGTCAGTAACTTTGAAAACGGAAAATTCTAGTACCATTGCCAATCCCAACAGATTAATGCAGCTGTCTCCAACATCTGAGAAGACTATAGATAACATACCAATGGAGGAGGTATTACCTTTAAGCTTCAATTCCTGGAGGCCATGTTTCTTCACCTTGGTGGCCTTTCTTCCTTCTGCCAGCCTACCCTCAAAAAGATCCTCCTAAAACTATGATTGAGAGAAGCTACACCTCCATCAATTATATGGGACCATGCCTCTTCATCCTGATAATTTTCTGCCCTTCACCGAACATATTATATCACCCCTTATACTTTTGCAGCTTAACTAAGTGCATTTTCTTTGTAGAATTAAAGTGACAAGACACAAAAACTGACAACAAATGAAAACAAACATAAAAATATATATATATAATACAGCGATAAACCAATTTGGCAGTTAGATAATCTATTAAGGAGAAAAACATGGGATTGCACGGATTAAAAAACTTAAGTTTTTATAAAAAAAGTACAAGAATTTAAATTGTCAGACTTGAAAAAAACACATAATTTATACTAAGAAGTTTTAAGCTTTGTATAAGGAAATACTATCTTTTTTTCAAATAATAAGCACTTAAAATCTCCTTCAAAAACTGAAGCTCTTGCAATTGCACCTATTAGTTCAAGAACTGCATTTTATTATTCTCATAAAAAAACAACTTAATGGGGAGTCAGGAGGACCTGAGTTCAAATCCGACCTCAGACACTTACTAATTATCAAGCTGTGTGACCTTGAGCAAGTCATTTTAACAGCATTGCCTTGCCAAAAAAAAAAAACAAACCTAAAAAAAACCTTACTAAGCTAAAAATCTCATTCATAATACCCTTCCAGTCTAATTTTTGAAATAATGCCTATAAAAATTATTGAAATATGGCACAAAAATGGTCCCATTGAAGATACTGAACCCCTTCTTATTACCCAACTACAGATGGACTTATACAACATTCCTATTATCCTTTCAACCAAAAGTAAAAAATAAAAATTCAACATTTGGCAACCCTATACAAACTGTGCTTTCTCTGCTCTTAAAAAAAAATACTAAACTAAAAAATAAGTCACTCATTTTACTTTGTAATACCCTTCCAGTCTAACTTTCAAAATGATGCCTTTAAAAATAATTCAAATATGGTACAAAAGTGGTCCCAATAAGATACTTAATCTTTTCTTATTAGCTAACTGTGAACAGACTTTCTACAACATTCCATTATCCCATCTTTCAATCAAAAATAAAAATAAGACAAAGATTTGGCAATCTTATACAAACTGTGCTTCTCTTTGTTCTAAGTCATGAAGTCGTTTTGGTCTTAGTCTCTGGCACACTGGTTTCATATAAGATGAGTGAAGTTCTTCAGGGCTAGCTTTGGGTTGATTTACCTGCTGTCCAGGTGAATCTGAGGAATTTTCTGGATTGGCACTGACAGATGTTTCTGGAAAATTTTCCTCATTATCCTTTACCTTATTGTTAGGATGTGGAGTATAAAATGTCCCTGGTGGGGGCTGCAGAGTTCTCCGTGCCCGGAAAGCAGTGAAACGATTAGAATCCAAAGAACACCCCTCTAATATCACTCTGCCCACTTTCGCTGGCACCACGTCCGGTTGACTGAGCTGCATGATCAAGGGTGGAGGGATCTCGGAGCTGGGAGATAAAATGCTAGCACCACTCTTGGGTTCTCTGCTTTCCTTGAATGTATTGGGCATAATCACTGCTGTCCTTGTGCTTGTATCATCTTGACTAACTGGTTTGTCCCAAGTTTTGGGGTCATAATAAGAAAGTCTGGAGGATGAGTTAGGAGAAGATTTTGTTTCAGACATTTCTTCAGTGATTGAACTTCTGCCATATTTGTCTGAATTTAAAGTTTCCATATTTTTTGAATTGTTCTCATTTAAAAAGTGTGGAGGAAGGAATCCATCTACAGGTAAACTCACAGGTCTAACTGATGTCTTTATTCTTGGAGATCTCAAGGTTATTTTATTATATCTCACCTCTGAATGACCGTTAGCTTTAAATTTATTTTTGTTCTTGAAGGGGTAGAGTTTGGTCTCATCAAAAACCAAAGACATAGCATTTTCTGAAAGAAGTAATAATTGGATGTTACTTTTCAATTTCCACACATGCTAAATATGAACACATTAAATTACAGGGAAATGAAATTAAAGCTCATAGAAGATAGATGCCCAGCACAGAAGATACAAAAAAAGAATGAATTTATTACTGTCCTTACTACTCACTCACCTGACAAAATTTACATTTTCTGGAAAAATACTTGATGCAAAATATACTTTAGTGACACTCTACAAAGTCCTTACTCCAGAATGTGACTTGCTTAAATCACATGTCAGTTATACTGAATTCTAACATAATTTAGATGGAATAATAACCAGTTTCTGATAAGAAGTGAAGATTTCCAATCACAGATATATACTAATTAGAGAAAACAACCAGGCAAAGCAACAGTAAAATGCTCAAAAGTTCCAGTAACTAGCAACAAGGTGAGATTTTTTTTTTCAGAAGTGCTAAGAAGAGAGAAGATACTGATGCACTATATCACTTATTAAGGAATCATCCAAATCTTTTAGTGCTAGGCTGTTTAAATCTCTTAGAGAAGAATATCTACAAGTAGGGACCAACAACTTCTAGGAGAAAAGGAAGAGAAGAAAAGAAAGAAAGATCATAAGGTAGAGAAATTAAAAAAATCCCTACAACAGGTCCTGGAATACAAGAGATAAAGGGTAATAGAGACACTGGCAAGGATGACTACATTAAGAACAATGAATTCTCCCTCAAAGTAACATTTCTCATTCATTACCAACAAAAATGGAATTAAACCCACTGAGTTTAAGAAGATTCCTCCCACTACCACTATAATCACTAATTAATATCAACAGCTACTAACAATGATGAGGATTACTAACTGCTACTACTACTATTACACCAAGTAGTACAACCATTATTACCACTACTACTATCATCACCAACTACTTCTACCACAACTACTACTACTACCACTACTACCACTACCACCAATACTATTATTGCAGTTACTATACCACCGCCACTATTACTGTTGTTGCTCCCTACCACTGCAACTACTTTTAAGACTGCTCTTAGGGAGTTTCTAGCTGGACATACATTTCTTAGTAAGAGGCAAACTCAAAAAACTCATCAACTTCTTCCTTTTCACCCCTTTCTTCCCTCCAGCTCTCCTCTCTCATGTCTGTTCTTTTCTTCACACCTCAGTCACTAATTGCAATTGTCCACTTCTCTGATAAGACCCCCTGGTTTTCCCCTGTATCACCCACAGTCTATTATTATTTTATCTTTCCCCTCTGCTCATCATATGCCTACTGGACATTTTAAACTTGATGTCCTAGCAATATTTCATACTCAATAAATATAAAACTGAACTCAGTATCTTCTGCACCAAACTCTTCTTTCTTCCAAAACATCCCTACTTCTGCCCAAGACTCTACTATTCTTCCAGTGTCTCAAGTCTGTAATCTCAGCATTACTTGGGTTCTTCTCTCTTCTATGTGTACTGTGTTGTCAGATCTTGACTTCTACTTCCAAACTTCTCGAATCTGACCTGTTCTCTCTATTTGCAGTTACCATTAATTCAGGCCTTTGACACCTTTCACCTGGACTACTGGAATAGCCTTCTCCCTACTCCAATCTATGAACAGAGTCCTGAACTGCTGCCTAATGAATTCTACTCAAAGTAACATTTCTCATTCGTTTAGTAACAAAAGTGGAATTAATGCCATTGAACTTCAGAGGATTCCAGGCTGCTCTCCTCTTCCTCTCACTACCACTACCACTGCCACTAATTGCTACCAACAACCAATTAATACTACTGCTACTAAGAACCATGAGGATGACTGGCTACTACTTGGGCCTAAGTGATTTTCCTTAATTAATGACAGATATGACCATGTGATTTTCCCCCACCCCAAATCAACTGTAGGCACACTCTTTGCCTGGAGGATCAACAATATAGACTCTAGTGATGAACTTTTAAATCCCTTTACAACAGGATCTTGCTGTAGCTTCAGGGACATTCCTCTCTCTCACACTCAGGAGGCAGCTAGGTGGCACAGCTACTTGTCCTGGGCAAGCCACTTCACCTCTGTCTGTTGTAGTTTCCTCAACTAATCAAATGGGCACAATAACAGTGCCTACGTGCTGGGGATGCTGTGAGGATGCAGCACCTGGGCCACAGTTGGTGCTCCATCAAGTTGAATTCTTATCCTTGCTATTTCTCTGCTTCAGCCAAACAGGTCTATTTCTCACAAGGGACATGCCCATCTCTGCACTCCCCGCTTCCTCTCAACTAGAGGTCCTCTTGACTCCTGATGGATTCTGTAGTTCAGACACCAAAAGAGGCCTTTCCTGACCCTAACCCTCAGTGCTCCTGCACTAACTCCAAACTTCCAGCTATTTAAAAATACTCCATCTTCAACTATATTTATGCTGCACCTCCCTGTGTATGGATGTATGTGGGCATGCATGCAAGGATCTGTTTATTCTTTATACTGTTATCTCTTCCACAATATAACTTTTCTCATCAAGGGTTCGATATGTTACAGGTGGGTATAAGAAATTAAATGTAAATTTTTGTGGGCAGATGACAGATACTTAATCCAAAATTGACAATAAGGTATTTTAATGCCTCATAAAAGAAAAATTAAAAATAGAGACATTTTTGGAATAAAGCAAGGAATTTTATGCAGAATTTCCAGATACCAGTGGTGCCACTCCCCTAACCCTGGCAATGTGGAAGAGATACCTGCACCTGTACCCCAATGCTTAAGCACATAAGAGTTGCTTAATAAGTATTGTTGATGATACAGTTATAAGACACAAAGATAATAGTACCAATATAGTGATTATTTTACATGGTGCTTTCCGGTTTGCAAAGTACTTTACAGCAATATCTCCTTCGAGTCTGAGAGGAAGGGCTAGGCTTATCCTCGTTTTCCCAGAGGTAGTTTTGTCTCAAGCAGGGCGTTCTAGCCTGCTCTGGTCATGCCCAGGTTGGAGCCTGTGAGACTGGGGGAGTCCCTGGTATAGGAAACATTCAGACCGATTCAAACTCAAGTGCTCCTTGAGCAGAGAGACCAAGATGGGGAAGTGCTTGAAGCATGTTCTAAGATCAGCAGAAAGGGCCTGGGGAGGCTGAGCAGGGAGATCCTGCTCCATCCCTCCCCTCCAAAACTTTCCTGTTCCTGCGGCCACATCTCTTCCATATAGGAAGCCTCCTCTTCTATTAGCCTCCACGGTGCCACCGGTCATTGCCCCAGGCCGGGATGACTTCAGCAGCCTCTCTGGTCTACCTCAGGTCTCTGCCCACTCCACTTTAGACTAGCCAAGAAAAAGCACTTTTCTGAAAGATGATCCGACTGTGTCTGCCTCCCAGTGGCTCCTTATTACTTCTAGGAACAAATCTAGAATTCCTTTTCCCCATGCCCTACCTGACTTTATAACCATCCAATCATAATGAGTTTGCAAGTAACTACTCACCATTCACAGATACGTGAGCTCCTTCCAGATCATTTTTATTGTCATGCAATTCTTCAACCAATGATGTACTTGTTTCTGAAATTATACTCTCATTATGAGAAAGTGGAATATCCTGTCAAGGGAATAGTATTTTTAAAAATGAGTTAGAAATATAAATACACACAGTAGATAAAATGGATCAAAGAGCTGACATTCATTCACGAAAACTCCACCAGTCTCCCAAAATTTGGTACCACTCACTTCCTTTGAAGAAAGACATGCCTCAGGCTTTTGGGGTTTGATGATAGGGCTTTCATGGATAGGAGAAGCAGGGAGCGATTGTGACACATCAAAAATCTTCTCATAATAAGCTATAAGAAGCTCCACAAATCGAACCTGATGAGTGCAGTCTGCCAGTGCAGAAAGGGAAATCTTATCATCTGACTGCTGAGGCCTGATGAGAGTAGGCCCAAAGACTATTCCTAAATTGGTGGCTGGCATCTTGTTTTCTGCAGACTTCTGGACCACCCTGGAAAGGAAAACAGGGAAATGATTTACAATGATATAAGTAGATTCAGATATCTTTCTTCATCACCTCCACAGGTGTCAGCAGGATTCCATAGTACCAATTATAGGAGGAATCATGATGAAGAAGGGGAAAGCAATAATTTTTACAAATTATTAGATGAAAAAAAAATCCTAAATTCATGTCCATCAAGATTACTTCTTCTGCTCCAGACTACTTCTCTGGAGGACCTGAAAGCAATTTCACTCATTAAAGAAACCTCAACAAAAACCATCACAACTCACTATTACTATTCAAAAAAAAGAATATATTCTTTAAGATAAAGCTCTTACCTATTAAGATGGCCAATGAGGTATTTAATGGTGTTATAGTTTGATCCTGGAAGTTGTTTTAGAAGAACTTTTATTTTTTTCAGGACTTTATTTAATTCTGCACCTTCAGGGCTTGCCTGTTTTGGATCTTCATTTAAATTTTGGCTCTCTTTGGCAAGGCCAATTAATTCTTCATAAAAATGAAATAAAAACAGGGGCTCAGGCAACTAGAAGGAAAAAAAAATTTTAAATGCCAGCCTATACATTATACCATCTATTTTTGTCCTGGTCCTCATCATATCCTATTCAGTCCAGCATTTTTCTTCAAAAGGATTAAATCCTAAGAACATGAGATCTGCTTCTGTTTTGACCTAATAAACACCCAAGTAACTGGTAAAACATTGGGCTTGATGCTGTGGGGGCAAAAAAGGAAGCTCTGAACTGTTCTTCTACTAAGGCAATGTGGGGAGGGTTAAGAGAATAATCATAAAGGACTATAATATATGGGAGAATGTGCTATGTGCCTTCTGAAAAGCACAAAGGATTGAGAGTTACGGCAATGGGAGACTGGAGTACTTGCAACTGGATTCTCAGTTGTTACTCAAGAAATCATTTGAAGGACAGGGTAGAATCTGAATAATCCACTGCAGCCTCATTTACCATTTTGGCTTATGACTTTGTCTTACTGGTGGTATGAGGAGTGGAAAAGAAGACTACAGAGTCTTACCATGTACAAGCTGAAGAATAAGAGTGAGAGAATGGTCTTTGAAATTAGAATATTAAGATTCCATGTAGATTCCCTTAAAGGATCAGAGTTCTGCAATGAACTAGCTCTATAACAAGTCTTATTTAGCTAAATGAGAAAAAAAAAAAGCCCAAACTCAAATTCCCTAGGAGCCAGTCAAAAAAAAAAAAGCTACTTTCAAAACATCTTACTTCTTTTGTACATGAAATTTTCTTCTACCTATTGACCCATAGACTTTTTAAGCCATGTGGATTCTCTGGCTCAGTAATAAGAATTACACAGAAATTCTGGTTTTTAATCTTCCAAGTTTTGCAGATATGTATTTCCTCCCCCCTCTTTCAAATACTGAGTGCAGCCACTTCTGGGGAATTGCCCCAGCTACTCATTCAAATCAAAGGATCAATGAGGCAATAAGCACTGATGGAGCATCGACAATGTGTCAGGCACTTTACTAACCTCTCTGGACAAATATGACCTCTCTGTCTCCCAACAGGGTTGCCATCCCTACTATTCCTATCCTACAGTCAAGCAAGCTGTGGCAGGAAGGGATTAAGTGGTTTGCTCAGGGTCACATATCTAAGCCTGCTCAGGCCCTGGACCCGCTACCCTGCCAGCTGCACCTAAGCACCAGGAACCTCATAACCATCAGTCCCAGTCCTTCTGTTTGCTATGGAGGAAACTCAAGCCTATTAAGGTCAAATGATTTGGCCATGGTTCCAGAGAAAGAGGAAGAGGTAGAATTGGACTCCAAGGTCTCTGGAGTCTTTTTCAAGTTCAGATATAGTTTACTCTGAGTTGCTGGAGGTTCTTAATTCCCTGTTACTTAGCACTCTCAAGTGCTCAAAGGTGATAATGATGTTTGTCCTTCGTTCTTAAAGACAACCATGACAAACATCAAGTGAATTGGATTTGAGTGAGGGGGGTGCTGTGCTAGATCACCAGCCTCACTTTCTCCTCCAGATCATCATGACCAGATATGAATCAGGATGACTGGAGATGGCCCTGGATGTGAGGCAATCAGGGTTAAGTGATTTGCCCAAAGTCACACCACTAGAAAGTGTTAGAGGTCAGATTTGAAGGCAGATCCTCCTAACTCTAGGGCTGGTGCTCCAACAACTGCACCACCTAGCTCTCCCAAGGTACCTTCAATACAATAGACAATATACATCATCCCAGCAAAAAGTGATTCCGGTGCTAGATAGTTATTGTAAGGAATGATAAAAGAACAGTTTCACTCATAATAAAGACAGACAGAGATTCTTACTACAATTAAAGCAAATTTCAAGTGGAGAGTCTTTACCTTCCGAAGATATAATTTGAGAACATCAGCAATATCATGTTCACAGAGTTCTGATAAATCTACTAACTCTCTTCCATTTTCAAATGATAGACAGAGTTTTTCAACTCTTAATTTGACACCATTCATCCGGTAGATTCCCTTAAAGGAGGGAAAAGTAAGCAAAAAATATTTCCTTAGGTACAAGATGATTCAATAAATAGTTCAAATTGACATTTCAGAAAATATTAAGTAATTTAAAACTATTTCTTAGAAAACTGAATATTGGTTACGTAATATTGAAGATGGTTTTCTCTAACAAAATTTTTTTCTTGATTACTAAAACAAAATCTGTTAATGATTTTACATTTTAAATAAACAAAAATAAAATATACCTTCACATGTAAGGCTCGCTTTTCAATTTCTGATGCACATTTTTTAATTATAAAGGGGATGCCATCAGGGGCATTTTTAGCAGCCAAAGAAAATTCTCCACCAAATAGATGTAATTTTCCATGAAGTCTCTGGTGCCCACATTGGATGGTTAACATTTCTAAACATGTTTTATGGCATACGAGGGAGCACTATAAGAGAGGAGATTTTATTGTGTAGTTTACTGGAGGCATACAAAATATTAACAAGTGGAGAAATAAAAGCTAAATGGTATACAAACATTGAATTAATTAATTCGTATAAATGTGCCCCTTCTCAGGAAGATCTTCTTCTAAGCACTTACTGAGAGGTTAAGCGATGTACTCAGGGTCACCCAGCCAGTGTCAGTGATGTACAGGTTTGGGGTGAAGGTGTGGGAGAATCCCAAGGCAATTTGAAGCCATTTGGGCAGAATTCATCTTTCCTTGGATTTTTAAACTGTCACATGCGAGACAGGAACCCAACTGACCACTGGCAGCGTTCCGGGTTGTGGCTCTTGATGCCATACCACAAGACACAAGGCAGCAGCTGCTAAATGGAAGGATAGCTGCAAAGGGCTACCTGGAGGAAGCCAACACAAATGTCAGGTTTGGAGAGAATAAAGCAGGGAGGAACGGGTCAGCTCTACCTTCCTGCCCAGCCAGCTTAGAGGACCAGGCTGAGTCACTGAGAGCCTGTGCCCTTGATCTTGTCTAACAATAGAGAGTATGGTTCAGCTGCTACTCACCACAGTTTCCATGGCTAACCAGGCCCACTATGTAATTCTTCCTATCCCTGGTACTAACACACGACGCTCAGCCTCCTCTAACCTCCCCCTGCCCATTACCCAATCTCTTTTTGTGCCTCCTTCCTGCAGGATTTCTTTTCCAAAGAGAATAAACTTCACTTCATTTTCATTCATGCTCTCACACTCCTTCCATCCACTGGCTCTGAGATCTAAGTCCCTCCAGGAGATATATAACCTTAACCACCAAGTCTCCAGTATTGGCTTTTATCACCTTCTTGACCCACTGGTGCTTGGTAGGGCTTTAAAACACTCCTTACTCCCCACTGATGCTTTTAGAAATTTCCAGTTGCTACCATCACTCTCTTCTTTTTAAATCACAAATGGCTATTCAGTACTTCTTCAAGTCAGGGCCTGACTCTTCTGATTCCTTCTATCTGTCCTTATCTGGGGTGCTTCAATGTCCATTCTGATATTCTCTCAAACTTCCTAACCTCTCAATACCTAAATTTCCTCAATAACTACTCACTCTATTCTACACTGAAAGATGGTTACACACCAGATCTTTCTTATCATTACCCATCAGGGTCCTAACTCCTTAACCCAAATCTAAGACATTCCTCAATCTGACCAAAACCTCCTATTGTTCCCTCCCTGAACCTCCCCACTGCTTAGTTTATTCTTTGTACTCAGGAAGAACTCCAAATCCCTCTACTTCTGAGGCTTCTCTTTTATAATTACTTAAGTATCACAAGCAATTCCACACCATACCTTCATCTATTCTTGAATGTCACCCCCCCCCTTGAGCTTACTGCTGCTCCTCTACTACCAAACACCAGTCTTAGATTATCTCTAGTTATCCATTTCCACTAATACTCCCAAGCTTTGACAGACTCGAAGAAGACACGATGACCAGAACACTATAAATTATATTAGCCAACTTCAACTTGGGCCTTACTTCAGGGGCAAGGCAAATTCTTTTACCCTGCCTAACTGGTTCCTTATCTCATTCCCCAAAGAAGCTATTCCAAACATCTCTCTCTTCAAATTTCCTACACACCTTCTTCTCTTAGCTTAAATCCTTGCCTCTTGCTTTACTGAGGCAACTAATGTTACAGGTTTTTAACTCCTCTTTCTCCTCATCTCAGTGTTCTTTTACATCATCCCCAGTCTCTGATGAGGTGGCTCTTCTTGCCAATTTTTTTTTTAGGTTTTTGCAAGGCAATGGGGTTAAGTGGCTTGCCCAAGGCCACATAGCTAGGTAATTATTATGTGTCTGAGGCTGGATTTGAACTCAGGTCCTCCTGACTCCAGGGCTGGTGCTCTACCCACTGCGCCGCCACCTAGCCAACTCACATCCTGTGTTCTTTAGCAGATTGCTGTGTCGATCATTACTCACCCTTCCCCACCTTTCCACCTTTCTCTAACCACTATCTTGAAAACACCCAGATCCCTTCCAGCCTTAATTAACCATAAACTTGACCCTGCTATCTCCTTCAAGTTACCATTCAATCAATTTCTCCTTGAACGGACTTCTTTAAAAAAGTTATCTGCCACTCACTGCTTTCTTCTCCTCCCTCTCTTATTTATTCAACCCTTTGAAATCTAGCTTCTGAACTCAGACTTGACTGAAAATTCTCTCCTAAGTTAGCCTTGATTTCTTAATTGCTAAGCCTGGTGGTCTTTTCTCAGCTCCAATCCATCTTGACCTCTTTGCTACACGATTAACCATCTTCTCATTCCTGGGCATCCTCTCTTCTCTGTGACACTACTTTCTCCTGGTTCTCCCACTACCCATCTGACTATTCCTTTTCAACCTCCTTTGCTAGATCACTGTTTATTATTCAGTGACTGTGAGGGCTCCTAAGGCTACATTCTGGATTCTCTTTGCTTCCTTCTATATTTTCATAGTCCTTCATGGGTTTAACTATCGTATCTGAGATGATTTCCAAATCTTCAAGTGTCTCTCCTGAAGGTTAGTTTCCTACCACCAAAACTGGATGGATAGTTTCAACTGGATGTGTAGAAGACACACAATCTCAAATTGGATGGCTTGTAAAAATTTCAAACATGCCCCAAACTGAACTTATTCTTCTTCTAATCTTCTTCTTCTTCCAATCACCCAGTTTCCTAACTTCCTAGTCAGGTAAATTCCTATCTTAGGTGTTTAAGTGTGTTCATCTCACATCCTTACTCTCACCCTCTATATCCAATTGGTTGTCATGTCTACCTTCATAACATATTCCTCTATCTCCCCCTTTCTATATTGGCATTTCTACCACCTTGGGCTATCCTTATCACCTAATGCTCAGATTATTGCATTAACCTTTTGCTTGGTTGTCCTGACCCTTTCGCCCAGTCCCCCATTCCAGTTCATCCTCTACTCAGCTATTATCGGTGATCCACAGGTTCATGTCTGATTATGTCATCTCACTATTACCTCCAGAATCAAATATAAAACCCTCAGTCCTTTTTAATAACTTCATAACCTGCTCCCCTCTTATCTTTCCAATCTTACACCTTCTCCCTTCACATACTCTGCCACCCTGTGACACTGAACTCTTTCATCTCTCTCACACTAACATTCCATCAACCAATATCCCTCTTCATCTCCTTCTGATCCTCTGGCTCTCTTCAAATCTCAGTTAAAGATCCACCTTCTGCAAGAAATTTTTCTAAGTCCTCTTCAGCATCATCCCTTGAGTCAACCCTAACTTGTTCTAGAGAGATCTTACTAGTATTGTTTGCATGTTGATGGACTCTGTGAGTTCCCTGGTCCAGAGTGGAACTTAATAAATGCTTGATGACTGATGACTAAAAAGGAATGTTAGGAAACCAAAGTTCACCTCCTCTTCCTCTGTGTAAAGTCCCTTGACTTCAAGTGCATAGAGGGACAGACCTAAGGTCAGGAACACTCACCTTTCTGAGTTCAAATCTGGCCTCAGGCACTTCCTAGCTATGTGAACCCTAGCAAGTTAGTTAACCCTATTTGCCTCAATTTCCTCTTCTGTAAAATGACAGACCATTCCAGTACTTTTTGCCAAGAAAACCCTAAATAAGGATCACAAAGAGCCAGATACAACTGAGATGACTGAACAACAAAAATGAATATAAGGAAAATGATTAGTTTGGATCAATATGAGAAACAAGGCATTACCTTCAAGGACTCCAAACATCTTCCTAAAATAAAGGTTAACCTTCCTAACATTAGAGTTTTTCCAATAATACTACAGAGCTACAACATAAAAGAATAACAATCCAGTCTCTGAGGGATCATTCAAGGGGCAATAGAGAGATGCATAGCAGGCATCAAAGGGTGCAAACCCTATTTCAATGAATCATGCACATTTAGTGGGTAAACAATCTCAACCATGACAGGTATTACCAGAAAAGAAGGTGAGTTCACAAGATAGGAGAGAAGAGTCAGAAACAATAATCAATAAAATGAGAAGGGGGAAGAATTAAAATCCAAACCAGTGGAGAGCGAACTCACATCACTGAAATCATAGACCCAACCCAGTGAAATATCTAAGTATTTTTGATGATCATTCCATTTAGATATTTAGCCCTTCAAATATTCATGGAGTATGGAATATGAAATACAGCATGCAGTTATTATAGTATATCTTTAAAAACATCAAAAAAAATCAGAAATTGTACTTTTTTTTCTCTTATTTCTTACCTCCACACACTCTGCTCCTTGAAATATTATTAAGTTTTCACATTCCTTGCACTTAGAAAGAGTTCTTAGCTTCCGAAACTTATGGCTAAAAGCAGCTCTGGATTTTAGGACATTTCTAAATGGTCCAATTTCAGCCAGATGAGGTTCACTTAAGGCTTGAAAGAAAAATGACTGATTAATATTTTTAGAGAGATGTTATTTACTTGACTTTAAAAATATGCTCATAAGCTAAAATTAATCTTTTAAAAAATGAAGATTAATAACAAATAGGCAATTAATTTAGATTGGCAACAAAAGACATTAAAGCAAGCAACAAAATTAGTACATTTCAAAGTTATTTTTATTTTTATAAATGTAAGGTCATTTTCCTATGTTTTCTAAAAATATTAATTCATTTAAGCTACAATTATTTGACCTTAAAGCAGTATTTATTAAAATACTGGTCAGAAAGCACATTATAGATCTTAAGGAACTTTTTGTTGATCTTAGTGTCTTAGCAAATTTCAATACTTCTGACAAAATAGCACTAGCATAAGGATGTTTAGAATATCATCTGATCTATTTTGTACCAAATTTTTTTTAAATCACATTATCCTAAGAATTTTAAGATAAGATCAACTAAAGAACTAAAATTTTTAACAAGAAATCCTACTGATTGACCATATGCTCTTCAAATAAACATATAGGTCAATTCATTTGCACATTGAATCTAACTCTTAATTAACACAGGTCTTCCAGGAGGACACAATCATCATTTTTCAGTTTAATTAAATGGTAATACATTTTTTTCCTTCTCTATTTCACAGTTTAAGGCATATGTTTATTCTTATTCTTAGAAAAAGCAAGCTGAATACCTTCAAGCAAAGATCATGGTGTCAACATCATCACCATCTCAAAACTAACATCTATTATAGGCCCAATTAGGCAGGCACACTAACTTATTTTTAGGATGAGAAATTTGCTACTTTTATGAATGCATGAAACTAGAAACTAGAAATAGGAATTGTTTTGGAGTCAAAAGTACCTAGGGTCAAATTCTACCTCTATTAATACTGTGTCATCTTATGTGAGACCCTTTCCCCTCCATAAGTCTAAGTTTCTTTACCATTGGATTAGATGATCGCTAAGGTTCTTTCCATCTCTAATAACTCCTAATGGTTTAGAAACATCCAAAATCACCTTAAATTGATGACAAAGCAGCTTTGCTTCTCAGGCTTATGATGTAATGTGCTCAAACAAATGAACAGATCTGAAATATACTCAAGTCATCAAGATGACCACTTTCCTTCATTGTTCTTTGTAATTTTTCAAATCTGAACTAGTTTCTATACTAAGAAGCACAATCAGGGCAGCTAGGTGGTACAGTGGATAGAGCACCAGCCCTGGAGTCAGTAGGACCTAAATTCAAATCTAACCTCAGACACTTAATAATTACCTAGTTGTGTGACCTTGGGGAAAGTCATTTAATCCCATTACTTTGCAAAAACAAAAAAAAGAATCACAATTGCTACAGAGTTCTGAATTGTTTCCACTGAATAGGACTGCTTTAACTCTTTAAGTGCTACACATTATTAGTCTGATAAAAGCAGAATTTCTAATCTATCATTATGCCTCTATTACATATATAACACAATAATTATTTACTTGGGATCTAATCATTACAGTATCTTAAAATCATCATGTCTGGAGAAGGGCAGTATGTAAGGATAATGAAATGTTCTAAAGACCTGGAATACAAAAACCTAGCTCTTTCACTTACCAGCTATGTGAGGCAGTTTCACTGAACCTAAAGCTTCCTCACCTCTAAAATGTGGACAGTGCTCTATATACTACCTATACCTAATAGGGGATGCTCTGAGGAAACTTTCTGTAAAGTGTAAAATACCTTCGCAAATGTAAGCTGTTGATATTATTATTTGGTACAAAGAGTCAAAGAAGTATCATTTTCATATTAAGATTTCAAAAGTCTCAGTCATCACTATACACTGGTTTTAAATTAATCTGGCTAACTAAAACTGGGTCAAATAAAGAATAATGTACAGTACCAATCTCAGATGGAGAAGGTGGCTCTCTTTCATTTAGCTCATCAGTAGAAGACATAGTCCCCAGTGATGGAGTTCGAGGAAGTTGGTGTTTAAATACGCCTGGAAAAAGACAGACCTGAGTAATAAGAACTTCATTTTATTATGATAATTTTTCACTTTTAATAGTATTCTAATTTTTTTTCAATTACATGTAGTTTTCAACATTCATTTTTGTAAAATTTTGAGTGTCAAATTTTTCTTCCTCCACCTGCTCAAGACAGCAAGCAATCTGATATAGGTTATACATGTACAATCATGTTAAACAAATTTCCATATTAGCCATGTTATGAAAGAATTAGAACAAAAGGGAAAACAAGAAGAAATAAGAAGAAATAAATATACTGGCACTAAGTACAAGTCCTCTTATTTCTGCTCACTTCACTTAGTATTAATTCATGTAAGTTAAAGGTTTTTTATTCATCAATTCTTAAAGAACAATAATATTCCAAAACATTCATAAACCAAAATTTATTTAACCATTGCCCAATTGATGGGCATCCCCTCTCTGTCCAATTCTTTGTATTTTTGTATATCTGGGTCCCTGTCCCTTTTCTATGATCTCTTTGGGATATAGACCCAGTAGTGGTATTGATGGGTCAAAGTATATGCATAGTGATATAACTCTATAAAGGATAATTTTTGTTGAATTTTAGAGATGGGTGTGTGTGTGGGGGAATTACACTCTCTATCCATGGTGGGAGTAGTACACTGATCAGAAGATAAGTTTTTTGAAATACACATAAACCCACATGAGATACAACACAAACAGAATCTCACAGGCTACAATATTCTAATAGCTTCACCATAAAAGGTTTACTTCCATTCCAAGACTTTAATAGACAGTTATCAAACTAATAGTAGGTTAAAAAGAAAAGGTGCCATAATGAAATTAGAAGCAAGGTGAATATCCATCAATTGTAAAATGGCTTAAAAAAACCTATGGTGTATGAATGTAATGAATTATTATATCAAAAAACAAAATTACTATGAAAATCTCAGAGAAATTTGGCAAACTCTGTATAAACTGAAGTGGGGCAAGTAAGTAAAACAAAGAGGATTGAAAAGGTAAACAATACTAAAAGACAGATATTCTGGTCAGTGTGTTATTCCAAAGGAATGATGGTGAGACAGCTTCCTATTGTAAGTGCAGAAAGAGAAAGATTGTTCAGCAAGCCTGAGTCAGGGGGCAGCTAAGTGGCACAGGATAGAGCACCAGCACTGGAGTCAGAAGGAACCAAGTTCCAATCCAGCCTCAGACACTGAATAATTATCTAACTACGTGACCTTGGGCAAGTCACTTTACCCCACTCCCTTGTTAAAAAAAAAAAGTCAGGAAGATCTGAATTCTAATGCCACCTCATTTACCAGCTATGGGACCCTGAACAAAACATCTAAACTCTTGATTTCCTTATCTATAAAATACAAATAAAAACAAGCTCTACCTACATCCCACAGTTGGTTATAAGGCTCAACTGAGATAAAAGACATAAAGTATTCTGCAAAACTTAAAATCTTACACAAATGATAGTTATAATTAAATAATGAGATTTTTTTCTTAAACCCACTTCAAATAAAAAATTGACTGATTTTGAAAAGAAGTTGGGAATGGGATAGAGCAAGGAAGAAACGAAATCATATATTTAGCCAGTAGCTTCATCACAACCTTTCCATCAACCCTTCATGAGATCTGGTCTTTGACAAAACTGGAGAACTGGACCCAGTACTGGGAAGTCCAGTTAGACTAAGGCATCCACAGTTTGGTCAAGAATGGAGCCAGAGGGCAGCTATGTGGTTCAGTAGATAAGAGTACCAGCCCTGGAGTCAGGATGACCTGAATTCAAATCTGATCCCAGATCTTAACACTTACTAGCCATTGTGATCTTAGGTAAATCACTTAACCCCAACCAAAAGAGAGAGAGAGAGAGAGAGAGAGAGAGAGAGAGAGAGAGAGAGAGAGAGAGAGAGAGAGAGAGAGAGAGAGAGAGAGAATGGAGCCAAATTCCTGGGACAAAGCTGGGTTAAACTTGGTTTCCCTAAGGTCTACTGATAAAGCAAATTAATTAATGCAGTTAATATATTCCCCTGGATTCACCTCTTTAATGTATCCCTAGGACTAGGAAAGGAGAAAATAATTACTTATATTGTTATCTAACCATTTTTTTCACTGTTCAATTTTCAGACACATATAAATCTGTATTATGGGTAGAAAAGATTTTTCTCATCATCAATAGGCTTTAAACACCAGAATAGATAATCCTTCTCTAGTGTGGCAAATTTTAAGAATATTTTACAATTTATTATTTATTTTTTCTTGTTAAATTCTGACATTCAAATTCTTTCCTTTCTTTCCTTTCCCCATCCACTAAGACAGCAACCAATGATTATCAATTATAAAAATGAAATCATGCAAAAATGTATATATTAGATATATGTATTGTTTTAGAACCAAGAAAAATAAAGTGAATAAATGATATTTCAATTTGTACTCAATTAATCAGTTGTCTCTCAGGAGGTGGATAGGATATTTTCTTTAAGAGTATTCTCTGTCTTGCATCACTGTATTGATCTTTCACAGTTGATCAGGATTGTGACATTGCTGTAACTGTGCACAACGATCTCCTGGCACTTTGCATCAGTTCATATATATATATGTATATATATATATACATATATATATATATACGTATATACATATATACATATAGATATAGATATATACACACATATATATATACATATATATATATACATATGTATATATATATATATAGATAGATAGATAGATAGATACATCTGCCCAAGATTTTCTGAAATCACCCCTCTTGCCATTTCCCACAACACAATAGTTCTATCAAAAGCATATGACAGCTTTTTCAATCATCCCTCAACAGACATACATCCCCTGGATTTCTAATTCTTTGCCACCACTAGAAGAACTCTTATAAATACTTAAATACATATAAGTCCATTTCTTTTTTCTTTGATCTTTTCAGGGCACAGAATTAGCAGCGGTATACCTGGGTCAAATAGGACACAATCTTATAGCCCTTTAAGGAAAGTTGCAATTATTCTCCAAAATGTTTGAACCAGTCACTACTTCACCAATAGTTAGTGTATCTGTTTTCCCCTCATTTCCTCCAATATCTGTTATTTCTGATGGTATGAGGTAGTACTTGTGAATTTATCTTTCTCTAATCAATAGTGATTTAGAGCATTTTTTTTATGACTGAAGATACCTTCAATTTCTTCTCCTGAAAGCTGCCTTTTATTATTATCTTTTCACATTTATCAATTGGGGAATGAATTTTTAAAAATAAATTTATATACTCAATATATATTTGAAAAATGAGATCTTTATTAGTATTCCATTCATTGTCTATGATACCTTTTAACATAATGTTGCTTCCTGACCCTCCTTTTTAATTAAGTCCATTTTTCCTTTTGCTTTGTCTAAGACTACAATTTCTACTCCTGCCTCTTTTTTTGGGGGGGGGGAGCAAATTTCAACTGAAATATATTACATTCTACTTTCGTAGTTTACTTTAACTTTGCATGTGCCTTTTTGTTTCAAGTATATATCTCTTATAAACAAGATATTGTTGAATTCTGGCTTCTAATCTAGTCTGCTGCTGCTTCCCTTTTTTGAAAAACTAATTTTAATACAATTATCATTTAATTAATTTATAATATTTACTTCTCTGTTCAAAAGGTCATATCTTATATTAGCTTAATAGAGAATACTCACTTGGCCATTCTAGAAATCTCATCAGTCCTTTTTGGGTTTTGGTCACCTGAGAGATACTTCTAGCATAATTAATTTTTTGCTAGCCTAACTGACTTTTCATACCCAAATCCTCATCTCTTAATTTTATTTTTAAGAATTTTACAACTGAATCCATTCACATTCATAGGTGTAATTACTGTGTATTTCATTCCATCCCATTTTATTCTGTTTCTTCTTTTCTCTCTTTTTATCCTATCTCCTTCTTCAATAATCTATTTGGCTTATAACCACTGCCCTTTTTATTAATCTGTCTTCACTTTTTATCATCCCCTCCTTTCTCTTATCCATAAAACTGATAGGTAATATATTCCATGTTTCAGTATTCCAATAACTCTTAAAAATTATCTCTCCATCTATGCAGAGGCAATTTACAGATGAGGAAATCAAAGCAATCTGTAGTCATATGAAAAATTGCTCTAAATCACTACTTATTAGAGAAATGCAAATTAAAGCATCCCTGAGGTACCACCATTTCATATCTCTCAGATTGCTGAGATGACCAGAAGGGACAATGATCAATGCTGAAAGGGATGTGGGAAATCTGGGACACTAATACATTATTGGAGGAGCTTTGAACTCATCCAACCTTTCTGGAGAGCAATTTGGAATTATGCCCAAATGTGCATACCCTTTGATCCAGAAATACCATGACTGGGTCTATACCCTGAAGGGATCATGAAAAAGGGTAAAAACATCACTTGAAAAAAAAAATCATAGCAGCCCTGTTTGTGATGGCAAAGAATTGAAAATTGAGTGATTGGGGAATGGTTAAACAAATTGTGGTATTTGTATATCATGTAACACTATTGATCTATTAGAAAGCAGGAGGGATGGGAATTCAGAGAAATCTGGAAGGATTTGCATGAACTGATGCTGAATGAGATGAGCAGAACCAGAAAACCACTGTACACCTTAACAGTGACATGGGGGTGATGATCAGCCTTGATGGACTTGCTCATTTTGGCAGTGCAATAATCAGGGACAATTTTGGGATATTTGCGATGGAGAATACCATCTGTATCTAAAGAAAGAACTGCAGAGTTTAAACAAAGACCAAAGCCTATTACCTTCAATTAAAAAAAAAGTCATCTTATGTAGTATGCAATTTTGCTATCTCTTATATTTTACTTTTTTCCTCAAAGATATGGTTTTTCTCTCAACACATTCAATTTTGATCAATGCATAGCATAGAAACAATGTAAAGATTATTAGACTGCCTTCACTGGGGGGGGGGAGTTGGGGGAGGGAACCAAGATGGGGGAAAATTGTAAAATTCAAAAAAAATTAAATTAAAAAATTTTTAAAAGGAAAAAAAATTATCTCTCCATCTATTTTTCAATTCAATTATTTTTCCAATTTGGTATTTCAATTTTCCTTCTATTTTTTTCATCTTTTTGACTTTGTTTATTGTTTCTTGAAGTCTCGAGTCTTCGGCTTCCATTTGCCCAATTCTAATGCTTTTCCCCCCATTTTTTCCTGATATTTTATTTTTCTAATTACATGCCATGAAAGTTTTCCAACATTCATCTACATGCATATTTATAAGTTACACAAATTTCCTTCCACACTCCCTTCCCACCCCCCCAACAGCGAACACTGTACATGTATATTTGTGTTTTAATATGTTTACAAACTACTCATTTTCTGTATGAGGAATAAAGACTAAGGGAAAAGAAAGAAAACCACTGGATCAGAAGGAAAAACATTAGGCCCCAAAGATACTGACAGGCAAACACAAAAACCTACCTAAAAGGGCAGGGACAGCTCAGGAAGGAAGGAAGGATAGGGGAAAGATGAAAGAATACCAATGTGGAACAGACATGACTCAGTTCTCATGGGTACAGATTTCTATCTGCGAGTTTGTTAGAAAAATTCTACATATACAAACTGTGACATCAGAGAAAAAAGTTACAAAGGACATCTTAGGAACATTTCAGGAAGAGAAAGAAGAGAACAGGACAAAAGTTATGGTCTGGAATCAAAAATAAAAAATCAAGAAAATTCATTTTAAAATCTTTTAAATTATCAATATTTTTCACTCTCAATAATAGCTAATTAAAAAAAAAACTTATATACCTGGACTGCCAGAAGGGGAATCCATGGATCTAGATTCACTGCTTCCTCCAGCACTCTCTGTATCACTGTACATCCCACCTTGGGTAACATCTGAACATGATGTGCTAGGTGGGGGCCTTCTGGGAAAAAAAATACAACAAACAGCCTGTCAATGGAGGGGAAATCCTGTTATTTATTTTATATTCAATATTCCAAAAGCATATTAATTTCATATTGTAGCATTTATATTGTTGGATTTCAAAGAACTTTAAATGTGGACTCACTTTAGAGCATAATTTGGCTTAATTGCTACAGAAATCCAAAAAATCTTTCAACATCACCACAATGATACATCATTTAATTTCTCATATTACTTCTTTCCCTCTACATACTTTATAATCTAATCAATTAAAACTACTGTCTTCTTCTCTCTATTCCTAAGCAATCCTCTGACCTCTCCTGGAATGCCCTTCCTCCCTCCTCTTCCCCTATTGAACAGTATTACCCATCATCCTTAAGAGCTCACCTTTAATGATACCCTTTTTTGAGTTTTTTTTGCAAGGCAAGAGGGTTAAGTGACTTGCCCAAGGTCACATAGCTAGGTGATTTTTAAGTGTCTGAGGTCAGATTGGAACTCAGGTCCTCCTGACTGCAGGGCCGGTGCTCTATCCACTGTACCACCACCTAGTTGCCCCTAATGACACCTTCTTGATGAAAACTCCCTAATTCCTATTCTTACACCTGACATGGAGGTTGCTTTGCAATTCTCAAATACAAATTCTCAACTATGTAATAGTGCACATTACAATCTTACTACCTTATTCATCCACAAGGGCAGTTAATGTGTCTTATCTTACTGTAAACAAACCAAAGGAGCAGGCTAGAGTGCTCTGCATAAAGTAGAAAGTGCTCAATAGAAGTACTATCTGCCATTTAACAGTATATACAATTATGATTATTTAATCATAAAAGAACTACACATTTTCCTATTTCTATTATTAGTTTTCCATTCTCAGAAATGTTTATGAATTTTAAAAAATCAGCTCAGAATCAACAGCATTTATTTTTACTTGAATTGAGGAACAATTCCTTTCATCACATAATCTATACAACACATGCATTATTTTTAATGAGACAAAAATGATCAAGTCATTCTTGTCAAGGGAAATAAATATACTCACATGGGACTTGTATCTGGCAATAAATTAGCCCCCTTTATTTAATTTCAATAACCTTAATTCTTACCCATCAATTTTTAAATTGTCAAATGAAATAGATTGATGGTGAACATCCTCTTTAGGTGAAGCTTTTGCCTTTATAAAGTCTGCAAAGTTTCTCCCTGGATCATAAGACTTTGCATTCTCACAGAGAGATTGATAATTAATGGGAAGAGACAGAAGCTGCTCATGTTGTATCTGGAAGAGGTTAATTATGACCTATTTGTCAAATAAAGATAAAAAGAATAATCAGAAATCTTTAATAAACAGGTCTTTAAATGCCCTTAGTTAAGAATAACATCATAGTATTATTTACAACATTTAAACTCTCACCTCTGAGGACTCAATAAAGTATGCTAGAATTTATTCATATAGATAGCTCTGAAATATTAGAGGACTTCCTGCAAAATTTACCTTAAAAGAAACTTTTTAAAAGGGAGTTGGGGAAGAGCAGTTTTTTCTCACTTTAAAAGGAACTCATCATGGGGGGAAAAAACTATTCTCCCCACATGACTCAACTTAACAAAGAAAGGGGGTATATTACCAGAACTTAACTTGCCCAATGTTCTGTCTACAGTATTAACTAAATTAATGACATAAATTCAATACTTTAATAATTTTGTTGGACTGGAAACTTCATCAACTACTCCAAATAGGATAGGCCAGCACAGTCCCCATTTCTTTGACTTAGATAATGTTTCTTTATGTTTCAAAAACTAATAATTATTATTGTCCTTTCTTATTTACATTTCAGATTTTAAAAGATAGAAGTAGCAGGGGAAGAATTTTTAGCAAAGGAGAAGGTACAATGATAGTCTTATTATGCAGATTTGCCCAATAAAGCAAAATTCACAGTCAAATTTTCTCTTTGTACCATTACATTTTTAAAAAGACTGCCTTTACTCACAACGCAAATAAAATTTGAAAATAAGGGTTTAGAACATGAACATATATTTATACCACTGTATAGCCAATCTAGGTTTTTAACTTACTATTTCAATTTATTCCCAATGCATAAGAAGATGTGAAGAGACTGCAAAATTTCTGTTATCACATAAATTCTCTTATCCTGTTTTACTTTGTATATGGAAATTTTTTTGGTGTTTATTAAATTCAGAATTTAAAAAAAAGGAAACTATCCTCCACCTCACCATCATAGAGCTTCTATGCATAAATTAGAAGCATCACAAATAAATACAAAGTTCTACATCAATGAAGGGCATTTCCAAAACAGCTTTCCAAATGAAATCAGAAGTCCAGATCAAAATGAATGGATGAATAAAATAATTTCATATTTTATGAAATCTTAAGGTAGCACACCGTAGGGCAAAGAAGTTTGGGCTCATAGCCAGGAAGCCATGGACTCAATTCCCACCTCTGACATAAGCTGGCTATTTGACATAGGGCAGGGGGTGGCAACCTCTGTGTTCCAGGCTACTCTCTAGAACCCTGACATTGGAAGTTCTCAATATCAATAAAACCACAGAAGAGACTCTTATCTTTTAGACTCTATAAGAAATATCTTATTGTCATTTCTTCTCACTGTCATTCCTCATTAGCTAAATGAAAAAAGTGCTACCTTCCAAGGCAAGAACAGTACTTGAAAACTTTCCATATTGGCATAAACTGTATAATATACATATCATATAGGAGTGTATGTGTGTGTGTGTGTGTGTGTGCATATGAGTATGTGAAACAATGAAAGTCCATGACTTAGCTAATGTACATTTGTAGTCAACAACTTTCACCTGTAGTGCCACTTCTCTGTAGGTCTTAACATATCAAACAAACTTTTATTAGTAGGAAAATTGTAAGGGTGACTGCATGTTTAAATGAGATTATGATATGACACTAAAAAAGAAAAAAAAGATTCAATTAGGAATCAAAGTCAAGATATCAGCACACTCTACCCATTTTCATTACTGGTAGATTTCAGCAAGGAATTATAGGATCACATCCCTTAACCTTAAGAAAACATGATCATAAGTTACTCAGCCTTTTCTTTCTCTTTACCTAAAAGGTTACAAAGTTGAGTAATACTATGAATTAGAGCACTAATCATCTTTGTGGGTAGTATGCCAAGAACCTGGAAAATAGGGGCAATATTGTTTTCTAGATTTGTTTTCCTAACAAGGAAAAATGGAAGCATTGTAAATCTAATTAAGGTAAGATGTAAAAGTAGCAATAGAAAATGTAATCTTGCAACAATTAACCTCAGTTTATTTATCCACAAGGTTCATCAGGAGCTGACTATGGGAATTCAAAAACATAGCATTGGTCCTATTCTCAAGGGGCTTACTATAATAAAATGAAGATCAAAATTGACTTGGAATCAAGGGAAGTAGACAGAATGATAATGAGGAAGAAAAATCACCCTAAAAATGTTAGATCTGCTTTGTTGGTTACCACAGCTCTGGGAATTTTTCATAGACATGAATTATTATTAATCACCCTTCCATATGGTATTGATTGAATAGTATGTAGGTGAAAATTTCAATGATGCTTAAAACAGTTTCTCAAATGTATACAGTCCCTTCATGATTCAGCAATAATTTCCAAGGAGCTTATAATCTAATGGTAAAGGCAACAAGCAAATAAATCTGTAAAAAAGTGATATACAGGATATATGCCTTTTTAATCCCCAGATGGTAGAGAAAGCTCAATTGTGATGCCAAGAAGGACCTTCTCATTTCCTTCAAAGGAAGTCAATATAGTCAAGATAAAAATAGATACTGCTCCTGATGCTCATTCTGTGGAAAATCATTCTAACTTTTCCTAAATCCTTTTCTCTCCCCATATCTAAATCCTGTTTACTCATCTTCTAAGGTTCAGGTTCAATCTCCAACTCTATATTTTCCCTCCAAAATTATTTCCCCTTCACAAAAAATCTCTCATCTCTAACCTCCTATGTCAATAATATATACTATACTATTCAGTATTTTATTTCATGCTATGGTTTATTGTTTGCTAATTATTCCATATTTGTTGGTCCTGGGTTACTAAATAGCTTCTTGAATACAAGGATACAGTCCTATATTTTTCTATGCACCAAAATAACTAATATAAAACTTATGATTTTTAATACATCAAATTATTTCAAGATAAATAAAAAAAGGAAATTATGATAATCAAATTTTAAAAAGAAAGGACAACAATGTAACACTCCAAATGATTCCCCTAAAACATAATTCTTCACCTAAAGTAATCAAACATGGAATGGATTTCTAGAAATAATGGGGCAAAATGAAAACAATTAAGAACATTATTCTTTGTTCCCAAATTATCTTGTGCTCTATTTTACAAATAAAAAATTTAATAAGTGTTCAAGAACAATTACTAATGGGTTTGTAGTATTGATAAAGAATTGGCTAGGGAGTCAAATTATATATCCCAATTTAAGATAGACTAAATTCTAAGAAACACAAGCAGCTTAGTACTTCTATCCAAATCATAGAAATAATAATGTCCAATGGAAAAACTTCACAATATAGTTGAGACATAAATGATAACTTACAGTAATTGCACGATGCATTTTATATTTTATAAAAGGAAGAGGAAATTCATCAATCCTCACTAATTTTATAAAGATGGAAAGTATACTTCACAATTCTATGGCTAATCTGGAGACTCAAAAACTAAACATAATGGTATTACAGGCCAAATTTTGCTATCTTCATAACATTTCCTTAATTATTCAGAAATCTTGACAGTTTTTTCCCACACAGGCTTCAAAAAAGTTATAACCCATTCAAGTCTTTTGTTAAATTACTTACATCTTTGAGGGTTATATCACACTGTAAAATGAGACTATGAAGTTGTATTAAAATTTCATTTTTTGTATGGTCTAAATCATTTCGTCTTTCTTCCATATCAGTTATAACAACTTTGTAATGGTCATTTGCTTCTTCAACCTGCAGGAAATAAAAACATTAAAGATACCCAAGTTAATAATGAGCAACAGCATTTGAAATACCTTAATATGGTCTTGATAGTTCTAACTATGGAATATTTGTTTAAAAAAAAAATACAGAGGGACCATTCTTGATCTCAACTGTCATTATCTGAACAGAAGCATATAAAATTCCCTACAGGAAAACTTGGTGCACTGGCCATATTTTGTGTTACCAGCACATTCCACCCTCTCTAGTTCTTCTTCCTCTGGAAAATAAAATGAAACCAAGAAGTAAGTATAACTTTACCAGAAGATAGCCTCATTTTTTCCCTTCAGAAGAATTGTCTTAGATCATTATATTGCTGAGTTTAGCTAAGTCATTGACAATTGATCATCATACAATATTGCTATTACTGTATATAATGTATTTCTGGTTCTATTCATTTAAATTTGCATTAGTTCAAGTACATTTTTTCAGCTTTTTTCTGAGAGTATCCTGCTTTCATTTCTTATAGAACAATAGTATTCCATCACAATCACATACAAAAACTTGTTCAGTCATTCTCCAATTGATGGACATCTCAATTTCCATTCTTTTACCGCTACTATAAATATTTTTGTACTTATAGGACCTTTTCCCTTCTATTTTTCATTTCATTAGACTACAGATCTGGGGCAGTATTGTATTGTGAAAGAATATGCATGGTTTTTATAGCTGAGCATAATTCCAAACTGCTCTCCAGAATGGTTGGATCAGTTCACATACATTAGTATTCAAATTTTTCCACATTCTAATATTTATCATTTTTCTTTTCTGTCCTATTAGCCATTCTGATAGTTGTGGGATGGCACTTAAGAATTAATTTGCATTTCTTTAAACAACAGAAATTTAAGAGTATTATTTCACATGACTATAGATAACTTTGATTGCCTTATCTGAAAATTCCCTATTCATATCTTCTGACAACTTATCAAAAGAGAAATGGCTTTTATTCCTATACATTTTCACTTAATTCTCTATATATTTGCAAAATAAGGTCTTTATTAGAGAAAAGAGTAAAAGTGTATAATTATTTTTCACAGTTATGCTTACTAGGATTTCCCTCCAAAATATTTTCCCAATGTTTATCCTATTCTCTCTCTCCTTTCAGCCTGTCTATTCTCAAAAAATATTTTGGGAAACCTCACTTTTTGCAGAGCCTCTTCTTCCAGTCTTCGCTTTTTTTCTAATTGCTTGCTGACATCTCTGCCAAGCCCTCCACTTGAGCTAAGACACTCCTCTTCAGCCCGCACAGTGGAAGACTTTGCTTTTTCATATTCATTCTGTTGTTGTATACAAAAGAGTTTTGCCTTGTTGAGAGATGCCTCTGCTTCTTGCTATGTAGAAAAAAGAGACATCGAAATCCTACATTTTATATTATTTCTGTATATTAGGTAACCTGGTTATGAGAAAACAGTGGAAAGTATTACATAAGGAGAGATGCTTAAATATTTGGCAGGTGGGTTCACAGATGTGAGGCAGGGCAGGAATATAGGTAAGAAAAAGGGGCTGGTTATTATTGTCATATTTCATTGGGATACAAACCATTTTCTTCTGTTTTCGTTGCCAAAGCTCTTTACTTGCTTTCCTCTTTTTATCCAATTCACTTCTTTTCCCAAGGAGAGGCTATCAAAAATAAAAATTGTTAGGTTTTGGTTTGTTTTTTTCACAAGTTAAGTTAGTTCAAGTTAAGTAATTTCTAAATTTAAAAGCAACAGAAATTACAAGTGCATTTGTTTTTACCTGAATAAATTTGTTGGACTGAAGAGCGGCTGCCGTTTGTTGTGAAAGTTGACCATTTTCAATATCATTATTAAATGCATTTAAGAATAAATCCTGGAATGGCATGAACTCCTAAGTTTTAAAATAGGAAAGTTAGTTCTAAAGTGGAAATGTGGCTAGTCCCTGACTCCATCAGGGTCATTCTAAGGAAGGTGCTCTGTGAGATGGAGACCCTGCTCTGGGGTCATGAAGACTTGAGTTCAGATCAGCCATAGACACTTGATATTTTCTAGCTGTGGAGCCTGGGCAAGTCACTTAATCCCTTTGCCCCACAAAGACTAAAAAAAAATTGTCATAATAATTATTAACCTTGATTTCAGTCTTCAGAACATATACTGAGTGCTATACAAGTCTTCATGACCCCAAAGCAAGTACTCTACCCACTGCACTACCTAGTTGCTTCATGAAAATAATTCTTAAGAAAAATTGTAAGACTAAGGATCAAAATTTGTTTTAACAGAAAAGAGAGTATTCCATTTTTTTTTAGTTTTTTTGCAAGGCAAATGGGGTTAAGTGGCTTGCCCAAGGCCACACAGCTAGGTAATTATTAAGTGTCTGAGACCGGATTTGAACCCAGATACTCCTGACTCCAGAGCCGGTGCTTTCCACTACACCACCTAGCCGCCCCTTTTAAAGTGAATTTACACCAAAACTTATCAACTTGTATTGAAACCTCAGAAGCTCACATTGTAATTTACCTGTACTCCAATAAAAGCTTTAGTTGTCTCTGCCATCTTTGCAATGCTTCTAGCACATTCCAATTCTGAAAGTGAGAAGTTCTAATTAATTATCATCTTTAAAACAAAACCGACAGATATTGCTATTTCTCAATAAAAAATTATATGGGTCACGTGATAAGCAAAAAGGAAAGACTAGACATTTTCTCTGATCTTCATGGTCTCTCAAAGTTTTCCAAAATATGAATTATGCACAAGAGAAGAAATAATAGTCAATTTCACAGTCTGGGACACCAAGAATCCAAAAAAGGTAACAATTCAATGAACTAAGAACAAAGAGAATTAATCTCTAGCTCTCAATATGCTCACTCAGCACTCCTTCCCACCCATCTCTAAAATAGGGCCACAATAGCCAATCCATAGGCTAGCATCAGAACTCGACTCTGCTCACAATCCCAACAATATTGCAGAAAACCAAAAGGGAACCAAAAGGAGAACAGCTGTACAGCAGCAGACCCCAAGCAGAAATCTGAGGACTGGGCTGCAAGGCATTCCACTGAGGCTGAGGAAAAGGCCAAGCCCACAGCTGGACAGTTCTGTTCACCTTAATTACTTGAGGCAGAGAGACTGAGACAGTTTTGAGGTCTAGCTCCTAGGAAACTATGCTCAAATGAGGAAAGAGCTAGAAGATGAATTTATTAACTATCTTGACCATGGAAAGATATTAATAATGAAAGGGAATATGAACTCCAAATTAATTAAATGAATAAATATTATAAGACAAAAGACAAAAGAAAATCAAGACTTGATGAATCAGAGGAACTACGAATTCACAAAAGAATACAGAACCACAGAAAGATAATCCTGAATAATTCTTAAATGAAATTAAGAATTTTGGAAACAGAATGTTATGGCCTTACACTACAGAAATAATTGGCAGGTTAGAAAAACTTAAATGTACAATGGCAAGTATTATCAAAGAAAGAAAAGAAACAATAACCAAGTGTAAATGTAAATACACAGGAATGAAGGACTACTGGGAAGAAGAGAAGTAAAAAGAAATAACATTAAAAGAAAATATGGGATCTAAATAAGAGCAAATGTTGATCTCAAATAATGCATAGATCCAATTTAAGGATTCTAGATCAGCACAAAACAAGTAAAAAAAAAAACCAGAACACTATATTTCAAGAAATTCTTATTACAGAAAATAATATGCCCACTAAAAAAAATCCACAGACCACCTCCAAAAAAAAAAATAAGAATCCTTATGCTATAAAGTAAAAAATAACCAACATAGTAACTAAATTTAACAACCCCACTGATGAACAAGAAGCCCTGCAACTCTCTAGGAGAAAAACTTTCAAATATATAAAAAAAAAAGAAATTTAAATAATACAAGACTATTCTGCATCTACCAGAAACCACTGGAGTGAATTGAATAGAATAGAGTTCAGAAGAACAAAGGAAATCAAGATGCAACAAACCCACCCTGCACACCAGAGCCTGACTTTAATCAAAAAAAAAGATGCATGCTCAGTGAAAGAGACTTTAAACTATTTTAAAAAGAACATTAGACCTGAAGAAATTAATTGCTTTTCAAAAACCTTAGACATAAAAAAGCTAAGCAAATAAGTCATCAAAAGACAATACTAAAGTGACAATTAAGAAATTTCTAAATGAACATAGGAGATTAAGATGACATAACATCATAGATATTATAATGAAACTCACAGGTAAATGAATGGTTAGGTTTTTGGGGGGGAGGGGGGACTTAATGGTTTTTTTGTCCTTTATTTTCAAAATCCTTCATTTCAGAGAACTGATGCCAAGACAAGCCCATGAATTGGATTGGAGGGGGGTGCTGTGCTAAGTCACCAGCCTCACTTTCTCCTCCAGAGCCATTTGGGTCCAGTGTGCAGATATGAATCAGGACGACTAGAGATGCCTCTGGATGTGAGGTAGTCAGGGTTAAATGGCTTGCCAAGGTCACAGATGGTAAGCATTAAAGTGTCTGGGGCTGCATTAGAACTCCTGTCTCATTCGCCACCTAGCAGCCATAGGGGAACTTTAAGTATGGAAGGGGGCACAAAAGGGGTGAAGAAAGGAAAAATAAATGGGAATATTTGATGCATCCTCATCAAGTTAATGGTTTAATGATCACAGGAAAAAATAACTCCTATAGTCTCTCAGGAAGATGAGAGTGGATGAGAAAACAAAAGTATTGAAAAACGGACAAAGGGGAAATATTTTATTTCAACAACAGGAGAAGGTTTTAACTAGTGCATGTTCCCTGGAAGAAGGGAGATTATCTATAAAGAACAATAAGGATCTTCAAGAGATCTTTCATTCTGCCCCAGGAGAAGGAGAATCAGAACTCCTGGAGGCAACTGAAAAACAGAAGAGTAGAAGGGCAAGAATCCAAAGAGGAAAGTTCAAGTCAAAGAGGCCAAAAATGACCATGGAAAGGCTCAAAGGTTAATAATGAACTGCTAAATCTGGGACACAGGAAAATTCCTACAATTAGACAACATTCTTGTCATCTACTGAAATTGCTATTTCTAAAAACAAGGCGTAACAATAAAAGAGAGTCTGGAAACAAGATCTACAAGATAACAGAAACTGTTTAGAATAAGAAACCCAAAATAGGGATCTTAAAACCTTTAATTCCACAAGGAAGACAGAGACTAAACAAAGGATTAAGTATAAAGTCCATGAATACAAGAATAAAAGTCTAAAACAGACAGATAGGAAATTAAGAGAGCAAGGGAAAGAAATCATTTTTTAGAAAAAAAGTACAAAAAATGAAATTTATAAAATATAAAAAAAGCAATTGAAGGGTAAGAGAAGAAGATTTTACTTGACTCTTACTTGAGAAGAAAAAATAGAGGATTAACTAGATAAAAGAAAATGGAACTAGTAAATTAAGCAAAATTCCAACACTACAAAAAAGGGATAACAAATGATAAAGAGTGGAAAGAGACTTAAGGGTAATTGGGAGAGAACCAGAGAAACTGGGTTGGTCTTAAAATTGATTAAGGTTAAAATAATAAGAGACAGTAGTACTGTGTTTATAGAGGAAGAGAAGGGAAAAATCCTAATTTGTAAACAAGTTGTTTGAAATAAATTAAGGAAAACATAATTTTTCTAAATTTTCATAACTTTAAATGTGAAAGGATTAAGTAATATAAAATGAAAGTACAGAATAGATAAGAAAACAAAATATAATTCATTACTTAAAAGAAATACATTTAAAAAACAAAGACACATCGAATAAAAATGAGAGGTAATACCGTGGTATCAGGTGAATTCAAAAAAGCAAGAGTTGTAATCATGTTACCAAACAAAGTAGATGAATTGATAAAGTATATAGAAAGACCATTTATTTCAGCACAGAAAACACAATTATTTTTACTAACTTAAATTAACTACTTTTAGTATAGAAATCACATTAGAGATGATTCTGGCAGACAACTCATAGTTAATTCTGCAACAACAAAGCTCATTAAATTCCCCAAAGGATCACTTACCCAGGCTAATCTTTTTCTCAGCCCACATAACTATATCTTTGGCATATTTTGACCACATTTTAGCATATGACAAAGTCAATTCAACTCCATCATCTTTGCTTTCCAGGTCTTTGGGCCACAGAGGTACTGAAAAAGAAAATATTTAAATGATGACCATAAGTACTATCAGGAAAGCTGGCACCAGCTTTCTAAGCAAGTTTTTCAGATGATCTCTAATCAAAGCTGATGCTAATTCACTGAAGAAACTTTTAGGACAACTGAAATGTAACAGTTTGACTTCGAATTCTATTTCTTTGTATTTTTTTTCTTTCTTCTAAAAAAACAGCCTTCAAGTCACAAAGCAACATCAGTCCAGACCAGCTCAAACTTTGATTTTTTCCATTTCTGAATGTGAGGAAAATGGAAGCTCTGCAGTGAGAGACTTCAGTGCTATCAGGTAGACATAACTTTTAGCAAGTTGACTAACTGAAAAGGATAAATGCCCAAAGTAAACTAACAACAAATACTGAGAAGTACCTTGAAGATTGTCTTTTTCCTGCAGCAAGCGCACTGATTCAGCAGAAATGTTTTCTGAGGACTGGAATGTAAAAAAGAAACCAAACTATAGATTAGAGTAGAAAACTAAAAGCCACACAGAAGAATTTATTCCACTCATTTAAAAGGTTTTTTTTTTTTTCCTGCCTGATTTGCCTTTCTGATATATTTCATTAAAAATCCTGTTTTACTTAGTAAGTCCAGGGATTTTAAAGCCAGTGATTCTGAATGTTTAAATAATAGAATCTCTTTAGGTGATTCCAGAATATTTACAAGAGAAATCTTCTGGAACTAAGAATAAGCAATTTTATTGTTAAGGAGGCTTTCGCATTTGCATTTATCAATTCTGTAAAAATTCTAGTCAACAAAGGTTTATTAAACCACTATGCCTAGGCTAAGTGATAGAGTTTATATGTGAATAATAATGGCATAATTACTAAATAAATTTAAGATTTTCATTGTTGTTGTTGCTATTTAATAGTGTCAGTCAAGTCTGACTCTTTTGTGACCCCGTTTGGGGTTTTCTTGGTAAATGTACTGCAGTAATGTGCCATTTCTTTCTCTAGGAAACTGAGACAGAGTTTAGTGACCTGCACAGGTTCACACAATGCAACTTAAGTTTCTGAGGTCAGATATGCTTTCACAAAGTTTTTTGGTTTTGTTTTTTTTTTTTTTTTTTGCAAGGCAATGGGATTAAGTGGCTTGCCCAAGGCCACACAGCTAGGCAATTATTAAGTATCTGAGACCAGATTTGAACTCAGGTACTCTCAGGTACTCCTGACTCCAGGGCCGGTGCTCTGTCCACTGTGCCACCTAGCCGCCCCTCACAAAGAGTCTTCCTGACTTCAGGCCAAGAGACCTGTCCATTGCCAACACCTACCTGTTCTAAGGACTTCATACAAACCCTAAAACTATAAATAAGAAACAATGTATAGATATCAAGAAAGAACAACATTTTCCCTAAAAATTCAAAAATTCAGCCAGAATTAAAATATACCAGCAACTCATTTTTATACTTTTCCTTGAAATGAAACTTATTTGATTAAAAATTAACATATAGATTAACATTTTGGAATTTCCCCTTAATCTTGCCTAGCAATCTAATGGACTTCCTAACACAAAATCTGTTAGTATAAATTGAAATATAGCATGTTTTAAAAGGAAGAAAACTGCAAAAAGAAAAAATGCTTTTAGGAAAAATAAGCATTGGTTGAAAAATTATAGATAAATGTTGGCAGGAGGGGTGAGGTAGTTTCTAGGGAAAGGGTACTCAAAAAATTTATTCTGCCCAAACCCAAAGACTATTTTATTTTCTGAATCTGTGAGATTCAGATATTCGTAAAAGAATAAACTTATTTGGCTTCTCATTTTTCTAGATTAACAGCAACAAGTCTAAGTGAAATATTATGGGATTAATAAACTACAAATTAACTTGAAAATCTTAAAACTGATAAACCTTTCTCCTACTACCAATTAATGTTTTCAGAAATGGCTATATAATCTTGAATGACAACTGTTAAATAAAAAAATGAACCAAAATTTTATTCACATTTTGTATAATTTTAAGAAAAATTTGAGAATCATTAGTAATTTACTTGGCTTTCTATTATTATTATTATTATTGCTGGTGTTGTGATTGTGATTATTTAACAGATATTTATATTCTAGGCAGAATAATTAATGACAGAAGGGAAAAAAACTATGAGTCCTTTCTCCCCTCCAAATAATACAATGGAAAAAAGGATGTAATAAAAGTTATTAAAAGCTATATACTGGCCAAGGAATAACCGAACAATTAGCCAGCATTTATTAACACTTACTATGTGCCGGGCTCTGGAGATACAAAATAGAACAATTCCTGCTCACAAGGGGTACCCATTCAATTTGGAAAAGAGAGGAAGGACAAGGACAAGTATATGAAGAAAATAAATATAAAGTAGTGAAACTGAAGCTGGTCTAAGAAAGAGAAACAAACTCGTTGTCTGGGGCAGAGGATACTTCAGATAGAAGGGGGAGGCTGTGGCGGGGAGGCAAACTCCCCACAAGTGGGGAGTCCCACCATCAGATTTAACTTAAGGAAAATTACTTTGGAAGCAGTGTGTAGGATGGGAAGATGCTTGAGGCTGAAGACCAATCAGAAGGTCATTTCAGTTAAATGGGCAAGAGGTAATAAGGGCCTGAAGTAAGGTGCCAACTCTAAGTAAAAAGAAGGCACCAATGGGAGAAATGTTGTAAAGGTAGATTTAAAAGATCTGGCAATGGACTGAATAGGGAAGGCGGGAGGGAGTAAGGTTTTGCAGAGAATGCCAACGTTATGAGAACTGGGACCCTGGAAGGATGGTGGGTTTTTTAATAGAAATAGCAAAATTTAGACGAAAGGGCTGGGGAAAGATGATTAATTCCACTCTGGAATTTTAAATATGAAATGTCCTAAGGACATACGGTTTGAAATATCGAACTGGCAACTGGTGATGTAAACTGAAGCTCAGGGAAAGCCAGAAACTAAATGTAGGAGTCATTTTCTTGGACACATGAGAGCTGATAAGGTTAAAAGAGGGGGAGAAGGGAAAGGAGAGAGAGAGAGAGAGAGAGAGAGAGAGAGAGAGAGAGAGACTGAATGAGGGGAAAGGCATGGGAGGGTTAGGAGGAGGAAAAAGGAGAGAGAAGAGGACATTGGGAAATACTCAAAAGTGACACTGTGAATTAAAGGAAATTGAGGAGCCATCAGACAGAGAGGGAAAAAAACCTAAGAGAACAGGGTGATAAAAACCCAGAAAGGAGAGAAAAAGTGTGGTCAACAATGCCTCATGAAATAGAGAGGTAAAAGGATGAGGAGAGAATAAAAAAAAATCATTCAATTTGGCAAATGGTAAATCTGGAGAAAACAGGTTCAATTGAGGGATGAGGTCAGAGGCCAAATTCCAAAAAGATGAGGAATGAGTCCCAAGAGAAGAAAATCAGTGAGTGTTTTCAACTTACTTTTTCTATGGGAACAGTTAAAGACATGCAAAACCCACTGGTCCATTTAATTTCATACCAATTCTGACTCAATAAATCATATTCCTTAATCTAGTTAAATAACATCACTTACTATGCAATAACATTCTCTCAAAATTCAATACACATGGAAAATGATTCTCTATAATCAAGATTAATTATCATTTATATACAAGCAAGGCAAACTTTTATGATAACCTTAACTCCAAAGCAATAACCTTTTCAGTTTTATTTTTAAGTTATTCCCATTATCAACAAGGTCAAAATCACAAACCTTGATCTGGGTGTGACTGAATGTTTACCTTTTTTGTTTTTTGAAAATCTTTTATTCATTTTAAACTGATACAAAACAAGAAAAGAAAAAAAAGAACTTTCCATGTACAAAGCAGAAGAAAAAATTTTCATTTCAAGAAAACCTATGTAAAAAAAAAATTACACATTGATTTTAAAGCTACCCAGGTGTTTTTTTTTTATTTGTTTGTTTCCTTCTAGGTTTGTTTGTTTTTTGTCTCTGCTGTGCACTTTTTACTTTTTTCTCCCTTTCTCCTCTAATGACCTTGAAATTAAACATATCTTCCCTAAATTTAGTCTCAACTGGGTCCAAAGCTGACTTGAGAATAAGAAAATAAAAAGCATCAATTCTTAATTAAAATCAGCACCTGAAAACTCCTCTTCTTGGACATAAGCTCTGTTAATCACTATAGAGCTTTTCTATTATTCAAATTTTCAAATGTTTCAGTCTCGACTTGTGATTTCATCTATGTAAATAAAACTCCAGGTGAAGAAACCATTCTACCAGTGCAGATCCTGCAACAGTTATGCTACTCAGCCCTAACTAGAAGTGGGATATCCGGGAATTAAGAGATGCAGTGATTTGCTGAAGGTCACAAAGTCAGAGAAAGCACCTAAAACTAAATCTTCCAGATTTTGAAGTCAGCTCTCTATCCATGTACCACACTCTCTCTTTTATATGTATATAGAGATGCTGAAGCAGGTTGAGGCTCAGCTGATATTTTAAAATTAGTTTTTTTTAAAAATCTTATATAAATTTTAGATATTTCCTGTTTATTCACAGGCTATCTGCATGATTATTATGTTGCTAAGGGGATCTAATAAGAGAAATTTAACTCAATCAAGAGACTTTGATTTCCACTATCTGTCACCTGCAAGTTTAAATTCCCTGGCTATTATTTCCCTAATAAAAAATGGAGATAACCTATGGCCTTGACTACCAAAGAAAAGGCAGAAAAAATACATGAAGTGTACAGCAAGCAACTCTGGCAACAAAAGGAGGTCATAGGAAAAGGAAAAAAGGTCAAAGGAAAACACAGGAGGCCCTGCTATTGTTCCTCTCTCATTCATAACCATATTTCTACTTCAGAGTCCTTTCAATTGTAAGTTGACTATATTTTATTCTCAAATGAGATACTTAAATATGAAGGCTACTCTCAAGTATTTAAAATCAATTAAATTTAAGGAAAGAAAAACAAGGAAGAAATAATAAAGCTGCAAAGTTTTTTCATATAAAAAGGAAAATGATGAAAAAAGAAACTTCGCTTTCTCAAAAACTGAGTGGATGTCTAAAAAGAGTGCTTCAAATAGGAGAAAGGTTACGTAAAGCATCACTTTAGCCCTGCCGACTAACAGTGCATCCCTAAGCAGTAGGCCCTGTGGAGATGATTAATTACAATGAGCACACTGCGAAAATATGTCAGAACACCAACCCATTATTTTATCATTGCTCAAACTGAGTTCACCACTATAACTCAGTGATCTCAATCATTCACCTCAAGGTCACTGGAAATTTAACTCTTCACTTTCAATGGCTGAGATCAGGTGTTGGCAAGACCTGAGAGTCACCCTCCTACCTGTTTCTGTATGGCCTGAGAGTTAAGAATTTTTTTTTTTTACATTTTCAAATATAGAATTAATTTAAAACACAAAGATCATTCTTAACTTGGCAGCTATACAAAATAAGGGAGCAGGTCCAGTTGGTCTCTTGGGCCATAAACTATGATAAATATATAGCTCACAAACTTGGAACTAGAAAATTCTAGCTCAAAACTCAAAAGTCACAAATTGGTGAGAGTCCTCATTTCATTTTAGAACACTGTTATATTCAAATATAGGACAGGTGGGTGGCACAGTGGATAGGATGTTGACCCTGAAGTCAGGAAGACTTGAGTTCAAATTCAGTTTTAGATACATACTAACATATGACCCTGGGCAAATCACTTAACCTTATTTGCCTTAAGTTTCCTCATCTGTAAAGTGAGAAGGAGAAGGAAATGGCAAACTATTTCAGTAGCTTTTCCCAGAAAATCTCAAATGGGGTCAGGAAGTGTCAAGTATGACTGAAACACCTGAACAGCAACAACTAAAATTAAAATATATGCTGAAATACACAGAATTTAGTCATTTTGTTATAAATAATATTAAGGAAATCTAATACATATTATTATAAATAATATTATAAATAAGCAGTTTATGTTTTATAAATGCCAAGTGATCAAAAGAAAAAATTAAATTTACAAAGGGGCAATTAAAATGTTTTAAACTGTTAACATTTAAATTCATATTCACTTTAATATCTATTTCAGATCTTAAATTTCTAATTTTAATATATACTTATTAGTTTCCTTTTAAAATTCTACTTCATGGGAAATATTTTTCAAATTTCTCTCTTTGCACAAGTGTCAGGAGATAATTACTAATCTACAGCAATTAAAAAAAACAAATTAGGAAGTAGTCCACCCCCACCCCCCACCCCTATTCTCCAACCCTGCTGGGATCCAAGTTTTAGGGAAGAATCGAATTGATGACAACTGAAGAACTCTTAAAAACTGTTTAGTATTGGCAGAGATATTCTATATGGTATATGAATGGTTTGAGACATTCTTAACTGTATCTTTTAAAATGAACTGAAGAGGTCAAACATCTACTATATTTAAGGCAGAATGTCAAGACACTGAAGAAACACAGTTGAGAAAATATTCAAGAGAAATATGAATTCTTTAATGCCCCAAATTACTTTTGATGGAAGGGTGATTGAGTCTGGTTTGAACACATGTAAAAATTACTACTTTAAAAGTATCAAAAGACTGTTTGAAACTGCTGATACTATAATAACTTGTATATGAGAGTCTTTGAAAAGTATTCATTATATGTCCCCATTCTAATTAAAATTATAGTTTCTAAAACTGACTAGAAAGCATAACCACTCAATCTAATCCCTAAATATATTTGCTTTAACTGACATAACATCTTAGTTACTTCAGTAAATAAGGAGCATTAAAAATGTTGAATTATGGTAAAACAGGTCAGATTAAAAGGTCAAGAATTATCATACTTAAATGCTTGCCAAACATAAAACTGTCCACAACTAAACTTGGCTTACTTGATTTGTTTGAGATTCATGAAGTTCCAGTGACAAACCACAGTCTACATCTCCCATAAGGAAATATGAAACACTGTCATGGGAAGAAAAAAGACAAAAGTTATAACAGACTAGTTCACATGCCAAAACTAAATAATATATTTTTAAAACAAAGTAATCAAATATGATTTGGGATTCCCCATCCCCACCTTCTCCAAAAAAGGAAAGCAGCACAATATGGTGAAAACAACACTGGACCTGGAGATGAAGGGTCTGGCTTCAAACCTAAGGTCTGCTTCTTATTATCTTAGTGGACTTAGGTTAAGTTATTTTGCCTTTTTAAGACTCAGGTCCCTCAATCTCTAAAATAAGGGGACTAAATTAAATGACTTAAGTACTTTCCAGTTCTAAATTCCATGAAATGGTCCAACACCATATAAAGCTCTGGTATATATATATATATATATATATATATATATATATATATATATATATATATACACACACACACACACACACACACACACACACACACACACACACCAAACTCATTTATCTCTAACAAACTACTTCGTAGGATAGGAAGTTTGATAATAAAGTAGTTCAGGGTATAGTTGTACAAAATCTGTTATATTATTTAATCCTTAGTTTAGTCATATAGTTTTTCAGGCACTGAAACAAACAATATTCTCACTCAACCCTGGACCTAAATTTCCTTAAGTGACAATTTTTTACTTACACGTTACCAAAGATGAATGCCAATGTTTCAATAGAAGAAAATATTTCACTGAAAAGATGCCTCTTATTTTCTTCATTAATGTTGTTGAAGTCCACAGCTATAGAGGACACATTAAATAAGGGAATAATTCTTATGAATTTTGTATACAGATTTGGCTTATTTACTTTTTAATTTGTCACCAAATGACTTCACAAAACATCATGAGATGCATAAATAAGAACAACTTGGCATGCAAGATGACTATCACTTCTTCATTACAGAAATAATCATGCTAAGGAATATCACCTACACAAAAGTGGGAGGCACTGCAAATTTGTGCAACATATCAAGCCGTCAACAGACAGATCCCATGGAGAATTCTGCTGTGTGAGAACAATCCAATCCAATCCAAGAGCAGAAGTCATACTAGAATTCTGCCACCAACATAGGATCTGGGACCTGCTTTGTGCTATTTCTTCTCTGGCTTTTATAAATGAAAGTATTCATCAGATAAGGCATGCTAAATTCCACACATGTGTATGCAAGGTATATATCTATATATCTCTATATATAGATATCTACACACATGCATGTAGATATTCAGTTTTTTCAAACAACTAACTCAATTATTAAAGAAATCTGTATACATGTATCTGTACATATACTAGAACACACTAATATATATATCTATATATATATATATATATATATAGTCTTTAAAATTTTTTTATAATCCCAACAGCACAACAATAGTGCAACACAAAGTCACATGTATTATACCCCACAATGCATGCTAAATCTATATAGAAATACATATATTTATCTCTATCTATAATCCCTTGTTATTCAAAGTCAAATAATTTCTTCCAGGTCTGGGTCTTTAGACCCATGTTAATATATATACGTGTGTGTGTGTGTGTGTGTGTGTGTGTGTGTATTATGTGTTTTGTTTGAAATATACCATTATTATAAGTAAGTGCAGCAGTGGCAGCCATATTTTTAACTTTCTCCTTTGACCCATCTTTTAGTTAAACCTATATAATTATTATGCAATTAAACTTTTAAACATAGTTTAAGCATCAGTTACAAAAATCTTCAGTATTATAAACACACTTACTACTTTTATATACATACATATTTATGTATGCATATCTAGGAATTAACTCCTAAGCATAAATTCAGAAATATGTCAAAGTTCATTAATTCATTTCGTTAACATTTTATTTAACTTTCTTAGTTTACCAGCTATTAAGAACTATAAAGGGATAGAAATATTATAATATATAATGTACTGCTCCAATATAACTCACCCTAACATATACTATATGTCCACTAACCAAACATCTTTGAAAATGCAACAAATTGTAAAATCCTACACTTAATGACAAGAAGCTTATGATTAAAAACATATAGCCTCTCCCAATGTACATGTTCTGCTCTGAAAAGGCTTTCTAATTCCAAAGTCCCTGCTACTTTGTGAAATGCCTTTAAATATTTTAAAAAGCTACAGAAATCATCCGTTTTCAGATCCATTCAGTAAGACCAAAAAAAAAAAAATCCTAAAACCAAACCAAACAAACCCAGTAATAAAGAGGCAAAACCCTTCAACCACAATGACCCAAGGAAGACCACCATAGGGTGAAATAAATGCAAACAGCTGTTAAAGCCATAGATACAAAGGTTTTTAGCTACAAAGGAGCCTGGAAGACTCAACTTTCTTTGAGTCTGCCTCTGGAATGTGGGCAGCAGCTCTGACCATGCACACTCTTTCCCCAGGACATCCTGGCAACATACAATAGCCACCAAAAACAATGAATTGCTATTTCCAAGTTGCTATTTCCAAGCATGGAAATTTTGCTATCTATAGAAAGAAATTATCATATCAAAATGAAACTTAATGGAATTTGTAAAACAAATATGAATACAGGTAAAATTTTTAAATTTACACCAGTGATATAATAGCTATTCTTTTGCCTTCTGTAAAGCAGATTTGGTTTTTCCATGTTCCACACCAAGGTTTAAATAACTTTATATATATATATATATATATATATATATATATATATATATATATGTATACATATGTATATATGTATATGTGTATGTATGTATATATGTATATATAGTACTCATAAGATAAAGTAAATTCATTAATTTCTATCTATATTTCTATTCATAAGGATAGTACTTAAAATTATCTTATGCTTTTTATTATGGTGGCCAACACTTAACCCCCCCCACCAAGTTGCCTTGTATTTATTTTCCAGACACCTACCAACACTTACCCATTCTCTCAAGGGCTTAATAAACTCCCTCGGAAAAGGATGATTTCATTTTTGTCATTGAATTAAGTCCTCTAATTAAGGGAAATTCATTACTCTTAGGAAAACATCCAGATCTGGTTAATACTTTTATTTACTGAGATCTGAATTCAAGGGACAGGGTCTAATTCAAGCTAATGCATGGTTCACAATCAACTAATCATGTATAAAACAGTGGAAATAAAACAAGATTAGAAATAGTGAAAGTATACTAATTTTTCTTCTTAATCATGAAAATTAGCTTTATATATATGCATGAGAACTCCTAAAAATAACTGTCTACAGTTTTGATAAACTAGGAAGTCACTAACAATGTTATTCAACAACAAAGTTAAACTGCTCATTAAATGTGTTTTATTTTTGGGAAAATCCTATAATGCAAAGTAAGATAGCACAAAGTTGGCATTACCAATGCCCTAATGCTCTTTCAAATCACATAAAGTAATCTCAATAAATGGCGAATGTTACTTGAGCATTACACTAGTGATTAAAATTCTACTCCTCTGACAACAGTTTTTTGGGTTTTTTTTAGATTTTTCAAGGCAATGGGGTTAAGTGGCTTGCCCAAGGCGACACGGCTAGGTAATTATTAAGTGTCTGAGGTCGGATTGGAACCCAAGTACTCCTGACTCCAAAGGCACTGCGCCACCTAGCCGGCCCTGACAACAGTTTTAAGAACCCAGTCAATTCCCTAGCTGAAGTATAGTTACTATATACAATCACTTCCTACTGTGGTGTATTAATGTATAATTTTTAAATCCCAAAGGGTTTAAAATTCATTTTCATCAAAAGAATTATCTTGAAAAATGTTGAATAGTCAAAAAAATCCACATACTATTCCAAAATGTTTAATGTATCCCAGTCTCAAATTTTTCACCATTCCAATTCATCAAAACTCTATTGATAATCATTTTTCTTAAGTGTACTGATTCAGATACCCCAGGGGCTTCCTTTTTTGCCTCTGGAATCAAATATCAAATCAAATATCCCTCACTCTAAGGTGAGGTCTAAGGTGACATCCACCTGCAGACTCCATGCCCCCTCACTGGCTATAGCCCTAGGGCAAGATGAGATTTTCCTTTCTTCTGCCTCTTTTTTTTTCAGAGTACTATCTTCTCCAGGAAGCTGTTCTTGATTCCACCCTAACTGCCCAAGCCTTCTCTTCCAAAGTATTTTGTGTACATTTGTATTTATTCATTTTCTGTTTAGACTACATATGTATGTATCTGAGGTATGTATCTCCTATTAGAATATCAACTCTTTGCAAGATGGGATTATTTTATTATTTTATTTGTATCTCCACTTATATCTCACGGGAGGGGTTTAACAAACATGCCAATTGTGAGTTGATTTTGATTGTGTTTCCATATAAAGAAGCGTAAATTATAAGAGCAAAGTCCAACATTTTACTTCATTTCTGGCAGATGCTTTTTATATTTAATAATAAACATTAGGGATTAGTATTTACTAGCAGTTTTCTTATAAGTATAGTCTGCGAATAAAACTATTAATTTTATCATAAGCAAAAAATATTTACATATTTTCAGTTTTCCTAGATCATAATGAGTCTCTCACCTTTCACTTTTGCAATAACTTCTCCTGCAGCACTGAGAATTTCAGCTGAGTTGAGGATCTGGTGTTTTTTTATTATGGCCTGAAGATTTCTCAGCAACTCATCAAGACGTTCATGAACTATGTTATGAAGACAAACCTGACTTTCTGAAAAAAAAGAAACAGATTTGCTATAATATACAGAAAAAATTGAATAAAACATGGTACTTTTTCTGAAGTTTAAATTATATACATTAAATGAGAAAAGCTATTTGGAGGCATATTAAAGGTGAAATTTTGGTCTCTTTTTTTTTTAGTTTTTTTTGCAAGGCAAATGGGGTTAAAGTGGCTTGCCCAAGGCCACACAGCTAAGTAATTTATTAAGTGTCTGAGGCCGGACTTGAACCCAGGTACTCCTGACTCCAGGGCCGGTGCTCTATCCACTGCGCCACCTAGCCGCCCTGAAATTTTGGTCTTTTAAAAATCATTTAGGGGGCAGCTAGGTGGCGCAGTGGATAGAGCACCGGCCCTGGAGTCAGGAGTACCTGGGTTCAAGTCCGACCTCAGACACTTAATAATTACCTAGCTGTGTGGCCTTGGGCAAGTCACTTAACCCCATTTGGCTTGGAAAAAAATACCCCCCCAAATCATTTCCATTTCTCTACTAAAATACAATGCCAATGCCTCACTGTGACATGGAGGTAATGCATAGTGTTTCCAAAGTGTTGATGCAATTTTTTTTTGCAAGGCAGTGGGAGTTAAGTGACTTGCCCAAGGTCACACAGCTAAGTAATTATTAAGTGTCTGAGGCCACATTTGACTCGGGTCTTCCTGACTCCAGGGCCAGTGCTCTATCCATTGCACCATCTCAATGCCCCCATTAATGCAGTTTTAATGGGGGCATCAGATATCCCAGGAGGTGGAAAGGCTTCAAAAAGTAGGGGTCAAGACAACGGTCCACAGACCCACTCAAGGGACCATATGGATATCTAGTCCTAAATAACAATAAGTGGTAATGTCCTTTGATCTTTTCTTGAATCACGTTCTAATTAAAGGAAATTCATTACTCCTAAAGAGAAGCCCCTTTCCACTCTTAGAAAGCTCATCTTGAGGAATTTTTTCGTTATTTAAGCAAAACAAAAACTCAATTTTGCTCTTTTAACTTTTCGTTGCTCTTAATTCTGCTCTCAAGTCAAGAAGCAATGCTTCTAAATCACGTGGAAGCAGTTAGCAGAGACTTTCCCTGACCTAGATTCTTCCAGGTCTCACATCCCATTCTCCTATGGTTGACTGTTCTAACTTGTCTCATCTATTTGAATCCTGCTTTAATACCCCAGAACCTTGTCTATCCCTCCCTACTCTGCAGAGCTGAGTAGTCATCCAAATATTGGCATATACCTTTATGTGTCTGGCACACCTTAAGCACTTAATAAATGTTAACTGATTGATCAATGGACAGAAATAGTAAATGCTTACAAGGGCTATTTCTAAAAAAACTCAAGGAGTGGGGTTTTTCTCATGTATCTTCTTTGGGGGCGTGCTTTTTTGCCGTTTTGAAATAATGATTTTGACTGTTTTGTTATGTTCTTTTCATTTAAATTGCTTTTTCATTTACATTCCTTTATATATTGTTTTCTTGGCTTTTTACTAATTTCCATGATTCATATCTTTCCTTGACTCTTAACCTATTTGTCCTTACTTAGAGCACAGTAATATTTTACTTCATATTCCACACTATTTAGTTATTCCCCAATCTATGGACTTTGTCTCCAGTTCTTTAATATCACAAAATGTGCCACTTTAGATATTTTGGTTATAACATAGTCAAATATTCAAATGTATATATATATATAGAGAGAGAGAGTATCAACATTTTACTTATATTATATGCATAATTCCAAAATGGGCATACTTCACAATTCCATCATCATAGAACCAATGGGACTTATCAGTTTGACTTTACATATTTCATACTTTGGACACCTTTAGTTCAACCAGTTATGAATCCACTAAGTTTACCTACCTTCAACTTTTTCATCCTCTCTAAAAGACTATCATTAGGACTTTGCTAAAATTAATGTACAACACATAACTTAACTCTGATCTAACAGTATGAAAAAAAACTATTTTGACATGATACATTTTTAATGAATACAGATTGGTCTTCCACTTCAATTTCTAAGTAATCAGAAACCACTTGTTCAATGATGTATTTTAGAATTTTGAATGAGATTTACATTAAATTTGTTCATTGAATAATTTCTGAGGTCCATCTTTCTCCTTCTCTTTTAATAATTAGGACTTTTGCTTAATTCTAATCTTCTGGCACCTCTCTATGATTCCTTAAAGACTATTAACAGTGGCCTGGCAGATTCATATGCATGTTTTTAAATGTCTCGTCATATAATCTGTCTGAAGTTTTGGAGTCCCACATCTATATATAATGGTTATCTCAAAGTAAAATTCAGCAAACAATTGAATAACTTACTTATACAAGAACTCTTCTAGGCCCTTAGAGTTGATCTACAAATAATGATAACCAAGGAGGAAAAAAGACACACAAGCAGACAAAATACAAACCAAAGTTGATCATAAAATGTGCACAAGAAACAAACTGATCAGAGCTCTAAGAAACACTTGGAGATATCTAAAATCCCTTCAAATGCCCAGGGGCAATGTTGCTTCTGTAGTCAAAACAGCTGGATAAAAATCCTATTTTGAATACTTAAACTCCCTGGGCCCAAGTTTAATTATAAAATGAGAGGTTAGACTAGATGGCTAACCTAGGTTCTCTGTTCTACTCTAGGATTCTATGAAATGAAGACCCTTTACCATTTTGGTTGCATTCTTCTAGATGTTCTCCAATTCATTCATGTTGTTCCTCTAATGTGTTCCCAGACATGAACCCCAAATTACAGATGTGATCTGACCAGGGCAGGTCAGCTGGATAACTCCTCTTTATTCTTGGAGGTGAAACTTTTCTCTCAAGAGAGCCAAAAGCTACGTTAGTTTTCTTGGTTGCTATTTTATACTGCTGATTCACATTGAGCTTGGTTCATTGAAATCCCAAATATTTGTCATCATTTCCCTGTATTATATTTGAAAAATGATCTTCCTTAACCAGTGTAGGACAACAAATTCATCCCTATTAAATTTCATCTTATTAGATAGGATACAATAGTCTAGATTGTCAGGATCTTTTATAATTCTTAACAAGTTCAATGAGCCTGGTTCAGGGCCAGAAAGCTGGTCCCAGAAACTCGGGAGAACCATTTAAGTAAATTATTCTTAAGTGGGTGGGAGAGTTCATTAATTTATTATTTAAACATTGACTCCTATATATTTCTTAATTATTAGAAAGCAATGGGATTAAGTGACTTGCCCAAGGTCATACATCTAAGTAAGTATTAAATGTCTGAGGTCACATTTGAACTCAGGTCCTCCTGAATTCAAGGCCAGTGCTCTCTATCTACTGTACCACCTAGTTGATCCTACGATATGTTTCAAAATAACTGAACAAGGAACATTCTAATTACAAAACTGGCAACTCACGATCTTTTATTTTATCATAATACATTTAAAGTTTCTTACATCATGTTCTACTATTTAAATACTCTCACCTGCAATTGATAGAAAAGCTCTGTCTGATGATATAGTCTCAACCCATCTACAGGCATTCTACCCATAACGCTGGAGGCATTCCTCAATGTCTCCTGATACTGTGAAGGTACCAGTGGAGCACCATGCTTCTGCCCAGCCATCCTTCATTCTTGCCACTTCCCAGCATATCCATTCTTTCTATAATAAAGTTCCTTGAAGACAACTTTTACTCCTATTAATTTTTAAATTCCTCACTGGTTATGTTACTGTCTTCTCATTTACCATGCCTCTACATTTTCTTCTAATAAGGAAATTTTATATTTATTATATAATATATTTTAATCCATTTCCTCAGAATATGTAAAAAATTATTAATGAAGTACTAAAAGTCCAACTTTTAAGTGGCTGAACAAAAAAATAAATGAATGTAATGCAATGTTATTAAGTTGCAAGAAATGAAAAAACAGTTTCAGAGAAATGTAAGAAGATATATGACCTGATGTATATACGATCATAATATTAAATAGGTACAATTTATTAACTCTGATCAATGCAATTCTGAGGTCGGACACTTTCCATTCTCTAACAAAGTAATGGATTCAAGATGCAAGCTAAGAAACAAATTTTTCAGACAATGACCAAAGTGGGAATTTGTTCTTTTTGCTTAACTACACATATCCCCCCCCCAAAGGTTCATTTTATTTCTTACTTCCCTCACCTCGATTTAGGAGTTGGATAGAAATAAGAAAGTCTCCCTTCCAAAATAAAAAAGTCACTGAAATAATTTTTAAGATACAGAAAAGACCAAGATTAGGAAGAGGGGAAAGTCTAAGAAGAGAAAGACAATGAGTTCTGTTCTGGACATAGTGTGTTTGACTTGCCTACATGGGACTGGAGCTCAGAAGAGCCAGTCGATCAGTCAACCAGCATTTATTAATGTAGTTAAATGCTATGAAGTACTTACTAGGGGCCAGGCATTGTGCAAAGTGCTACAGATACAAACAGTCAAAAAACAATCCTTGCTTTTGTGGAGTTCATCATCCAAAGGAGGAGACAGCATGCAAACAACTGTACAAAGAAGACGTGTACAGAATTAAGTAGGGATAGTCTAACAAGGAAGGCAGTAAGACTCTAGAGAACTGGGACTTTAGTTGAACTTGATGGAAACCAGGGAAGTGAAGGGGTAGAGATGAGGAGGGAAGAGTTCCAGCCATGAGGGTTGGTCAATGAAAACTCTGAGATAGAGGAATATCATGTTTGAAGAAGGACAAGAAAGTCCGTATCATTTGATCAAATAGGAAAGAATAAAGTCTAAGAATCCTGGAAAGGCCAGAGTTGATTTTAGGGTTGATACTGGAGATAATAGAGGGCTCCAAGAGTAGAGCTTGCTATACATACACACATAGAGATGTGTGTATGGGTGTATGTATTTATTATTTGCAAAGAGATAATAATCAAACCCTTTGGAGTATCTAAGATCAAGTAGAGAAGAGAATGTTCAAAACAACTTGAATCAAGATGGAAAAAGCCAACAGTGGTCTGGTTGCTCTGAGTACTCAGGAAAGGTCTGAGAATTAGTATCTTACCAGTTTTATTTATCACCACACATCAATCAACTTTCAAAACATGTACTTTTCTTCCCTATGATGAAAGTCTCAAAGATTCCCTGGGTTAAACATTATCCTATCTATCAATCATTTGACACCAGCCACCGAAAGATGCTTCACTGCAATCTTCCTGACTTGACATTGTATACCTGCACTCTTCTGCAACTCCATGCTCTGGGAACAATTATTAACAATAATAATAATTATGGTACTAGTAATCAATAATCATTACTACTAATGAAGACACTTGGATCACTTAAGGATTAATTTATCAGTTACTCCTCTGACTTAAACTTCCTTCCTTAGCCAATCCCTAGATGTTATTCCTAGGCATTAAATTATAGGCTTTTTCATGGAAAGAATGAAACAAACTGATGCTGAGAGAAGGGAGCAAAACCAAGAGAATGTTATATACATTAACAACAACATTGTGAGCTGATCAACTATGATGGATGCAGTTTGTCTCAGCAGTTCTGAGAGCCAGGACAACCCTGGGAGACCTGTTATGGACAATGCCATTCACAACCAGAGAAAAACAAAAGAAAAAGCAAAACCCCCACCAAAATCTGAATGGATAATATGTTCTTTTTTTAAAAACTTCTCTTACGCTTTTCCTTCTTATCCCTTGGTTTTATTTCTTTTCCCTAGTCCTAATTTCATCCTAATTCCTCATATACAAAATGACTAAATATGTAAAACATGTTAAATATAAATGAACATGTACAACATTCACTAGACTTTGCTGCTAAGGGGATTGAGGGTAGGAAGGGAGTGTAGTAGAAAAATGTGTAACATAAATATCCAAGTGGATGAATGCTGAAAAACTTTCATAGCATGTAATTGGAAAAAATAAAATGAATTATCAATTTTAAAAAATAAAAACAAATTATAAGACTTCTTGAAGGCAGGGCACTCTTTTGTATCTGTATCCCTGTGCTTAAATGCTTTTCATTTACTTACTTATCTTGATAGTTCGAAAAGAAATGAAATAATCTGCTGGAAAAAAAGGGGTATGTGAGGTTCCAGAAGTCAAGAAAAGAAGTTTTGAACAGATATTATAGGGCAAAAATGTCAAACTTATGCCTCAGGCCACGTGGTCTGCAAAACTTCAGACTGGGAAAAGCAGGGTTATTACATCAAATTAAAATGTACAAAATATAATATTAATCTGTGCTTTTTCTAAGTCAGTGTGTGGCTTGCAGGAATGAGTTTCTATTTATCATTGTGTAAGTAATGTGACCAAGAGTCAAAGATGAAAGAAAGGACTGCCATACAATGGTAAGAGTCCCAATTATGATTAAAATTCTGTCTCAAAGACATGAATGAATGTATGTTTACTATGAGCCAGGAATTTGGGGATAAAACTAAAAGCAAACAAGACAGACCCTATCCTCAAGGAACTTTCTTCTAATGGGAAAGCTAGAAAAGGGAGGAGTGTGAATAGTGGCATGGATTGGAAATGAATAGAAACTGAAATGGAGGCCTAGTTCCAGGCAATATAAGACCAGGGCTCAACTGTTATTGGAGCTCACAGATCAAAAGCTATGTGATCCTGGGCAAGTCATTTAACTTCTCAATTCCCTCAGATAAGGTTATAATTGCAGACATCTATTCTTGTATTAATAATAAGTTATTGAATTAGATTAAAGGGTTTTTTTATAATTCCTTATCCAGAAATCAATCATTGTAGGAAACCTTGGGAAAAACTTATCCAGTTGGGCTAAGAAAATTGGTGAATTCCCTATGTTTGGTTAAACAGGTCTGGGGTGGATCTTTGTGATCCCACTCCAGGTCATCATCAGCAGATTGTCTCCTTCTATCATATATGATCTTTCATAGCTCTCTAGATGTTTACATACTCATGTTTACATGATCATGTTTCATTCATCCTCAAAACAGTCTTATTTGATATGTTCATCTCTTTTTCAGCTAATATCCTAAAATTTTCCTCCTTTTATTGTGCTAACTCCTTGAGATAGCCACCTATAGTAGGAACTTCCACTTTATTTCTTCCCACTCTCTTAACCCTTTCCAGTCTTTACAATCTAATGGCATCATTCAAAAGACTTTACAGTCATCATAAAACCTTCATAATCTAATTTCAACAGAGAAACTGCTCTCTATACAAAGTTATTGATGCTCTCTTTTTAATTCAATTTTACTTTATTCTCAGTTCTTAATTCTCTTCTTGTCCATTCCTACCTTCTCCTACCAACTGAGAGGGTAAGAAAAATGAAACTCCTTACAAATCTGTATAGTTGTACAAAATAAATTGCTATATTAGCCATGTCCCAAAAAAAAGAAAGAAAAGAAAATATACTTCAATTTGGACTGAGTCCAATTAATACCCTTATGTGGAGGTGGAAAGCATGTTTCCTATGTATTTTGAAGTTTGCAAAATTGTTCTAAAACTTTTCTCTTGGTTCTGTTCACTTCACTCTACCATCAGTTCATATGAGTCTTTTCCTTTTTTGTAAGTTTTTTTATATTTTTTATATTTTATATTTTTTGGTTTTTTTGTTTTAGATTTTTCAGGGCAATGGGGTTAAAGTGGCTTGCCCAAGGCCACACGGATAGGTAATTATCAAGTGTCTGAGGTCGGATTTGAACCCAGGTACTCCTGACTTCAAGGCCGGCGCTCTGTTCACTGTGCCACCTAGCCATCCCATTTTTTTTAAGTTTTTGCAAGGCAAAGGCGTTAAGTGACTTGCCCACAGTCACCCAGCTGGGTAATTATTAAGTGTCTGAGGCTGGATATGGGTTTTTAAAGATTTTTCTGAAACCAATCTCCTCCCCTCCTCATATCTCACAAAAGAATGTATTCTATCACCTTCTTACAGTCCATTCCCTAATTAATGATACTCCCTTAGTTTGCATTATTTTACCACCATGAAAACAGCTGCTATAAATGTTTCTGAACATAGGAGTCTCTTTCCTTTCTCAGATCCCTTTGCTGGGTCAAAAGTTTAGGACTTTTTGGAGTAAATTCCAAATTGTTTTCCAGAATGGCTGAACTACTTACTTCAAAGCTCCTTCAATACAACTAATGTTCTATTCAATGCCAATTTTAATTATCTTTTTTTGTCAATTTTCATCCTTTTTCACCTCACCTTTTGACACTGTGGATCATCTTTTTCAATGGAGATCTGTCACACCTCTCTCTCTGCAACCTTTTAAAGAGTTTCATAACCCATCTTCTCCCCTATTTTATTACATCTTATTCTCTAATCCAATGATACAAGTCTCTTTACGGTTCCTCACATATGACAATCCATCCCCCAAACACTAAGTACGCTCCTTAGTTATCCCCTAAGACAGAGGATTCCCAAACATTCCTGATAAGAAGAACAGAGCCCAGAGAAACTTCTGAGGTTCCACTTCTCTGAATTTGGTCCAGCAGCATCATGCTTCCCCAGGATAAGCTCATGGACAGAACCTTCTCATCCAGGAAGCTGCCTCAGCTTTGGGGCGCACCACCTTTCTCAACACCCTCACTTGCCTCTCCCCTCTGACCTGGTCCTCCCAAAGCTCCCTTTTATAGATACTCAGACTATTCCAGTTAATTTCCTTCATCATCAGCTTCTATGCTTAGTTTCAACAGGAGGAACATCATGGCCCCAGGTCAAGTACCCTCTGGTGGCCCCTCTCCCTTTTCTGCTTGCTTTTGTGTTTATTTTCCCTATTAGATTGTGAGCTCCTGGGGAACAGGAACGTCCTTTTTCTTATTTTAATATTATAAACACTGAATGAATGAATGAATGAATGAATGTTTATAAATATTTACTGACTGTAAATCAAGTTCAAATATAGAGTTAAAAGAAACATTAAAAAGTAAACACAATCAATTAAAGAATTAAACAAGACTTCAGGGGTGGAGCCAAGACCTCCCCTCCAACCCCAGCTGGCACACTCCCGCCACTTTCCCCTGTACTTTGCTAAATGAAACCTCTACACAATCATTAAAGCAACAGATTCTGCCATAAAAACCCCCAACAAAGATCAAAACAAGATTTCAACTGTGGACATCGTGGAGGATAGTCAGTGAAGGTCTGAAGTAAAGCCAGTGGGAGGCTTCTAGGCCAGGTCCTGGCTCACTAGACAGAAGGCGGGCAGGAGGGTCCCAACCCCAGGCAAAGTCTGAACCCCGGGACCACTGGGGAAAAAGATAGGCCTGGGTGGGGTACAAACCACTGCAAGGGCAGAGCCTGGACATCAAGGAGGAAACAAAGCTCTACCTGGGCCGCCGGGCAGCATGGGTCCAAGACAAGCCAGGGAGCAGCCTCCGGCCCCAGCACAAAAAAGCTCACCCAGGGTCACTAAGCACCCTCCCCCTTCTTCACGTCAAAAGAGATCACTTTAGCTCCCGACTACTCCAGGAGACTACTCCAGGAACAGAGCTCCACAATCAAAATGAGCAAAAACACAAAGACAGAGAGAAGATAAAAATGCCACCTCAGAAGAAAAAAGCTGGGACAAGTCTCAAAGGAGTGAATGAATTGGTCTCAAATTCAAAACCTCAGAGAAGAGCTTAAAAAAAAAGATTTTAAAAATAAAAGAAGAAAAATGGAAAAAAAAGAAATGAGAGTCATATAAGAAAGTTATGAAAAAATTGACCAAAGAAATCAATTCCTTAAAAGTAAAAAACAGACCACTGGAAAAGGAATTAACAAAAAATAAAATCGATCACCTAGAAAAGGAATGTAACTCATCTAAAAGATTCATCTAAAAGTCAAATGACCAACTGGAAAGGGAATGCAACTCAACAAAAAGTAAAATTAAACCAATTGGAAAAGGAAAACGACTTACTGAAATGTAAAATTAAGCAAACACAAAAGCTAACTGAAGAAAATAAAACCCTAAAAATTAGAATTGGACAAACAGAAACAAATGAATCTATGAGACTCCATCAAACAAAATCAAAAGGCTGAAAAAAAAAAGAAGAAAAATGAAAACATAAAGTACCTTTTAAGCAAAACAACCTGGAAAATAGATTCAGGAGAAATAATTTATGAATTTTTGATATACAGAAAGCCTAGATAAAAAAGAGAGCCTGAACAATATTTTCCATGAAATTATCATGGAAAACTGTCCTAATACACTAGATCAAGTAGACAAAATAGTCCTTGAACACCTCCAGAAAGAGACCCCAGGATAAAAACTCCAAGGACTATCACAGCCAAATTCCAGAATTCTCAAATAAAGGAGAAAATTCTGCAAACAGCCTAAAAGAAGCAATTTAAATACGAAGGAAACACAATCAGAATTAAAGAGGATTTATCAACTTCAACATTAAAGGATTAGAGGAACTAGAATATATTTTGGAGGGCAAAGGGCTTTGGATTACAACCAGAATTTACTACCATCCAAAATTCAGCATATTGTCAGGGGAAAAGATGAGCTTTCAGTGAAATAGAGGACTTCCAAAATTTTCTGATAAAAAAAAACAGAAATAAACAGAAAATTTGATCTTCAAATTCAAGACTCAAAGAGACGTATAAAAAGGTAAATGAAAAGGGGGAAAAAATGGCAAGAACATTAAATTGTATACATTCCTACAAGAGAAGATAACGCAACTTTTGAGAATTGTATTTCTCTTAGGATAGTTAAAGGATTGAATATAGTTAAAGGGATTATACTTAGTGCATATATATGGGTATGATTGGTTCCTGTCCTTCATTAGCAAAGACCACCAAAATGGCATCCTTATGTTTGAGACAAATTACAGTTCTACTGGCTGTAATCAGACCAACTGGGAGCTTAAAATGCTCTACCACAGGTAGGGCACAAACAGTCCAGGTGAACACCTGGGCTGTTTATTCTAAACTTAAGTATCTCACATTTCCTTTGAGATACTTTGATTCTACCTTGCTTTCAAAGCTAGTTCTCTGATGAGGGCTCCCTATGCTGGGGGGTCCTGTGCCAGTGTCTCCCATGCCTTACAATCAATGCTAAAGTTCTTAAGTGAGACCTCCAGGGTATTTCAGTACATAGAGGTTCTATACTTAATTAAAACATAAGGGACCTTACTTTATTAGATAGCTTGTTAGCATAATGGGGCAGAGGGTGAGAGTGCACTTAGAAGTGATTTTATCTTAATCTATACTTTAGTTGAGAGTTTTAGTACTATGTTAGGGTGCTTAAAGGACAGTGGAAGCAAATGTACCTGATACTTTGGTGGTGGGGGGCTGTAGAGCCATGGTTGGGGTGCTAGAGAGAGGGAGTATATTTAGAGGGACTGGACATACAAACATGAAGAAAGCTTTGGCTACAAATTGGAGGGAGTGGGCTTGGAGAGGGAAGTATAAATGGTTCATGAAATCATTTGGTTTTGCATAATGCTTTGGTTCATGAGGACTGTGTGTCCATGGAGGATATCTGAAAAGGAGGTAAGGTATAAAGTGATTATCATTCAATTGAGAAGTCTATTTTTAATGAGACAGAAGAGAGGAGGTGTTCTCTCTCAAAACTTATAAAACAAGGACTCTAAAATTTTGAGAGACAGAACCCACAGAGGGATGCGGTGAGGCAGTTCTCCAGCCCAAGGTAACCTGGAGAATAGCGGAAAGGCTCAGCTCCATGGGGTTAGAGGGGTGGCCCACCAGAGTGAAGGAACTTCAGCTTCCAGGAGGCAGCCCCAGGGCACTGGCAGTCGGAGCTCACGGAAGCAGGGGCAGTTTCCGGACCTATAGCCCGGGGAGCAATGGGCACCATTTGGAAGATCAGCCGGGGGACCTCTGCCAGAGTGAGCCCATGAAGGCCAGCCCTCAGGCACTCAGTGAGTAGCGTGGCCACAGCAGCCCAGATCCAGGAACCAGAAGCAGGCTGGGCCGGGGAGAAGGAGCCCCCAGACTACTCAGCCTTGATAACACAGTCTAGGTAGGGGAGTAGAGAGACTGCCGAGCTCTGTCCTCTGTCCCTGGAACAGGACTCTGGGGCTCTGACCACATTCAGATCCTGGTCGCAGTCTAGGACCCCCCATAGAACAGCAGCCCCCCCCCCATCAGCCCCGTGGCAGAGGGGGGCGCATATGGTCATTCACAGACCGGGAGGGAGGACAGAGCTTCACACACAGAGATCCTTCTGGGGGGGTGTCTCAAGAATACCCAAAAGCTCAGGAAGCACCCCAAGACCCAGCACAGGCTGGGGAAATGAGTAAACTGAGAAAAAAAAGGAACACCATTGAGAAATACTTCGCCTATGATCTCAAGAAGGATCAAAACATTCAGTCTAAAGATGAGGAAGTCCAAGCTCCTGCATCTAAAGACTCCAAGAAAAACAGAAATTGGGCTCAGGCTATGACAGAGCTCAAAAAAAAATATTGAAAATCAAGTGAGGAAGATAGAAGAAAAATTAGGAAAAGAAATGAAAGAGATGCAGGAAAAACATGAAGAAAAAAGTCAGCAGCTTAGTCAAGGAGATCCAAAAAAATGCTGAAGAAAACAGCATGTTAAAAACCAGCTTAGGCCAAATGGATAAAACAGTTCAAAAAGTTATTGAGGAGAAGAATGCTTTAAAAAAAGCAGAATTGGCCAGATGGAAAAAGAGATAAGAAAACTCCCCGAGGAGAACAAATCCTTCAAATGTAGAATGGAGCTGAAGGAAGCTGCTGACTTTATGAGAAGTCAGGACACAATACTTCAAAACCAGAAGAATGAAAAATTAGAAGAAAATGTGAAACATCTCATTGAAAAAACAACTGATATGGAAAACAGATTCAGGAAAGATAATTTAAAAATTATTGGGCTACCTGAATGTCATGATCAGGAAAAGAGCCTTGACCTCATTTTTAAAGAGTTCCTACAGGAAAACTGTCCAGATATCCTAGAAGCAGAGGGCAAAATACAAATTGAGAGAATCCACCTATCTCCCCCAGAAAAAGATCCCCTCCAAAAAAACCAGGAATATTATAGCCAAGTTCCAGCTCCCAAATCAAAGAGGAAATATTACAAACAGCCAGGACACAATTCAAATATCGTGGAGCTGTAGCCAGGATCACACAGGACTTAGCAGCAACTACATTAAAGGCTTGTAGGGCTTGGAATATAATATTCCGGAAGACAAAAGAGCTCGGAATGCAACCAAGAATCAACTATTCAGCAAAACTGAACATCCTCTTCCAAAGGAAAAGTTGGACTTTCAATGAATCAGGGGAATTTCAAATGTTCCTGTTGGAATGGCCAGAGCTGAACAAAAAGTCTGATCTTCAGGTACAGGACTCAGGTGAAGCATAGAGAGTGGAGAAGGGTAAAATATGAGGGACTTAATGATGAACTGCATGTATTCTGGCATAGAAAAATGATACTCATAATACTCATATGAACCTTCTCATTTAATAGAGCAGGTAGAGGGAGCTTTTATGGATGAAATACACAGGAGAGAGCTGAGTTTGAATATATGTAATGGAGTCAATGACTAAAAGGGAAATATAATGGGAGTAAGAGAAAGGAGAGGTAGAATAGGTTAAGATATCTCATATAAGATTTTTTTTATTACAATGAGCTATTACAATGATATGGAAGGGGGGAAGGTGAGGGGGGAATGAGGGAACCTTTGCTCTCTCATCAGAGGTGGCTAGGAGAGGAAACAGCATATATACTCAATGTGGTATAGACATCTAGAGTAAGAAAGAGGGGACAGGGGGAAGAGGGGGATGTGAGTGATGGAGGAGAGGGTGGACCATGGGGGAGAGTGGTCAGGTATAACACATTTTTTTTTTTACTTCTTGCAAGGGGCTGGAATTGGCTGGCCTATCTGGGACCACAGGGCTAGGTGATTGCTGGGCCTGAGGGGTTGTATGTGGGCTCAGGGCCTCTTGGTCCCAGGGCCAGTGATTAGTCTACTGTGCCAATCAGCTACCCTACAGCACATTTAAGAAGTGGGACAGAGTGAAAAAAGAGAAAATATAGTGTGTGTTGGGGGGGAGTACAAATGTAGGGAGTTGAGATGGAAAATTATGGAAGTAGCTTTTGTGATGGACTTATCCTAAAGAATGTGATCCACCTGCGACAGAGTTAGTGGTGTTGGAACACAGACTGAAGCACATTTTTTATTATTATTGCTATATTCTGGGGGGGGGGGGTTTGCAGGGCACATGGGGTTGGGTAGCTTGCCCAGAGTTGCACAGCTGGGTGATTGTTGGGTGTCTGAGGCTGGATTTGGACCTGGAAACTCCTGACTCCTGTCCACTGCACCACCTGGCCGCCCCTCCTCCTCCTCCTCCTCCTCCTATTATTTTATTTTATTTTGGGCTTTTTTTTTTTGGTTTTTGCAGGGCAGTGGGTTTGGGGTGGCTTGCCCAGGGTCGCACAGCTGGGTGATTGGTGGGTGTCTGGGGTCAGATTTTGGCTCAGATGCCCCTGACTCAGGGCCGGTGCTCCATCCAATGTGCCACTTAGCTGCCCCTATTATTATTTTTTAATTTTAATTTTTTCCTTTTTCCTTTATTGCTCATGGGGGTCTATATTTTTTGGGGGGAAGGGGTATTAGGTTTACTCTTTTTTTTCTTTTTTTCAAAAAAATTTTACTATGCAAATTTTACTGTGTTTTAGGAAAGCCAGACAAAGAACAGAAGGAGCCCTTAAGAGAACATTTGGGTTCAAGTCTCAGATCTGTCACTTTACTAGTATGTGATCTTAGGCAAGAAAACATTGCTGAGTCTCAGTTTCCTTGTTTGTAAAATGGGAATAAAAAAATTCCTTAAGGCTGTTGAATTAAATGAAATAACTCTAAAGCACAACACAATAGAATGAAGTGATATGAGTATTTATTAAAACAAGCCACCCCCCCACCTCAGCTTTTATGGGGAAAATGTTCTGTATACTTTTAAAACTCATATAAATTTGAGCTATTGCTATTATTATTATTATTATTATTGTTTATTATGTTTATAAAACCAAGCAGAGTTCTCTGCCCCGGTTTTGGACAATGGGGAATCTGCTGCCACCCTGGGTATGGTGTAATGGAGTAAGACTCTGTAAATTAATACTTTGCATATCATTTGCAATGCCTCTGGGATGTTTCCCAGAAATTGCTCTAATGTCCCTTGTCCCATTCCGCCAGCAGTCTTGGAACTTTTTAATTCAGTATCAGTAAAGAGCAAGGACTTTTTCAGTCAGACTGTACCAAAACCCACTCCCCTTTCTCATACCCCACTCCCTGTCAGTTCAACTGAAGGACAACTAATAACCACCAGAAGGGGAACATCCGAATTCCACTGTATTACATAGTCAGTTATCTTACAAAGATAGCCCAATGATCAGGCCCTCACTTAGACTGGATAGAGACAGTGTGCTATTATTGTAGCCAATTATTCTGATTTAATCAATGGAGAAGGTTGATGCTGTTGAGATTCGGCGGAAAAGCAGACTTGATCCCCAGAAAAGCTGACCCTGCATGCTCAGATATCTCCAACAATGAGTCCAAGACTTGAACACTGGGGAATAGGGAGGGAGACCTTTCAACAACCCACAGTTGTTGACTGCCATGAGGTCTCCAACCAAGAGGAAAGGGTAGGTCAGCATGCTCACTGCAATCCCCATTACAAACTTGGTGTAACTCCGAACTGCCAATGCCTGGCTGAAACTGTGGTCCACCAGGTAGGCATTGATGAAGTGAGCCAGGAGGTTACACCCACAAAAAGACCACATCTCCCAGGAGGTGAGGGATCAAGCCCACAAAGAACCCCAGCAGCCCTTCTTCTCTGAAAATCTTCCCAATGGAGCTCAGTACACTGCTGTATTTGACCTCCTGCCCCACGAACTGGACCATACAGAGCATTAAGATGACATGCAGGGGGTGTGAGAGCACCCTAGACACACACTGCATCACCATCTCATGCGAAGTTTCTTTTACCAGCTTCTTCAGTGATGTCTTCACATCATCCTTACTGGATACATGTTCTAACTCCTCCAAAGGGAAGACCTTTTTCACCCTGCCCCGGGACAGAGTGGAGAGAGCACTAGACATAAGCCTCGGACTCAGGCCTCGGAACAGTCCCCTCTTCCCATCCACTTGTACAATGTGTTTGGCATAGGTGAAGAAATTGGGCAAGTAGAAGTCCTTCCTCCCAGTACATTGGTCCCTACAGTGGGAAGTAGTGGTTCATGCCCAACCTGAATGAGCAGCTTCACGTAGAAGAGCGGGTGGCTCAGCGCCGTCACGCCAGTGCCCAGGACCAGGAACAGGGCCTCAGTGGTCACAGAGCCAACCCCGGCTCCCAGGGCCACTGCAGCCACCACCTCCATGCCCTAGGATGAAGACTGTGGGGGCCACTGGTCCCAGCTCCCAGCCTCCAGCGGAGCGCTGGGCCCCATGCCCACCATACACCCGGCGCAGCAGCCTAGGTTTACTCTTAAACAAGAATATTTTAATAATGTACAAAAACATCATTTGTACAAAAATAAAATAAATATTAATAAATTACAAAAAAGAAATACTCTATCTGTTGGTTCTATGGAAAGGAGAGAAATTTATAATCACAAAAGAAATAGATTGTAAATTGCAAAATGAATGATTTCAACATTAAAATAAAACATTTTTGCACTAATAAAACCAATGCTGCCAAGATTAGAAGGAAAACAAAGCTGGGAAATAATTTTCACAGCTAGGGGTTCTGATTATGTATTTTAGAAATGAGACCTTTGAGAATTAAACCAAATTAATAAGGTTACAAGTCATTCTCCAATTCATAAATGGTCAAGGATATGAAGAGGCAGTTTTAAATGAAAAAATTAAAGTTATAAAAAAGGATATGAAAAATGCTCCAAATCATAATTGAATAGAGAAATGTAAATTAAAATAATTCTGAGGTATCACTTCACACCTATCAGATTGGCCAAGATGACAAAAAAGAGAAAACAATTAATGTTGGAAAGGTTGTGGAAGGATTGGGACATTGATGCATTGCTGGTGGAGTTGTGCATGGATCTAACCTTTCTAGAGAGCAATAAGGAACTATGCCCAAAGAGTAATAAAACTGATCATATCCTTTGATCCAGCAATTCCAATACTAAGCCAATATCCAGAAGAAATCATAAAAAAACAGGAAAAGTTCTACATGTTCCAAAATATTCATAGCAGCTCTTTTTGTGGTGGCAAAGAATTAGAAATCAAGGGGATGCCTATCAATTGAGGAATGGCTGAAAAAGTTATGGTATATGAATGTTATGGAGTACTACTGTTCTATAAGAAATCATGAATGGGAAGAATTATAGGAACTGATGCTGAATGGAGGGAGCAGAACCAAGAGAGAACATTGTATACATTAACAACATTGTGAATTTATCAGCTTTGATGGTTGCAGCTCCTCTCAGCAGTCCAGAGAACTAGGACAACCCTGCAAGACCTGATAAGGACAATGCCACCCACATCTAGAAAGGAAAAACAAAACAAAACTAAAAAACTACAGAATGAGCACCATTCACTTTTAACAGTTTCTCTTACGTTTTTCCTTCCTATCCCATGCTTTCTTTTCCCTTAGTTAATTCCTATTACACAAAATGACTAACTCAGGTAAATCGTTGCCTTGGAAGGAAGGAGGTCTGTAACTCTTCAACTCCCTGCACTATTTTAAACTTGTGTTGTAGCTGAAGTTAAAACATTCTCTAAGGTTCTCTGTGTTAAATGGAAATTCTTACCTCAGTTGGTAGGCATTTTTTCTGTTTGGCCTCCGACATCCCTCTGGTGTGAGAACTTATTTTGGGTGTGCTTTACTGTGTTTTGTTGTTTTGGGACAGGTCAGCCTCTGGCAACCGACAGTGTGAGACCTTGTCTGGTGCCCCCGTTTTTGTATGTTCAGGTATCCATGTTTATTTGTTGCTTTTCTTAATACTAGCTTTTTCTGTGTCAACTAGCAATAGATAATTCTTTTTTTTAATAAATCATCTTACTAATACTAGTTTACCTTTTGAGATTTTAGAACAGGAGTGAAGAGATGGAATTTCTTCATGAGAAATTACTCCAGTCACTAGCCTACTCTCCCTCTCTTCATATAAGGCAAATAATGCCTTTAATTAACATCAACCTAAGGAGTGGGGCACTCCTAGAAAGCTTCATAACATTCCTGCCCATCTCTTCCTAGTAACCCTAAGTTTCCAAAATAAAGTGTTTCTCCTTCTCAATTGCCCCTTGTTTTCCCTAATGACATCACCTTTGATCAAAATGGGAGAATGTCAAAGTAAATAATTTTGACAGGCTATGCTACTGACCAAATTGAATAAATTCTCAATCTGTAACTAAGGGTTATAAATTTGAAATGAATACCTCTCCTATTGTTAATTGTTCTAACACTCACAGAAAGCCAGATGATTAGAAATTGGGAAACCTGGCTAGTTATCTTTGTGAGAACCACAGAGGTTTCTATTATTTATTAAATATTAAATCTGATAAAAGATAGCTAGTCATTTCCTCTATAACAAGACAGAAATATAAGGATTATAAATTTGTGAACAGATGTATAATCTGATTCACTATCCACTAGGAAGTTTAATGATCCCCTTGTTCTTTTCAATATATTCTTTTCTCTGGTCTGTGAGGTCATTACCATAATGGTCTTCAATTACATGTTTCTTGATAAATTTTAGAGAATAAACTTCATGTCTTATATTTTCTGTCATTCTATTTTAATTCTAAATTTCAAGTTTTATGCATTTTATAATAAAAGGAAGATGATAAAACTATCTTCTTAAAACCTCAGTATCATTAGAGAATCACAGAAAGACTCAAATTAGATAGAAAATCTGGGTTCTGTTCTGTCTGAATGATCTTAAAATGGAAAGAGAAGAAAAGAGTAAAATACTGGAGTGGGAAAAAGAAGACCAAAGAAAATTATCTTCTGTAAATGGTCTAAGTAGAAGCCTATACAAAGCAAGAAGGCAGGGGTGAGGGGAAGGATTGACATTTGAACCTCACTGTCATCTGAAATGGTAAAAGAAGGGAAAGATACAAGCACAAACATACAGAGTTTGGTACAGAAATACATTTCATTAGCTAGGAAATTAGGAGGGAGAAGGGAGAAAAGAGAATAATTAGAGGTCTGATTAAGGGAAAGCTTATTCCTAAGAAAAACAAACTCTAACTAAGGATGTATAAAAATACAGCTCTTTTTGGCTTCACAAAGAATAGAAATCAAATAGAAATTTGATTTTGTACAGAAGAGAAGGGGGTAGGGACAACTAGGTGGGGCAGTGGATAGAGCAATGGTCCTAGAGTCAAGAGGACCCGAGTTCAAATCCAGACTCAGATACTTAATAATTGCCTAGCTGTGTGACCTTAGGCAAGTCACTTAACCTCATTGCTTTAAATAAGTTTAAAAAAAAGAAGAGGAGGAGGGGTGCCCACCAACTGGAAAATGGTTAAACAAGTTAAGGTATATAAATGTGATAAGAAACTGTTGTCCCATAAGAAATGATGAAGGATATAGTTTCAGAGAAATCTCAGAAAACTTGGATGATCAACTAGAATTCTAGAGGATTAAAGCTGAAACAATTAATTAATACTGAAAATTCAAGAATGTAAAATCTCTCTCTCATACCTACAAGTGCGCGCGCACACACACACACACACACACACACACACACACACACACAAGTAGAGTATGTGTATTTTTTTTTGGATCTAGACAAGGCAATGGGGTTAAGTGGCCTGCCCAAGGACACACAGCCAGGCAATTATTAAGTGTCTGAGGCAGCATTTAAACTCAGGTACTCCTGACTCCAGGGCCTGTGCCCTATTCACTACACCACCTAGGCACCCCTCACAGTAAGGTCTTAATAAAGTCTTGGTGACTTACTGATTGAAACAAGCAAAATCTGAAAACAATATTAATTAAAAGAACAATGAATGAATGTTATGAAATTCTAATGATAAGAAGAGAGGGTAGGGGGATCTATGCATATGGATGAATGTACAGTCGTGAGTTGATTCATTTTGGTGAACAAATTTGCCCCTTCTTTCTTACCAAGAATGGCTCCTTGTATGCTATAGGGAAGAGAAGAAGAAAATATTCACAAAGAAATGTAATGAAGAATAAAAACATCAATAAAAATAAAAAATATTTTTTAAAGAGATGTTACCCTCAAAAAAAGGGTAGTTTTTCCTCTCAATTACCTATTAAAAACTAAACACATAGAAAAAGATTCTATGGAAGCTCCACACCTACTAAGACATAAGCAAGTGCCATGACTAAATAATGACATATTTGGAGAAGTCACCAATGTTATTTTTCAAAAAAAAAAAAACCCAAAAAAGTTAAGTAGGTTTTGAACTAGATGGTTGCTCAAGTCCCTTCCAAATCTAAATTATGTGAAATAATTCAGGACCCTGTAGATGAACATAGAAAGGCATACTTCTCTTAATTTTCAAAATCAGTAGAAAACATTTGCAATGAACAAATGAATGATTTGATCAAGGCAATTGATTTGTTGCTTTTGCAATTACTTTTCTATTTAAATTCACAGATTAATGCCCACATGGACAAAGTCTACCACAGAGCTGCTTTTCATCACTATCAAAATGTGATATGCCACATTCCTTCTACTTTTCTATTAGCCTTCAGATTATACAGTCAACTAATCTAAATGTGCTCAGCCATGCATTTTAAATCTTTAGAATACATTAATCTTTTAACATATTTTTAAAATGCATTCATAGATATTTTAGATCTTCTAAATTCTACTAAACAACCTCTTATAAGAAACAAAGCACATGATATTTTGATTTAATATTTTAAAAGGCAATTGTGAATTGGTTTCTTTTGTAAATTTGTTTATAACTAAAACATTGGAAGATAATAATGGAACAAGGAGTCATTCCCCACTGTAAACAGGTTTATAAATAAAAAAGACAAAGATTAGTGCCTTACATCAAAATATAGTTTCTTATTCAATATGGCATCACTGTTAACTTCACTGATCTTAAGAATCAGCATTATCAATCAATTCCAAATGTCATTTCAGTAAAATTAAAACAGAAATTTTTAAAATCATGTACTATGAATAATATACTTTAAAATTGTTTTCTAACATCATCTTAAAACTAATTACCCGAAAAGTCCTTAAAAAAGAATGTGATTAAGCTCTGAGTTGCACAGTACTTAAACAAGTATCTATTAATTTGTAAAAGATAAACTGTGACTTCACTAACATTAGCTGAGATTACAAACACCTCCTTTTAAGGAATCCTTTTGTCCTAAATTGGAATTGCTTTTCCTCTTCCATGCTACCCCTCCAAACCATATAGCCAAGGACCTCGCAGCAACATCCCATACTTCACTGAGAAAATACAGGCCAAGCCCTCCAGTATCCCTCTCTTCCAGGTCCACACATCATAAAACCCAATTATATTATCTCCTATTCTCTCAGTGCAAGAATCACAGTGCCAGAGTTGGAAGAGGCTTCAGAGGTCATTTACTTTTACCCCCATTTTATAGATGAAACTAAAGCCCAAAGAGGTAAAGAAACTTGTCGCACGGCACAATTCCACTTTAAATCCACCATGCCACCATGCATCTCCTCCTTTTCCTTCCCCTTCTCAACCCCCCATCCTGGGCACAGAAGGTTGCTCCCAACCAATCAGATCCTCTCTCTCAAATTTTTGGTTTTCCCCTAACTACTGAAAGCATCCTTGGGGCCTACACACATGAAAACTTCTTCTCCATCATGACTTGGACCCTACCATCATCTCATGCTGCCCATCATCTATATGGCTCTTCTTTTTCACTGTCAGACTAAATTCTTGATGTCTCTGCCTCGATTTCCTCTCTTCCTGTTCTCTTCTCAATTCACTGAGTCTAGAATACCAATGGCATCGCTCAGATGAAACTGTTCTCTTCAAAGTTACCAACTACCTTTTAATCACCAAATCTAAAGGTCTTTTCTCAAGCCTTCCCCTTCTTGACCTCTTGGCAGCATGGTGCCATGTTGACCATCATTTCCTCCAAAAATACTCTCATTGCTTTTTGGTCCTGCTTGTTTGACTGCCCCATTCTCATTCCCCTTTGCTGGATCTTCAGATCTGAGAATTCCTGGGGTCTTTTTGTTTTATGATCTCTTAGCAATGCCATCAGCTCATGTGGGTTTAATTAATTCTATGCTGCTTACTCCAAATCTATATATCCAGCTTTAATCCCAGATCATACTTTCATATGGATCTCCACAGGCATCTCCACAGGTCCAAAACAACCATCTGTTCCCCACCCCACCCCTATTCTCATTAGAATGTCCCTATTTCTGTCAAAAGAACCCTAACCATTCTTAACTCCTTAGCTTCACAATCTTGTCCCATTCCCTGACTCACTTTCATTCACCTCCTTCTACCCAATCTCTTTCAAATTTGCCCCCCACTAGCATTCCCAGACACCTCCTTACAAAAATCTCTCCTCTTGTCTAGATGGATTATTACAATAACCCCTAATTGATTTTTCTGCCTCAAAACTCTTCCCTCTCCAAGCTATCTTTAGATATATAATCTAAAATATATCCATAAAATGATTGGTAGTTTCCCTCTAGTGTAGGTCTGGACAAGGCATAATCTTATTCTATGAACTACAACAATGACCCATAGCCTCTACAATCAAATGGACTCTTTTGATACTTAAAGAAGCTTTTTACACTAAAGAACACAGTTAAAATATGGAATATTTTCTTCTCAGGAAATTGAGAACGTTAACATATTTTTTCAGTCTTATTACATATATCCTCCTTCAGTCTTAAGGTCCAGACAAAATGTCTTTCTATTTCTCCCATCTTCTACCATCCAGCTAGACCCTGAACAATGTTCCTTATGTATGAAATGTTCTAGCATCTCTTCTCTACCTTTTTAAGAGCCTTAATTTCAAAGAGTCATAGATTTAAAACTAGAAAGCATCATAGAGACCAACTAGGTCAACTCCCTCATTTTATTTTTTTGCTTTTGCAAGGCAATGGGGGGGCAGGGAGGGGGGTTAAATGACTTGCCCAAGATCACACAGGGAATTATTTAGTGTCTGAGGTCGCATTTGAACTCAGGTCCTCTTGACTCCAGGGCTAGTGTTCTATCCACTGTGCCACTTAGTTGCTCCTGCCCTCATTTTATTTATGCTATTTTTTTTTATTTCATACAGACCTACAAGTAGCAGAACCAGGATGAATTCAGGTCTTTTGACTCAAAATTCAGCATTCTTACCCATTACATTATACATCATCCGTAGAGATGAAAAGACTTAGAATGGTGTTCTACACATAATCCATGTGTAATATTTGTTGAATTGGTTTCAAAGTAGTTCTATATACAAAAAAAAGATATAATTCTTTCATGGAGAGGGACATATATCTGGTGGTCTTATATTTATGAACATGTATATAAAGGGCTCATGCACATGAATAACCAAATTATCCAGCCTTAGAAGCCTTGTCTCATCACTCCTGTTATAATTCCCTCCTATGCCCTCCCTATCATCAGCATCTAGAGAATGCAGTACTCCTGGAGGGCAGGGACTATTTAGTTTTTAGTTTTGGTACATGCAGTACCAAACAGAATCTGGCATACACTGGATACTTCATATATGCTTGCTGTATGTATACTCTTAGAAATGAAATGTTACTTCTAAGCTTTGGTGCTATTAATACACAAAATTTGAGTTTATAGATTTGAAAAGAAAATTTTAAAATGGAATCTTTGTCCAAATATTTTAAAAGGTCATTAGAAAACATGAACAAACAAAAGTGGCTGACATAAGGGACAATAATCCTAACCTACTAAAAATAAGAAGAAATTTATAAATTTATAGGCTATTCAAAGTTGAATATGATTATCCATGTATAATGTATTAGCACAAGTCATTTTTCATGAAAAAAAACTTTTGCAATATATAATTATTGAGGGGCGGCTAGGTGATGCAGTGGATAAAGCACCGGCCTTGGAGTCAGGAGTACCTGGTTTCAAATCTGGTCTCAGACGCTTAATAATTACCTAGCTGTGTGGCCCTGGGCAAGGCACTTAACCCCATTTGCCTTGCAAAAACCTAAAATATCTACATATATATATATTTATATATATATATACACATATACATATACATATACATATACATGTATATATATAATTATCGAGTATTTGTCACTCAGAAAATACTAATAGGTAAAATACTTCAAAAGTCAAAACTCAGAAGTCAAAATTCAAAAGTCAATTCGATTAAATATTTATTAAGCATCTAATGAGTTAAGAGACTGAAAAAATTATCCTGAGGGTCCATGTCATAGGACTGCCTTACATGCTATCATTAGACTTCCAGAGACGATGGTGTTCAAAGCTAGGGAGCTCCCCAAGTCTTTCTGGAAACAAAGTGATATATCACTAGAATTAGATTCTTCAGTAATCAATCTCCTTTGAATGAAATCCAAAGAACAAATCATTTAAACTTTCTGAGGCTATTTCTTCATCTATTAAATGGAGATAACATTTGTACCACAAACCTCACAGGATTATTTTGAGTTTCAAATAAGGGACCACACACACACACACACACACACACACACACACACACACACACACATTATGTGCATGATAGGTTAGAATTCACAAGTTAAACCTGCTTTTAACAAACTCTACTGTAGAATAAATTAAAAAGATTCACTGAAGTATTAAAATTAAATTGGCTTTCAATTTCATTTCCACACACAAATCTTGATAATACAAAAATCTACAGAATTCAATATTCAAGACTGAATTTTATTAAAGTCCTTCACCATCTGAATTAAATTCAATTTGACTTCAATCAAGAAAAATGAAAATCTCTCAGTTCTTTTTTTCAAAGTTCCTGTTGTTTGTGTATCTAATTTCCTTGTAAGAAGGAAATATAAATTTCATTTGACCACTGATGCCATTCATTTTTTTTTTTGTTTCATTCAGCTTATCAATTGAAAACAGATTAGTCAGTTCCACTTTCTGGTTCTCAGGAGCTTACACACAATGCCACAGTGTTTACATTGCAAACACTTCATGGAAATGTTTAAATAAATAAGAAAGCCATGGCATTTTCCTTGACTTTTCAAAATGCAAATAGTTCAAAATGACAATTAAGACTTTCTAATTCAGCTTTAGACCCTTCCAAAATGGAAAAGATCCTGGCAATTTTCAAAATGCACGAAAAATGCTAACAATCTTTCCAAATGTTGTTAGAGTGAAGTCAAAAACAACTTTAAAACTAGTAAAGCTATATAAATGAGCAATCTAATTATATTAACTATATAGATGACAAAAGAATTGAATTAGACTAGGTAAGAACAAAAACCAGTTCTAAACCAGGCTCCAAATTCAATGAGCTGAGTGGCCTAGATGAAGTCATTTCACTTCTTCAGGCACAGCCACCAACCACAACTACTAACAATTATTACACTGTTTACTATATGCTAAATACTGTGCCTTATAATTCTTATCTTATTTGATTCTCACAGTAACTCCAGAAGATAGGTGCTACAAATTAATTTTATTTTACAGTTAAGGGAACTGAGGCAGGAAGAAGTGAAGTGACTTAAAAAGGGTGACCCAACTAATGAGTGTCTGAAGCTGGAAGATCAGGAGGAAATAGAAAAACAGGACAGCTTGGAAAGCAATAGCTTGGTTGAATTTATGAAATACTTTTAATAAACTAACTCTACCTAATGAATTTGCAGTTTTAGATATGATACTCATTTTTTTTTTGTTCTTACTGAAAATGATTTGTGGAATTCAACTGTTTCCTGTACAAATAGATATTTCAAAACACCAAGACTAATTGATGCCAAATTAAATGAAAGATGGTGGAGTAATTCAGCAGATGATGTTTACATTATGACAAGAATTTTGAGCTTACAATGAAAAAGAATGTTCTTCTAAATACTATTTTATTCAGAAGTCTTCAAGGTGAGTAAACTATTTAGCATGTTCATCTGAAATTGTTAGAATCAATATCTCACTTAGAGGGTATAAAATAATTTGATAAGATAAAGGAAGTAAAGCAAAACCATCAAAAATTGTTTTAAAATGTATTGTTCATCAAAGTAAAGACTCACAAATTACTTTTTGTGGGGGGTGGGAGGGAGGGAAGTAAGATGGGAAAAATTGTAAAACTCAAAATTAATAAAATATTTAACAAAAAATAAAATAAAATGCATTGTTCATCCTTGTTAGTGAAAAGCTACAATAATAAGATATAGATTGCCAATTTTCCTTTAACTTATCTTCATGAAGTCAGTGGATACAGCTAAACATCAAATGACAAAATATTATGTACAAAAAGATTACTCAGTTCTGATGTAGAAATTATATTAACTTCGTTAACGGTATCTTGCTTTTAATCCTGTGAATTCACGTTTAAGAATTTAAACTATTCCTTTATGAATCAAAATTCTCTTAGAATAAGAAGCAAATCTTTCTGGAATGAGTTTTACTCTTAGGCAAGCTTAAAGCCAGAAATAAGTTGCTCTCCCTTCCACATCAAATGTGCTCTACCTACAAGCATAGAGTAAAGCAAAAAAAGCTCATTTATACAAATCACTACCTTGAAATTCAGAATGGATTTTACCCTTAAATCAATGTTATAAATAACACCCCAAAGCCTGTTTAGGTCCAACAAAGCTGCAGTAGTACTAACAGTTGTCTTGAGAAAAAAATCTTGCCAGGACTGCTCACCTGGGAGCCTCTGCTCAGCCCTCAGCCTTTGGCCCTTGGTCTTTAGGATGAGTCTGGATGGAAAGGTGAGCAGCTGCCCCCACAGCCCCGTAGGAAGGGGCCTGACACTTGAGGGTCATACACTAAGCAACATCAACATAAATTCATTCGTTCATTTGTTTACTCATTCACTAAGATCCAGGCTTGGAATACTTCATCTACCAGTTGTCCAGAGATAGCAATAACGACTGCTTTCCTGTCTCAGGAGCTTTCATTTAGCATGGATACCATCCTGGACCAGAATTACCTGTTGCTCTCCTTCCCCTTATAACCCCACATCACCATGTAAATAAAGCAGGGACATTTCAGCTTTGTCATTATATGCCCAGGGCTAGGTGGCACAGAGGGGAGAGCACTGGTCTAAAGTCACAAGGACGAGTTCCAGAGTTCAACTCTGGCCTCCAGACACTTAGTACTTATTCCCTGTGTGACCTTGGGCGAGTCATTCAACCCTGACTGTCTTGCACCCAGGGCCATCTTCAGTCATCCTGATTCCTATCTGGGCACTGGACCCAGATGACTCTGGAGGATGAAGTGAGGCTGGTGTCTTAGCACAGCCCCCCCCCCCCCCCCACTCAAATCCAGTTCATGTGCTCGTCATGGCATCACCTCCCTGATGCCATGGTTTTCTTAAAAAAATGAAGAACAAAACTATTATTATTATTATTATTATTACGTGCTCCTTGCTATAGAGGCTTGATATTGGTTAAGACATTGAACTTCTCAGATTCCTCATCCTAAGTTTAGAAAAAATAATCACTCTATTTATAGAATACACATTTTGCTAAGCAGATGTAACAAACTTTTGATATAAAAACAATAATATAAGTGTTGAAGATATGCACAAGTTATTTACAAAAGCTCTTTGTCCACTCAGGAGGGAAATAAGTCTGGCAAAAATGTGAGGGAATTACTATAATAGGTGGGCAAGGAAAGAACAAGGAGAGAAAATAAGGTTCCTTTAGGTTCATGGATACTAAGATGAGAAAAAGAATTAGGAGAGAGATAACAGTTGAATAAAATCAGAGAGGTAAGAAAATAAATAAATTCAATGTCTGAAATAATGAAGTCAGTTTACTGAATGAAAAAAAGTCAGAAAAACAGATTTGGAGAGAAGAAACTGGACAATGTTTCTGAGATGCCCATTTTGTCTTACAACATCCACCTTTAAATTCAATGTTTAGTAAAACTAACATTCTTATCAATGTAATTCATTTCCTAAAGCAACGGTTTCCATATTAGTACTAAAGCAATATAAATCCTTTAGAGAAGGTACGTTGAAAAACCTGAGGTTTATTATTGGGAAATAAGTTCAAATACATTTTGAAACAAGAGTCAAATATCTAAAGCACTATCAACTATATAAAGCTTCTTATTTAGGAAACCAGATACTAGCTAAAAACTTTTTATTAATTAAAATTAATTAGACTGACCCACTAAAATATGCAATAATATACACCTAAAGTAATCACCAACCACAAACCTGAATTAGTAGTTAGTTATACTGCAAGTATATTCATATACTGTGTTGTAATTAAACTTTAAGCACATATATAATTGAGTGCTTCAGCATTTTAATATAAGATTCAAAAGTTACCCTTGTAATTATTCATAATGCACTTTAATGATACTGGATAGAGATCTAAAACTTCAGACTCCACACCTGCTACAAGTATAAAAAGATTACATTAGCAACCTTCTGCTGAAAATAAGTGACTTAAGAAGAATGTCTATACAACCATTTCCAAGCAAGGAATGAAGAGTCTATACTATAATTTCTCACATCAATAAGTCTATCTTGAGTTATCAATTTAAAAAATTATAATCAATTAAGATATAGTCTGCTACAGTATCATCTGCAATATATCCTTTAAAGGAATCAGCAGAGAAGAACATATAAGCCTATAGAAAGCAGTTCACCAACACTTTTTACTCTAAGAATCCCAATCTGGATGTCAAGGCTCTACATTGTTGATAAAACCACCGCTATAAAAATATACATTTTTAAGAAGTACTCGAGTTGTATAAAAATTAAATATTTATTCTATTTAGCAAACAAATCTTTACTTCTTCTGCAATAATCTTACCTGCTAAATGTGAGCTATTCACTAAAATGTCAATTTCAAAATCTGAAGAAAAAATATGAATTGCATATTCACAGAATGACAAGTTACATATATCCAAGCCCCTTGTTTTACAGATGAGAAAATTGAAGTCCCCAAATAGCAGTTGTGTGAGTTGCTCAAAGTCATGATTTATTGATGAAAAGCAAGTGCTAGATCCTAGGACTCACTGCAGTTCAAATAGCTAAGTGTACACTCCACTTCATACTTTATTATGACTGAAATTAAATCTACTCAGACCCAAGAAAGCAATTCAATGTATGTATGTCTGTATGGAAAGACTTTCTAACTAAATTGCAAATTCATATATTTTTTTAAGTTTTTGCAAGGCAATAGGGTTAAGTGACTTGCTGAAGGTCACACAGTTAGATAATTATTATGTGTCTGAGGCCATATTTGAACTCAGATCTTCCTGACTCCAGGGTTGGTACTCTATCCACTGTACCACCTAGCTGCCCCCCAAATTCATATTTTTAAAGTTCAATTCTCTTAAATTTGTTTCCATGCTAATTCTCCTTTCAACTTTTTCCTTTATTGTTACAGAAATATAATCACTAAATCCTGTTCCCTGGATTCCTCTCAGGCCAACTAATGTATTTTTCCAAAGAGCAAAAGATGATTTCCATCAAATGTGGAGTCATTTTATGAAAAAATAGAATCTATAGCCAATATTTTAAACAGAATACTTATTTTTACTACTTTAATACTTTTAAACAGAGTTCTTTATTCCTGTCCTCTCTGAGAGCCTGGTTCACTAAAAAGAAAATCTGAATGAAATCTCTGATAATTTAAGCTTATGGAAACCTTTACTAACATGATTCAACATTAATGTTAATTAACTAAAATTTTGATGATGAGTAATAGCAAATACATTAAAGTAAATGTATTCAAGAGACTACTTTGATTACATCATAAATCCACAATTACCTTCTCAACTCTAGAATAAATGATTAAAATATTTCAAACAAAATGGAAAAGAAACACTGAGAAAATGAGGCATCTTTTCTGTAAAGGGTAGAGAAAAAGATGAAATATAAGGAGATGGACACTCAACTGCTCTCTACCTGTCAAAAATTTCAGGTTACTTATCAGGGAGTCCTAATTCTTGGAGATTCAATCAAGTACTGAAGATTTTAAAAGGCTTCCTTGTATACTGTACATTACCCTTAAGGGGTTTTAATTAAATTTCAGAGACTCAACATGTTTCTATACTCTTAACAGTTTTTCTCCTGAGATTGGTCTCCTCTAGCCAACTTCTATTTATTACATTTTTTATCTCTACTTCCATTAGAACCGCTTATCTTCTCGCATATTTTCTAGGCTGTCAAAGAATTAAGACCATTTAAAAAAAAACACCTTTTAGTGATTAGATGTGTACCAACTACTTTTAAATTAACAGCATTTTTATTTGTAAAATAAGTGATTAAAGATAACAGGAAACAAAGGATAGGATATGTTCTAAAAGTAAATTTAACCAAATTTACACATACTCTCTTTTCTCCTTTAATGAAAACAACCTAAAATTTAATACATTAGATAAATTTTACTTTATATGGAAGCTAATTAAGTATTAAAAACCCCAAATTGCTAAATTCAGCTAAAAAGAATTCTCGTGTTAACCTGCCTTCTATAGAAAGAGATACAGTAATTGGGCAAAGCGTGCTATGGTAGAGGACAAAGTTCTGAGCTTGTAAGTCATAAGAACCCCTTAGTAGCATTCCTCTGTATCTCAAGTCTGTTGGTTTTCAAACAAAAGATTTAGATGAGAAGTCTTTCAAGGTCTCTTTCAACTCTTACCTTCTGAGATACTGCCAGCAATGGCATTCCTAGGCATCTGGGTCAAGCATATTCAAGAGATCCTGCTTCCCTCATGAAACATGGCAGCCCTGTCCACCCCTGGCCTAATTCCATGGCACACTAATTCGGGGGGAGGGGGGTTCATTTCTTGTGCTTTCATTGCTCAGCAAGGCTTCTTCTTGTAAGTTCATCTTCCCCACATTTATCACCCCATCAAGAATTTAATAGTCATTTATCAGCTAGACATCCAGTCTGAAATGTCATATATGACCACCCTTCCTACATCTTCATCCTTGCTGACTCTTGTGTGGAATCTGAGGTTGTTGACCACCCTTTCCTCCATTTAGTGACCCTGCTATGTGCCCTAGTTATCCTCCTACCTTTCTGAGTGTGCCATTATATTTATCAATTATTCACTGTCATGGACCCTTGAGAGTGGTTGTGTTCCTATTGTCCTGTCATGAGCCATCTCTTCTCTCTTTACAATTTCTGTCTTGATAACATCATTAATTCGAAAGGATTCAATTATCATCTCTGTGTAGATAACTGGGCAGATCAGACAATAGCATCAGGTCTGGAGTCAAGAAGACCCGATTGGGAATCCAGTCTAAGTCACTTCCAAGCTGTGTGACCATTGGGCAAGTTTTTGTCTTGTTTGCCTCATATTCCTCAACTATAAAATGAGCTGGAGGAAGAAATGGCAAACTACTTCAAAATCTTGGCTAAGAAAACTCCAAATAGGTTTTTTGTTTCTGAAAACAAATAAACAACAACAAAAACAAATGCAGGCAAATTCACAATCTACATATCCTGTTCTAATTTTTAAATGACTTCTAGTCACCTATCTCCAACCACCCACTGCATATTTTGAACAAGATGTCCTGACGACATTTCAAACTCAAAAGGCACAAAATGGAAGTTTCAGAACCACAGGATCATAGATTTAAAAATGAAAGGAATCTTAGAAGTAGCATATTTCCCCATGTATAAGATGGACCCTTTTTCAAAAACTTTGGGGTCTAAAAACTGGAAGGATTTTATACAGTGGTTGTAGATTTTTTACTTGCTTTTCACCACTTGTTGTCTTTGCACTCATTGTTTTGCATCTGTTACTGGTATATTAGGTTATATTTTGCCTCAAAAAAGATTTTCGTCCAGTGCTGAATTCAAGTTCAAAGTGATCTGCTTTGAAAAAGTGAATAGAAATATTGCTGCTGAATGTCAGTTTGATCCTCCTCTGACTTAGAAAAACAACCAGAGACTGGCTGCAAGAGGAAGAAACCCTACTGAAAATGCCCCAGCAGAAGAAGACCATGAGAGGCAAATCAGTCAAATGGCCTGATTTAGAGAGGTTATTGAAAAGATGAATTGAAGAGCAAAGGGCCATTGGAATCCCTGGGTCCACAAAAACAGTTCAGCAGAAGAACAGGAGAAATGCTTATGAAAAAGTGACTGATCTCTCTTTTTTTTTTTAAAGGTTTTTGCAAGGCAATGCAGTAAAGTGGCTTGCCCAGGGCCACACAGCTAGGTAATTATTAAGTGTCTGAGGCCAGTGCTCTATCCACTGTACCACCTAGCCACCCTCGAAAAGTGACTGATTTCAAAGGACACAAGTGGTGCTTCAGGTTCATGAAATGGAATGGACTAAGCATGTGTCCATGCACCAGATTTATCCAAAAGATATAGCCTGAATTTCATGAAGAATAAAACAAGTTCAATAACTTTATATAATATATTCTTTTTCCTATTTTGGGCCCCCAAATTAAGGTGTGTCTTATGCATGGAGAAATACAGTAAATTATTTTGACCTCATTTTACAGATGGAGAATCAGCTCTATAGAAGCTGTTTCTAAGTGGCATGTTCAGGGTCACATAGCTAAAGAGTATGAGGTTGGATCTGAACTCTAGTCCTTCTGAATTTCTATCTACTATATCACATAACCTTCTATCTATCTCATCATTCTTAGAGTCACAACCTTAGCACTGTCCTTGACTTCTTACTCTTTCTCATCTCAGAGATCCAATCATTTGCCAAATCTTGTCCACTCTCATCCCACAATCTCTCTTAGGCATCCTCTTCTGTGTCCTCTCAAGCCACCTCCCCAGTTCAGGTCCTCAACGTCTCTCACCTTATTTGTTTTATGGCCTTCAAGCTTTTTTTTTTCCTTTTGTTCCCATTCATTCTCTACATAGTTTCTTAAAGCACACTTCTGACCATGTCACTCCTCTACCCTATTCTCTGACTTCAGTGGCTCCCTACTGCTTTTTGGTCTCTGGAAGTTCATTGCACCACCTGGCTCCAGTCTTCTCTGTTACCATCACTACACTCCACAGCTCAGTCACACTGGTCTTCATGCTGTTCCTCCCCTACAACATTCCATCCCCATGCCTGGCATGCACATCTCTGGTTTTAAAACCTTTTTTTCAATACTCTGTTAAACAACAGCTACAGGAAACTTTTTCCAATTCCCCAATTGGCAGTGTCTTTTCTCCAAAATTGTTACCTATATTTGTATTTTTTTTTTGTTATCTGTCTCTGCCAATAAAGAGTAAGCCCTTTGAGAACTGAAACAGTTTTATTTTTATTTTTGTATTTTGACTGCATAGCAGTGGCTAGCAAATTCTAGCAGTGGCTAGGGACCTGACAAATGTTTGCTTATTGCTTACGGGAATATATTTTCCCCTGCAAAATCATTAAAAAGAGACAATTAATTTTCCCCCAAGGTAAAGTTTCTGGGTTAAGTTTCAAGAGTCATTTCTATCCTTGTGTGCAAAAACTGAAACCTATAATTGTACTTTGACATAATAATGGATGGGGTTAAGAGCCCAACTGAAATAAACTCAATTTTGGAAGAAGAAATACATATCTGATAGTCTTGGAGAATTTTTAACACTATGAGAAACTGGATCCAAGCTAAAATGTCAATAACATGTTTCTGAATTATAAAAACACCATTCTATTAAAGACCAATGAATTAATTTGAAGTTACCTTAAAAAGGTTAATCTGCAAAGCCCTCAAAACTTTCTTCATATGAAGCTGAGTGTCTCTTCCAGCACACCTAGGTTGATCAACTATAAACTTTTAGGTTCAACTGAGAAAGAGATTACCTTGTGTTTGAGTGAGAAAGCAAAGCACCCAAAAGTCACAACTATGACTTCACACAAATATCAATTGTGTTAAAAAAAATAATAGTAATAAACCAGACAACCAATAACTGAAGCAAAATGCTGTTATTAACAGTTCTAAATACACATCAGCATAACTAGTTATACAGATTTGATTCCTGGGACACTGCTAGGGCAAAATAGCCAGTACATACCTTCTGAGAGAATAGCTTCTTTTAAACAAAGCAACAACTCGGCAAACCTCCTGACATCACTGACCAACTGTTTCACATACTCTGGATCAGAAAGCGGGTTAGGACAGCAATTCAGGTTGGAATTTATGCTGCTCTTGGTGCAGTGCCCCATCCTCCAGTTCTCAGAACTGGGAATAAGATTACAAAGAGAGAATCTGGCCAACGATGATCCACGGTTGTTTCTTCTACCGTTCTGCGGAAACATCCCAGTCCTTTCAGCTAATGTATGACTGGTAACAGAAAGCTGAAACCCTTAAAGAGAAAAGAAGACAATTAGGGACAAATATATGGGAACATAATTTAAGCTCCCATTACTTTTTTGTCAGAGAGTGAAAAACCATTTTGGAAGAAGGGATGGGATGGCTGCCCTTCAGGTATTACCTCAAGCTTCAACCTTGACCTTTTAAAAGTAACCCTATTTTTTCTATAACATCTGTGAGTAACCAATTTGTTTAAATTCCTCTTTAACATTTTTATCTTTAATCTATACAACTTCTTGGGGCAGAAAATTGTATAAGTTTATTCACAGTAATATGTTTTAAAGTTTACCTTCTTTTCAAGCTCAGAAATGCCCTTAGAATATTCCCTAAAATGGTGGGTTTATCCATGTCCACCCAATCCATGCTCAAATAATGAATATATCATATTCACTCCTCTTCATTTTTCCAAAATGAAGAGTTTTTATTTTGTATCTATATTAAAAAATGAAATAATGCAAATTTGTTCCAATAAAAGCATTCATTTGCTTAATTTGGTAAAAATCAATAAAATAATTTTCTCTATCAAAACTACTGTTAACTCCCACAGTTAGATCCTAGGATCTCAATCTCAAATGTTTACAGGCAAATCAAAAATGCCTAAAGAGAATAAAAATGAGAAAAGCAACCAAGTAAATAGATCAGAGATTTGTGCTAGAAGCAACACAATTTTAAGTGTTGAGGGACTGAGATATAAGGTAACTTGTATATGTATGAAAATATGAAAAAATCTCAAACTTTATTAATATTCAAAAAAGGGGCAATTGAGAGCACATTTGTTGCAATGGTTCTCTATGCAAACTCTCCTTTCTGTAGAAAATCCTTCCAGGCATCTCCAGCTGACTCAAGGACACTGCAGCACTGGCCTCCATCCTCCTCCCAGACAACCCAGGACACCAGAGCCGGGATGCTGGGCTCTCCACCACCTCAGTCACTTGCTGCACATTTCCAAACCAGGAAACCTCAAAGCCCACTCTCAGCTTTCTGACTCTCTGGGTGGGTGGGCCTCTCCCCCCATTAGTGTGTCAACTCCTCGGTGAAGGCAGGATTCTCTGCCTTGTCTGTATTTTCATCTCCAGCATTTAGCACAGCTCCAAGGAAGTGAGTGTGATCAAGTTTTACCATTCATTCCTTCATCAAAATTATTCAAGGTTCCCTGAAAGAAAATAACCGTTTCAAGTCTCTTGGACTGTAGATACTGGGCAAGACACAAAAGTGGGACAGGGATGCCCATGATAGCTATTTCCCATTCTGATGAAGAAGACACCACAGAGTCCAAGCATCCTTTCCTCCACCCTATGTAATTCCATCTCTATGACCTACCCTCCTCTTCTCTCCACTCCAGCTCAGGTTCTCCTCACTTCTCACCTCCTCTTTGGTCTTCCTGCCTTTACTCTCTTCTCACTCTTAAATCATCTTCCACAGAGTCCCCAGAGATGTTCCCAAAGCTCGGGTCTAACCAGGTCACTCCTCCAAGCTCTCCCTCTGGCTTGCTCAGAGCCCTCAATCCCTGGTGTCTTTGCACCGGCTGTCCCTGTACCCCAGAGACACTCTCCCTCCCTCCCTCCACCTCTTGAAACCCTGCTTTCTTGCAAAGCGTTGCTGAAATGCCACCTTCTGCCTGAAGTCTTCTCTGATGCCCTCAGATGGTCGTGCTCTCCCTCCCTAAACTACCTCGGATTCATCTCTATCCTGTAAGAACTCCCCCCTGGAAGAGACTCTCCTTGAGGACAAGGACCACCGCCTCTTCTCCTTCTACCTCCTGGGCCCGGGGCAGTGTCCGGCACATGGCAGGACTCCCTGCCCAATGCCAGATTTGGTACTCAATCGTCTCTCTGCCGGCCCCGGCCTTAACAGCCCCGTAAGAGACTGAGAAAGCCGAGACGTGATGCACCTTCCCACATGAATACTCTCCACTTCGCTTTCTTAACTTTCCTCAGCAAATGGTCATTTTACAAGCGTTTCCACATGAAACTGGCGCACAGCTTTATGCCAACTGTCCTCTCTCCACCGCGGGATGTGGAGATCCTCAAGAGAAAACCCAGAAGCGGTGCCCAGGGCCCCGGGGGAAGCTTCGGCGGTACCTGGAGACCGGGAGCAGCCCCTGGGCAGCTGTCCGCGGCTCCGCAGGGCCCAGCCCGGGGCCGGCCGTCTGGCTCCAGCCTCGGGGTCCCCCCTCGGAACGCCTGCTCCCGGGGGCCGCGGCCCCGGCCACGCACCGGCTCCTCCCGACCGAGGAGAAGCGCCAAGGCCGGGCCGGGCGCTGCGATGCTGGGGCCCGCGGCGGCCCCGCACAGGTGAGAACACCGGGGGCCCGGGGAGTCGCAGGGCGGGGGCGCCCCGGGGCCCCCCGACTCTGCCCGGGGGTGACCGAGCCCTCGGGGCCCTCGGCCGCGTCCCGGCCCGGGCTGCAGACCCTCCGGTGGGAGGCGCGACCGGCCCCGCCCGCTCCCCCGGGCCCCCCACGAGGCGCCGCGGACCCGGGGGGCTCCCCTAAATATAGAATACCCGGAGTGCGGGGCCGGAACGTCCAGCCCCGGGGGAGGCTCCGAAAGCCATCTTGAAAGCGGCGCGGCCCCCCGAGGGGCCGTGGGAGCCACGCGCGCCTCCCCGGGCCCCCCACTCAGCAAGCCGCGCGGGCCGGGAACACCCGAGGACCCGCCACCCCACGGGACGCGGAGGGAGCGGGGCGAGGGCAGGGGAGGGCAGCCCGCCGGGGGGCTCGGGTCTGGGTCGCCGCCACGCCCGGCCCCGCGGCTCCGCCCGGGGAGCGCGGGCAGGGGCCGGGCCCAGGGCGGGGCGGCCCAGGCCCGCACCTGCTGCCCGGGCCGCGACCCCCGCCCGGAGCCCGGGCGAGGGGGGGGGAGGGTCCGGGTGGGCGCCGCCGGCCGGGGGAGGGGCGGGGGCGTCCGCACTCACCGGAGGGGCATGGCCGCGCCCACGGAGAGGCCCGGCGCGCGGAGCAGGGCCCGGCCCGGCTGGTCCGGCTGCAGCAGCGGCCCCGGGAGCCCGGGAGCCCCGGAGGGCGGGCCCGAGGCTCCGCGTGGAGCAGGTGGGGGGCGGAGGCTCGGGCGGGCCGGGGCAAGCTGGCCCTCCAGCAGCGGCCGGGGCGGGGCCGCTGGCCCCTCCTCACCCCAGCTCTCAGGGACTCGCCCCCCACCAGCACGTTCCTGACGGAAAGAGAGCGCGGCCCGGGCGTCCTACCTCACGCGCTGGCATTCCGGTGTCGGATACTTTGTTGCCATTCCGCGACCCGAGCCCGGCCCCGCTGCGGGTCCAGACGCCCCGGAACAGGCACTTAACCCTGCTTGCCTCAGTTTCCTCATCTGAAAAAAAGAGAAGTAAATGGCAAGCCACTAGAGTCGCTTTGCCAAGGAAACCCCCAAATGGGTCAGACACCCGAATAACAGAATAGTCACATGGAATTTGTAATAATAGGTATGTTGCCGTCTAAAGACTTGAGTGGTCCAGGGCTTCACCGGGTTGCCGAAGAATCCCTGGCTTAGATATATCCAGCCAATGGCATGGGTAGCCTTTATGGTGTATGAGGTTTTTATGTGCATTATAGATATAAATACATACACACACACACACACACACACACACACACACACATATATATATAAATGAGATTAGCTCATCATGAATAGTGATTATTTCAATCTTTGTATTCCTGTGGAGTAGTTGTTATATAAGGTTTTTATGTGCATTGTAGATATAAATACATATAACATGAGATTAGCTCATTATATGAAGTGATTACTTCAATCTTTGTCTTTCTGTGAAGAGTAGTTTGAGATAGACTGATTGAATACATACCTGTGAATCCACTGAGAATCTCCTCTAGTGGAGCATGCTCAGCTAGCATGCCCCTCCATCACCGCCTGTCCGCACCCCACAGACTACTGACAGGTATCACAACTACAAATTGTGACTTTGGGGTAGCAAAGCAGTCTAGTGGATAGAGCAACTTGCCTGGGAATCAGGAGGATCAGAATTCAAATTTGGTGACAGACACTGGGACCCTGTGCAAGTCATTTATTCAAAGGGAAAAAGAAATTTAGTCCTTCCTGCCAGTGTGCTTGCTGTAACATACACTATCTTACCTCTGGCCTTTGCTCATTTTGATCCAGAACCAAGGGCCTTTTTTTTATAAGGCAATGGGGTTAAGTGACTTGCCCAAGGCCACACAGCTAGGTAATTATTAAGTGTCTGAGGCAGGGTTTGAACTCAGGTACTCCTGACTCCAGGGCACTCCACCACCTAGCCACTCCTAAGGGCCTTTTTTTTTGAGAAACAGGGTGTCTGAAAAAGAAGGAAAATAAATAAAAATTAAGTAGACATACCTCTCTACTCTATCACTGTCACTAAAGTCACCCCTGATATCCCCCTTGGAGCAGTGAGAGCAAACTGATGAAATGAATGACATGACTCCATCAAAACAAAAACTCCAGCTTCCAGGCTGGACAAAAACTGACCAAGCAAGTTATTAAGCTTGATTTCAAAATAGAAGCAATTGAGACACAAGGAATCAATTCAGACCAAAAGTTGAACCTGAACATGAAAGACTTATGCCAAAGAACTTGTGTTGTCCTGGCCAGAGAGCACAAGGCAAAAATACAACAAAAGTAAAAGATTTCTAAATGGTTACCAGGATGTGATATTATACTTATAATGGGAGGCATTTTAAAATAGTGGATAGATTATTGAACCTGGAATCAGAAAGACCTGCATTCAGATGTTGCTCCTTGTGAATATTTTCAGACATTTTCATTTTCAGACTTGGCCAATGCAGGGATTTATTGTGCTTGGGTGCAAGAGAAGGTTGTTTTGCTTTTGTTTTTTAAATTTGTGAGTAAATGATAGTAGTACAAAACATTATTTTTGAACTCTCAGAATGGATGGATTCTCAGAAGGAAACAAAGTATAACAGCTTAGGAATGAACAGTGAATGTCATATAATTTTTAAAAATTGTGAATAATGGAGTTTCATGGACTATCTCCTGTTCTTTGTAAAGAGGAATGTTCATATTAGCTGTTTTCCAAGTTAAGAGTAAAATAGTTGTAAAACATTGTTTTTAAATCTTAACTCTAACAAAATCACTTAACCTCACTTGAGTTCAGTTTCCTTATGTGTAAAAAGGGTATTATAATAACCATGGTCTCTCCTTTGAAGGGTGATTTTCAAACTTTAAGATTCTATATAAATATCTAATACTCATACTAATAGTAACCTAGGTTTATTTCAAGGTATCCATTTCCAAATGCAAAGATGTTGAGGTTTTTGTTTTTTTGGTTAAGTTTGCCAGAACCATAGTTAGCAATCTAACTGCCAAAGCCACAGTTCATTATGACACCACCTCAGAGTAGGGAAAGTCATTCTGATGACATGCTGTTGAAAGATTTATGCAAAAAATAGCTCCAGGCTATAAAGGAAGATTATCTCTACTCACCACTTTTGGACTAATGCATATGACAGGAGAAGAAATCAAAGGGTTTCACTAATGGAATCTACCTCTGTATTCTATGAAACTTGAAAATTAGAATGTCTGATAGTATTTGTCCTCAGAAAAGCACTAGAGCTAAATTGCTGCTAAAAAGCTAGTGCATGTGAACCATAAACTCAGCTATAGAAGAAGACTGGAAAAGGAAAGCTTATGAGCTACAACTCAATTGAAATCAGATTGTGTAACCAAAAATCTTTCTTATTTATGCTGCCTGTATCCAACTTGCTTTTATTATACCAAGTTTCTGCTTCATCCTACTTAAAAGAAAATGGAATCCTTATGGAATCTCAAACTGTTTACTTCCCTCCTTAAGGTTGTAGATTAAACACTTTCTTGCCAGTGATTCTCTTTCATCTCTTCCACAGAAATACTGATTAAATAAATGAGAATATCTTGGAAATTTTAGAGCTGAATGGGAACTTGATAAAGAAACACTGATAAAGAAATTTCAGACTCAGTCCCAGAATGTAGAGTGTTGGACTTGGAGTCAGGCAGACCTGAGTTCAGATTCTACCTTAGATGCTTTAGATGTGTGAGCCTGGGCAAGTCACCTAAAATTTTCTTAATGCTGTTTCCTCAGCTGTAATATGAGGTTATTAGTAGCAACTCTCTCATGGGATCATTGTGTCAATCAAATGAGATTACATAGGTAAGATGCTTGGCAAATCTAAAATGCTAAAAAAGGTTAAATGATTTGTCCAAGGTCACACAAGTGGTCAGTGGCACAGATGAGATTCAGATTCCAGATTCTCTTTCTGTGACATCATACATATAGCACAGGATTTTTATGTTAATCCTTAAAGATTTTCTTGTTCTAGTAAAGTGAAATTTAGGTGGGTAGATCGTAAAATCCATATTGTTTTAGTGAGGCTCTTAGAAGATCAGATCCTTAATATTTTGAAATGTCTCTTTGGGTCAGTAAATTTCTCCCATTTACTTTATTTGTAGGCCTGTGATTTGTTAAGTAAAATTAATAAAGTTGACTCAAGAAGATGGTCAGCGTAGGATAGGATTAATTGGGAGTTTGGTTTCCTCATAAGGTTATAACCATCCTGAAGCATCCCAAGATTGTGCTGGCCCCCTCTCTCAGGTCTTTCCTATGAAGGTTGACAGTTATAGAAAGGACATGGAAACTAATGGCAATATCTTTCTTCATCCACTCCCTAGAACAAATATTGCTGAACCTTTTGAGAACAATGCTAGTCCTGGGGACTTTAATGAATGTTTTTCTACCTGACTGTATATTTCAGGATGTATAAACAGGATGGCTGCCTGTAAGAGTACCAGGAAAGACTCCACTACCTACCTGCCTGGGAGGGCAGACATGGAACTTTGCCAAGGTTGAAGAAAAAAAGTCCATTTATAAACATCTTACAATAAATGCCCCCTAATTCCATTATTGGTAATTCAAGAATGTAAAAGAAAGATCTGTTACTCTTTAGTCCCTTAGATGTCTGAATGTCAAATTAGGTGAGGTAATTAAGTGATTGTTTGCTATGTTTTTCTGTATTTTAAATTTTAAAAGAATATCTTGTCCCTCACCAAAGAAGGCGGGAAATACACTGGAAAATGTTATGTTGCTCCTTTTGTGAATAATTCATCACAACTTGACTACAATTTAAATAGATTATGAAAGTATAATTTAATTTTTAAGATAAACTAATATATATTATATGTGAGAAATTTTAAAAAAGTTACATGCTCTTTCTGGGATTGTGGAACTCAGATTTGAAATAATTCAATATCTGCTCATATTTAGGTAGCTTAAAATTCTAATATCAAAAATCTTAACAGCCCAGCACTAATTTGTGGAAGTCTCAAGGAGTAATCAGAATAAAAGATGAAAGCTATTCTTTTTTTTTTTAGGTTTTTGCAAGGCAAATGGGGTTAAGTGGCTTGCCCAAGGCCACACAGCTAGGTAATTATTAAGTGTCTGAGGCCGGATTTGAACTCAGGTATTCCTGACTATGCCACTTAGCCAGCACCGCTATTTTCAGTATTGAAACATTTTGTCATTAGATAATGCATCTAAATTACAGTTAATAGGATTTTGCTGTTTTTGATCTGAATTTGCTGACATTTCTGTGGCGTAGGTGAGAATGATGTTAATGTGTTGAATTTATCCAATATATATTAAATATATATATATGCAATATATATATTAAAATTCCTGGAAAAAAATCTTAGTTTCTTTTTGAGATTGATATGAGTCTTATTTAGGTAGAAGTAAATAAACTTATAAAACAATTAAAATTTAAAAACCAAAGAAGGGATGAAGAGAAAAATAGAAAAGGAATGAGAGCCTTGAGGAAAATTTAAGAAAAATTGACCAAAGAAATCAACTCCTTTAAAAGTAAAAATAACCAACTGGAAAAAGAATGTAACTCTTCAAAAATAAAATGACCAACTGGAAAAGGAATATAACTCAAAAAGTAAAATTAACCACCTGGAAAAGGAAACACAAAGGCTAACTCAAGAAAATAAAACCTTAAAAATTAGAATTGGACAAATAAAAACAAGATTCCATCAAACAAAATCAAAAGACTGAAAAAAATGGAAGAAAACATAAAGCACCTGGAAAATAGATCCTGAAGAGATAATTTATGAATTATTAGTCTATCAGAAAGCCCAAATAAAAGCAATGGTTTGTGTTTTTCAATTTAAATATGATAAATAACTGAATATATTTTAGTATAAAAACCTTTTTTTAGTAAAATCTGGTTCTAGATAAATTTGGATTATTGTATTTTTACATCCCAATTTTTTTTGTTTATGTCATTTTTAAGCATTATTCTTATGTGAAACAACTGATGGAATAAGATGTGAGCTTTTCTGTGATACTCTCTTTAAGATTATAGTTAACACATGACCTATTTTGATCCTTTAGGATCAAAATCAAATTCACTCTGATTATAGGAAACTGCTATTAAAGACCTCATGAAATTGAAAATTGACCCTCCATCTAAGTCCAAGACTGGGTATCAAGGAAATTTATCTTGAATTAATGAGCTGTGAGGCCAGCAATGCTATGGAGTTGAGATACTGTGGGTGGCTCATTGGGAAAGACTGTAAAATAGATTTTTAACAAGCTCTAAGGTTGGGTTTTCCTAATTTGGTTTCCCAAATATGACATTTAGAAATGTCTCACCTGGAAGATTGAAAGTCTAGCTCAAAGCATTTGGCCATTCACTTAACCTTCCCTGGAAACTGACATCTAAATTTTAAAATGGGGATTTTTCCTTTCTTAAGCCCTTGTCTTGATAACAAGTTTCTATTATCATATCAGGTGATCAGTAATTAATTTAAGCCATTTTACTTAGAACTATCTAAATTCTTCTAGCCAGCTAGGCTAATATATAGCCTTGGCATCTCTTGTCAGTTACATCTTCCTATGGAGAATCCTAAGATTCTTTAGCTTTTCAAATACTGAGGGAATATTTAAACAAATATGATAAAGATTTTATGACCTCAGGATGTGATTTTTCTATTATAACTATCTCAAATTCTGTTTTAAGAAAAATGAATGTTAATTAACTATATTTGAAGAAGGTTGATCTGCGATCTATTTAACATCATCTTTGATCAAAATGGAAGAATGTCAAAGTTAATGACTTGTATAGCATATGATGCTGGCCAAAGTCCAAATTCTCAATCTGTAACTAGGGATTATGAGTTTACAATTTCTGTCTCTCCTATTGTTAATTGTTCTAACAATCACAGGAAGACAAGATGATTAGAAATCAGGAAAACCTGGCTAGTTATTTTTGTGAGAACCATATAGATTTCTGGTATTTGCTAAATGTTAAATCAGGTAAAATATAAATAACCATCTCCTTTATGACTAGATAGCAATATAAGGATGCAATATTTGTGAACACACATTAACCACAAAAAATGAACCCCATTGTTCTTCTAATTTCTACATACCTCTCCCCCCTGCTAATGGGTGGTTATTATCATGCTATCCTCCACCTCTAGATTTCTTGGTAAATTTTAGAGAATAAACTTCATGACTAACATATTTGTTATTTGATGTTAACCTTAAATTATTTAAGCTTTACAATATATGCAAAGTACTGTACTAGGCAAGGGGAGATGATAAAGTTAAAGATGACCTATAGGCAGTTCTGTCAGATTCAACACCAACAGAAAAGAACTTGTCTTACCCTTCAAACTAACATCTCAACTGATAAAACCATCATCTTCCTAGCCACTCAGGTCCACCATTTGGTACCATTCTGATTTCTCATTCTCATTCCACCCTACATATTTAATCAATTTCCAAGTCTTATTGATTTTACATCCTCCTTATCACTTGAGAGTCCCCTGTTCTCTTTGCTCACTCCCAATTCAAGTGGACATGATCTCTCACCTGGACTAGCTGAGTGAGTCACCTATTTGGTCTCCATTCCTGCAGACTCTTCCTTCTCTAACCCATCTTTAATCTAAATACCTTCCGAAACTCAGTAACTCCCAACTGTCTCCAAGATAAAATACAAACTCTTTTGTTTGATATTTAAAGGCCTTTACAACCTGGCTTCAGACTACTTTTCAATCCTTAGCACCTATTTTTCTTCTTTATGTGCTTAGTGTTCCAGTCAAAGTGGTTTGCCACTATTCCCCAATATTACCCTTCATCTTGTTTCTCTGCCTTTATGTTGGTTGGGCCCCCCCATTTCCGAAAATATCCCTTCTCCCCACATACACACTCACTTTGTAAATTTGCTATATTTATCTTCATCCTCACCCTCCTGCCAAGAATGTAATCTCCTTAGAGAAGTTTAATTCCTGACTTCAAGCATAAATTTATATATTTTTTTGTTTCCCTCATTATTCCTTGTTCTGACTTCCAAGGCCAAGCAGAAAAGGCCTTTCAAGTATTTGAATGTAGTTATAACTCCTGTGAGCCTTCTTTTTAATTTAAATACCCCACTTCCTTCAGACAGGCATAACATAACACTTTTGTATATATATATATATATATATACACACATTTATATATTTACATGCATTATATCTCTTATAGTAGCAAACTAAAAGGGGTAGAAACTAAAGGGGTGTCCTTTAATTGGGAAATGACTGAACAATGGTAGATGAATGTGATAGAATATGTTGTAAGAAGATATAATTTCAGAGAAACCAAGGAAGAGTTCCATGAACTAATACGAGTAAAGTGAAAAGAACCAGAACAAGTCATGCAATAATAATATAGTGAAGGCAAACAACTTTGAAAGACTGACTAAAAATTTCTAGAGGACTCATGACGAAACATGCTATCCACCTCTAATAGAGTTGAACTCATTACAGACTGAAGCTAATTAATTGGAGCAGAATGATTAATGGAGACACAGTGTCCACCTGGAAGTGTTTATTGAACAAATAACAGCAGACTTTCCAAAGGAGAAGTCTGCTCCACAGATTGGGGTTTAGGAAGTGGTTTATATGATTTTTAAAACAAAAGTAGTCAGGAGAATAATAAGAGTGCTAAGTATCTGGGAACCAAAATGTTTGTGCAACCTCTGTCCATTTAGACCTGGTATGAACCAGCTTGAACCTGTCCTGTGGTTACTGGCACAGTAGAGGTGTTCTGGGTTTACCCAATGGACCCTGCAAGGCATCATTGGGTATATCAAACTGAACACATTCCACCGTCTGATTGACTGATTTTGATTCCCAGGTTTTTTCAGTCTCTCTTGGGTAAGAAAGGAAATGAAGCTAATCAAGGTGATTTCCATTTCCACAAAGCATATTTTTATTTGTTTTCTATAAAACTAATTTGAAAATTTGTTTTCCTTGACATATATTTAAAATGGGATTTGTTTTTTTATGGGCTTCTCAATGGGCATGGAAAAAAGAGGAGAGAGAGAATTTGAAACTGAATATAAAAGTAAAATTGAATTTTTAAAAAGAGATTCACTTTAATATGCATTTATTTAGAACCTATTCTGTGCAAGACCTTGGATTAAATGATAGGAATGCAAAAATTTAAGGAGCTCATATAACGATGAATTGTTTTCCATTAATATATGTTTTTGGGGGTTTGTTTTGTTTTTTTGGCAAGGCAAATGGGGTTAAGTGGCTTGCCCAAGGCCACACAGCTAGGTAATTATCAAGTGTCTGAGACCCGATTTGAACCCAAGTACTCCTGACTCCAGGGCCGGTGCTTTATCCACTGCACCACCTAGCCGCCCTCCCATTAATATATGTTATAAATTTTGGTACCACAGGTTAATTTTCTGGACTCTAAACTCTACCTTATGGAAGTTGAGAACTTTTTTGAGTTCTAATCTCTCTTAATCATTGATTTGCCTATTTTTAAAGAAATTTACTCCTACTTTTGTGTCGAAATCTCCCTTCATGTGATACCATTGATCACTCTATGCCAACTCAGAGGTGTTACAAGGTATATAAAAGACTGTTTGCATGTGGGCAGCTACCTGGCACAGTGGATAGAACACCGGCCCCGGAGTCCAGGAGTACCTGAGTTCAAATCCGACCTCAGACACTTGATAATTAATTACCTAGCTGTGTGGCCTTGGGCAAGTCATTTAAGCTCATTGTCTTGCCAAAAAAAAAAAGACTATTTGCATAGTAAATAGTAATTATACTTAAGGCAATTGGTTAACAACTGGCAAATGAGCTAGACTCACAATATGACTTGGGAAACCACTAAAGATGTATGCATGAAGCATTTGTGAATTAAAACAAACCCCCCAAAACAGGCATGGATTCATGCATTCCACAAAGAGTAAGCCACAAGATACTTAGGTAGATACAAAGATAAATGAAATAAGAGGTTTATTCCCAAGAAGTATTCTTACAGAGGAGATAAATAAGCAGAAGGGATAATGATGTTACAAAGAAATTGAAAATAAGATTTGCTTTGGATAATAATTGTTGTTTTGAATGGCATAGCCCTGACTGTCCTCTGACTGCCCCTACAAATTCTGCTCAATGAGGAGATCAGAGATTTTATTTGGCTTCAGTTATTTGAACAGTCAAAATGATAAAATCATCTTTATGATTTGTATGAGCATCTTTTCACAATAAATTTAAATCCCTGAACCTGAATAAGAACTTTGTGGGAGAAGTCTATTGAATGGTTGTAGAAATGAAAAAAAATCTGATACTTGTTATTTTTCATAGAATTCAGAATTAGAAGGGATCTTTGAGTCCATCTTCTACTGAATCATGAGTTCTTCTCCACAACATACTTGACAAGTGATTATTCAATGTCTTCTGAAAACTTCCAGGTCAGGGAATACACTATCTTTCTAAGGAGGTAATTTTTTGGCTGATATATAATCTCCATTCACATTGACTTTGCTTTGTCCAAAGCAAATTGTTTTTTCATATAAATGGCTTTCTCACCTCCTATACTTGTACAATTAATTTTTGATCCCAGGCAAAGATTTCTAAATTTATTCCTATTAAATTTCATCTTACCTATTAAATTTTCATTAGTAGATTTGAACCATTATTCCAGATGTTTGAGATATTTTTGTATTTTAATTCCCATAAGTTTCTAATATTTTAATGATCTTTCTCTATTATATGTCATCCAGAGTATGCCATCTTTTCTCAGTGATCATTCTTCTTGAAATTTCTGCAGTATTTGATCTTGTCAATCTAATAATCCCCCCCCCTCCTTGATGCTCTTCTCCTCCCTTGGCTTTGAGGGCCTCATCTTTTCCTAGTTCTATTTTGACCAGTCTGACTATCCCTCTTCAACCTTCTTCATTTGTTCTTTAGCCTCTTGACTTTCCTGGTTTCCTGATAGACAACTCAAAATCCACTTCTGATTCCTTGCTAGTGCCATCCCTCTGAGATTACTTTCCATTTATACTATATGTGTCTTCAATGTATATTGTTACTTACATTAGAATGTGAGTGCTTTGAGGGCAGGGAAGTGTTTTAAAATATTTTATTTTTCCAATGACATGCAGAATTAGTTACCAACAATCATTTCTTGTACAGTTTTGAGTTTCACATTTTTCTCTCTTCTTCTCTTTACTCTCCCTTCCTCTGACAGAAAGCACTCTAATATAGATTATGCATATATATAACTATGTTAAACATATATACATATTAATTATGTTGTGAAAGAAGAATCAAATCAAAAAGGAAAAACTTTGCAAATACACAAATTTTAAAAATCGAAAATAGTAAGCTTTGATCTTCATTCAGACTCCACAGTTCCTTCTTTGGATGTGAATGTTATTTTCCATCACAAGTTCTTGAGAATTGTCTTTCATTATTGTAGTGGTGAGATGAACAAGTCCATCATAGCTGATCATCACCCCATGTTACTGTGTGTTCAATTTCACCCCACCTTTTATCTCTAGCACTCAGTACTATACCTGTTCATAATAAAAACTTAATATACACTTGTTGTCTGACTAACAGATTGACTCCTATATCCCCTAAACTGACTGTTTTCAGCCCTATTCCCTTCCCTCTTAATACCCTCCTCCTAAGAGCTATTCTTTCTGCATGGTTTTTTTTTAAAGAAAGATTTTATTTATTTTGAGTTTTACAATTTTTTGCCTAGTCTTGCTTCCCTCCCCCCCCCCCCCCACAGAAATCAGTCTGTTAGTCTTTACATTGTTTCCATATTATACATTGTTCTAAGTTGAATGTGATGGGAGAGAAATCATATCCTTAAGGAAGAAAAATAAAGTATAAGAGATAGCAAAATTACATAATAAGATAACGGTTTTCCCCCCTCAAATTGAAGGTAATAGTCTTTGGTCTTTGTTCAAACTACACAATTCTTTCTCTGGATAAAAATGGTATTCTCCATCGCAAATAAACCAAAATTGTCCCTGATTGTTGCACTGATGAGCAAGTCTATCAAGGTTGATCATCACTCCCATGTTGCTGTTAGGGTATACAATGTTTTTCTGGTTCTGCTCATTTCGCTCAGTTCATGCAAATCCTTCCATGCTTCCCTGAATTCCAATTCTTCCTGGTTTCTTTTTTTATATTAAAGATTTTATTTGAGTTTTACTATTTTTCTCCCAATCTTACTTCCCTCCTCCACCCCACCCCCACAGGAAGCAATTTGTCAGTCTTTATTTTGTTTCTATGTTGTACATTGATTCAAATTGAGTGTGATGAGAGAGAAATCACATCTTTAAGGAAGAAACAAAAAGTATAAGAGATAACAAGATCAGACAATAAGATATCTATTTTTTCTAAATTAAATGGAATAGTCCTTGAACTTTGTTCAAATTCCACAGCTCTTTATCTGGATACAGATAGTATTCTCCATTGCAGACAGCTCAAAATTGTCCCTGGTTATTGCACTGATGGAATGAGCAAGTCCATAAAGGTTGGTCATCACCCCCATGTTGCTGTTAGGGTCTACAGTGTTTTTCTGGTTCTGCTCATCTCACTCAGCATCAGTTCATGCAAATCCCTCAAGGCTTCCCTGAATTCCCATCCCTCCTAGTTTCTAATAGAACAATAGTGTTCCATGACATACATATACCACAGTTTTTAAGTCATTCCCCAATTGAAGGACATTCACTTAATTTCCAATTCTTTGTCACCACAAACAGGGCTGCTATGAATATTTTTGTACAAGTGATGTTTTTAACCCTTTTTCATAATCTCTTTAGGATATAGATCCAGTCATAGTATTGCTGGATCAAAGGGTATGCACATTTTTATCGCCCTTTGGGAGTAATTCCAAATTTCTCTCCAGAAAGGTTGGATGAGTTCACAGCTCTACCAACAATTTATTAGTGTCTCAGATTTCCCACATCCCTTCCAACATTGATCATCATCCTTTCTGGTTATATTAGCCACCATGAGAGGTGTGAGGTGGTACCTCAGAGATGCTTTAATTTGCAATTCTCTAATAAGTAATGATTTTGAGCAATTTTTCATATGACTATGGATAACTTTGATTTCCTCATTTTTAAATTGCCTTTGCATATCCTTTGACCATTTCTCAATTGGGGAACTGGCTTGTTATTTTGAAAATTTGAATCAGTTCTCTGTATATTTTAGAAATGAGTCCTTTGTCAGAAATAGTACTTGTAAAAATTGTTTCCCAATTTACTACATCTTTTTTGATCTTGGTTACAGTGATTTTGTCTGTGCAAAGTCTTTTTAATTTAATGTAATCAAAATTATCTATTTTTTTTTAATGATGTTCTCCATCTCTTCCTTGATCATAAACTGCTTCCTTTTCCATAGATCTGGCAAGTATACTACTCCTTGATCTTCTAGTTTGCTTATAATATAGGTTTTTTATGTCTAAATCCTGTATCCATTTTGATCTTATCTTGGTATAGTGTGTGAGGTGTTGGTCTAATCCAAGTTTCTTCCAAACTAACTTCCAGTTTTCCCAACAGTTTTTATTGAAGAGAGAGGTTTTATCCCAATAGCTTGACTCTGGGTTTATCAAACAGCAGATTACTATAATCATTTCCTGCTATTGCACCTAGTCTATTCCACTGGTCCACCACTCTATTTCTTAGCCAATACCAGACAGTTTTGATGACTGATGCTTTATAATATAATTTTAGATCTGGTAAGGCTAAGCCTCCTTCTTTTGTACTTTTTTTTTCATTGAATCCCTGGAAATTCTTGACTTTTTATTTCTCCATATGAATTTACTTACACTTTTTCCCTAACTCATTAATTTTTTGGAATTTTGATTGGTAGGGGAGTAAACAAGTAGTTTAGTTTTGGTAGAATTGTCATTTTTATTATATTAGCTTGAGCAGTTGCTATTTGCCCAGTTATTTAAATCTGATTTTATTTCTGTGAGAAATGTTTTGTAATTGTTTTCAAAAAGTTTTTGAGTCTGCCTTGGCAGGTAGACTCCCAGGTATTTTATATTGTCTGAAGTCACTTTGAATGGGACTTCTCTTTCTAGCGCTTTCCTTATTGGGAATTGTTCTAGCCTATCCCTGTTGCGTATAATGCTTGTTGATGGTTTCAGATAGATACTACTTATTATCTAAGAACAGTCCATTTATTCCTATACTCTCTAGTATTTTTAGTAGGAATGGGTGCTGTATTTTGTCAAAAGCTTTTTCAGCATCTATTGCTATGATCATGTAATTTCTGATAGGTTTGTTGTTGATATGATTGAGTATACTAACAGTTTTCCTAATATTGAACCAACCCTGCATTCCTGGGATAAATCCTACTTGATCATAATGTTTTATCCTAGTGATAACTTGTTGTAATCGTTTTGCTAAGATTTTATTTAGGATTTTTGCATCTATATTCATCAGGGAGATAGGTTTATAATTTTCTTTCTCTGTTTTAATTCTTCCTGGTTTAGGTATCAGCACTATATTGGTGTCATAGAAAGAGTTAAGCAGAGTTCTGTCTTCACCTATTTTTCTAAAGAGTTTACATAGAATTGGAACCAATTGCTCCTTAAATGTTTGATAGAATTCACTTGTGAATCCATCTGGCCCTGGAGATTTTTTCTTAGGGAGTTCAATAATGGCTTGTTGAATTTCTTTTTTCTGAGATAGGGTTATTTAGGTTTTTAATTTCCTCTTCATTTAACCTGGGAAACTTATATTTTTATAAATAGTCATCCATTTCACTTAGATTGTCAAATTTATTGGCATAGAGTTTGGCAAAATAATTCCTAATTATTACTTTAATTTCCTCCTCATTGGTGGTGAGTTCATCTCTGCATGATTTTAATGGTCACTGTATATAGATGACTCTCAGATATCTCCCTTAGTTCTAGTGTCCTCTTGTCCTATCTTCTGCCTCCTGATATTACTATCATGTCAAACTCCTTATGTATAAGATTAATATATCACCATCCTGACTACATCTGTCTGTCCTTCTGGCTTGCCTATTTTCACTGATGTTTTCCACCTTTCTCCCAGGCACCCAAGCCTGAAACATTGCAGTCCTCCTTCACAGTCTCTCACACCCCTCAGGCATAATCATTTGCTAAGTTCTATTGATTCTAAGTCTCCAATATTGACCTCTTCTGCTCCATCTCCTTGGTTCAGGCTTTCCTAATGGGTCTTCATATCTTTAGTCTTTATTCTTTTCATGTCATCCTTCACAAATTTGCCAAAATAATATTCCTAGCACATCTCACAGTGTCCCCACTCCACTGTGATTTGCCCCCAACATTCAGTGGCTCCCTGTTGCCACAGGATAAAACACAGATTCCAGGCTGAGACTTTAGACCTTCCATGATTTGATCCTAAACTATCTTTCTAGCTCCATTTCCCTCAGTCTTCATACACTCTGAATTCCATTTCAACTGGTGGATCAATCTCTGCCTTCTGTCCCGAAGTTTGGTACATTTGTGTTGACTGGTTCTTTCATCACTCTTTCCTCATCTTTGCCTTGATATATGCTTTTCTTCAAGGAAGCTATATTAGAGAATGGAGGACCCTTCAACCCAGTCCTTTCCTGCCCCAGATGTCATACTCTATGGATATCTTTCTAAAAGAGAAACTTCAGCATGATTTGTCTGGAAGATATCCTGAGACTAAGGGAGTGGTTTCATTTGGAAGATGCTGAGTTGCCCTTCAGTAGGACTCTTCAACAGGCAGCTAGGTGATTCAGGGCACCAACCCTGGAGTCAGAAGGACCCAAGTTCAAATTTGACCTCAGATGCTTGATGCTTTTTGGGGGGATTTTCTTAAAATTTATTTTATTTTGAGTTTTGCAATTTTTCCCCCTAATCTTCCTCTCCTCCCCCCTGAGAAGGCACTTTGTTAGTCTTCACAATGTTTCTATGATATATATTGATCTAAGTTGAATGTGATGATAGAGAAATCATATCCTTAAGGAAGAAAGATAAAGTCTAAAAGAGCAGAATTACATAGTAAGATAACTTTTTCCCCCCTAAATTTAAGGTAAACTCCATGATTCTTTCTCTGGATACAGATAGTATTCTCCATTGCAGACAGCCCAAAATTGTCCCTGATTGTTGCACTGATGCAATGAGCAAGTCCATAAAGGTTGGTCACCACCCCCATGTTGCTGTTAGGGTCTACAGTGTTTTTTCTGGTTCTGCTCATCTCGCTCAGCATCAGTTCATTCAAATTCTTCCATGCTTCCCTGAATTCCTGCCCCTCCTGGTTTCTAATACAACAATAGTGTTCCATTACATACATATACCATAGTTTGTTAAACTATTCCCCAATTGAAGGACATTTACTTAATTTCCAGTTCTTTGCCACCACAAACATGGCTATGAATATTTTTGTACAACTGATATTTTTACCCTTTTTCATAATCTCTTCAGGGTATAGACCCAGTCGTGGTATTGCTGGATCAAAGGGTATGCCCATTTTTGTTGCCCTTTGGGCATAATTCCAAATTTCTCTCCAGAAAGTTGGATGAGTTCACAGCTCCACCAATAATGTATTAGCAGACACTTAATACTTACTAGCTGTATGACCTTCAGTAGATCACTTAACCCCTTGGTCTTGTAAAAAAAAATTAACCCAAAGAAGCAGAAATCTTCAAAAGGCTAGATGATCACTTCCTGGTTGTATTGAATAGATATGAGGCAGAAAGGTAGGGAGATGTATACAGACTGTGAATGTTAGTCTCAGGGTTGGGAAGATCTAAGTACAAATCCTGACTATGATGGAAGTCACCTAACCTCTCTAGACCTCTGCTTTCTAATCTGTTAAATGAGGGGATTGAATTAGATAACCTCTAAGGTCCTTTCCAGCTCTTAGGTATAATCCCATGACTATGAATTGAGGTCCTTTCTATTTCCAGAAATGGGGTTATCCTATGATTGCAGAGGCTGTCATTTTCATCTTTATGTCCTTATAATTTATTAGAGAGCATTGTACAAAGTATGTACAAAATTAAGAGTTTGTTCAATTCAATCTACATTTTCATGCAATTTATATTCAAATGGATCTGTTATCTCACTGATTAGTAAGAGTTTGTTCAATTGAATCTACTTTTTCATGCAATTTATATTCAAATGGATCTATTATCTCACTGATTAGTAAATTTCCTCCAATACTGTGGATTGAAACTCATTGATACCTATCCATCCTTTATAATTCTTGTGCAGATCTTCCATCACAGGGAAGTCTACCCATCATCCCCTGAAATCTTTTTCTTCTTTTTGTTCAGTGGTTTTAGTAATGTCTGACACTTCATGACGTCAGTTGGGTTTTTCTTGACAAAAATACTGAAGTAGTTTACCATTTCCTTATCCAACTTGTTTTACAGATGAGAAAACAGAGGCAACAATGTTAATTGGCTTGCCTAGGATCACAGTTTGTCTGATTTCAGATTTGAATTCATGTCTTTCTGACTCTAGACCTGCCACTCTAACCACTGCACTACCTAGCTGTCCCTCTGGCTTCTTGAGGGTTGGAACGCTTTCACTGATCACCTGTCCCTTTCATAACCATCTTCTCTTCCTTTCATATATTTCCTTTATATCTTTTATTTTAGCTGAAGTTCCTCATTGACCATATGTTGGGATTTACTGAAGTCCTTCATGTACTTCTCCATTGCCCTCAGAGTGGCATCCCTTTTAATTCTTTGAAGATTGTTGTATTACATATTTCAGGGTCAACAAGCAATATCATTTATTTAAAAGATAGGCTTTTGTTTTATTGTGGCACTTAGAGTAATTAAAAGAGATTTACAGCAATTGAACCTTCTCAGATGGCTTAGTCTTTTCAAACTACTCTGCCCCCCTTTTTAAGCTATGGGCCCAACTCATCTATTTGTATTACTTGTCCCAGATTAAAACACTGATGGACAGACTCAATAGGTAATCCAACCAAAGGCTTGTTGAAATCTAGGCAATAGAAATTTTTCATCTGCTTGGTCTTTCTCATGGAGATGGTCAGGCTTAAGCCCTTTGAGGAGTAATGATAAATCTTTTCCAGAGTTCTAAGAATTGATGGTTCCAGAACAATGCCATTCACAAAAAGAAATGTGAGTATTCTCCATCCACAGAGAATCCTTCCTCAATTTGGATTACTTTTATTTATCTTTTTTTTTAAATAAAGTAAATTTATCCAAAATTCATTGATGGTTATTATTCAACCACATCTCAATGATAAATGGGTAAATTTGCCTTGTTATATTCAGGTCTCTAATTGCATTAAGACCTCCTCTTGTTTGTCACCTAACTTTGGACATCTGTTTATAAACATTGTTTAATGAAATCCATGTTTCTTGCTAACTTTTTTCTTAAATTTTGTCTCCTGTGAACTATGTCAGCTGCTAGTTCTCCTTCATTGTAGCAGCTCTATGGCATCTAACTAGGAGGGTAAACAAAGTCTTCTCCCTGTCCCATCTTTTTTTAGCCAAACCAGTTATTTTTCCCATCTTTGGTCTCTGTAGTGACATATTTATTGCTTCTTTAAGCATATTTTAGTTTGGGATGTTAAAGTTCACTCATGGAAGCTCCCCTGTATTTGATGGTGAAAAAGTTTATCATAATATTTGTAGATCTTTTCTATTTTTCTTCTGATTATATGTTGTTCACTTTCCATTTCATCCTAAGATGCCCTTGGGATGGCTGATTATTTTGATCTCTTGCCAAAGTTTCCTTCAAAATGAATTTATCCTCCAATATTCATTATTCTTATCTATAAGATTGTATTAAACATATTCTATCCAAGTTATTGCTTTAAAAATGTTGAACAAAATATGGCCAAGGGTTGAGTCTTAGATGATACTTTGCTAGAGGCTTTCCTTTATCCTGATTCCCTATCTTTGCCAATTCAAAACAGTGACAGAATAATGGTGTAAGACTAATTGGTAATAGCTAAGTGGCTGACAGGGTGTCTCAGAGAGATAACTTCTACAAGAAGGAAACACACCCTCAGGCCCTGTGGTTCTGGGTAATTTATACATATGGACCAAGGAAAAACATTCTCCCAAAATACCTGACTCTTTGTTCCCTCCCCCACCTCCAATTCTAACTCCCTTAGAGCCAGTTAGGGAACTTTTCCCCACTTACTTGCACGTATTCACCAAATTCTTCTAGACAAATAACAGTCACACAATAAATCTTGTAATGTTCAGAAGACCAGTGACATCCCAACATAGATGGATAGGTTCTGAAAGGTGTAGTAGGTGTTCTGAGTCCATCCTCAAAACCTCATGGAATGTATGTGGAATGTAAAAACTGGAAGGGACCTTAAAAGAGCAATCTACTCTTTTACTACCCAGGAAACTTAAGCAAGAGGTTACGTGATAGCTTGTTGTCTGAATGGCTAGTTAATATTAATATTAATACTAGTAATAAGTGCCAGAACCTACAATTGAATTCAAGTCTTCACTTATTCTATGTGACCAGTAGATGTTTCAGGGTCACCTCTGTGGAAGAAACGTTTCTCAAGACATTTAAAAAATCAATTAGAAATTAATTTAATGAAGGTTAGAATTAAAAGCATTCTAATTACTTAGTGAATTTATTAAATGATACCCTTAGGAGAGCCTCAGGGAATACTCAAAAGTATTTTCCCTCCTATAAACAGCCACATTTTAATTACCCTATGAGGTGGTTTCTCCCCACCAGTCCCTATAGTCAGTAACTTAGGGATGGGTCAATGGGTGCAGCCAATATGAGAAATGTAAGACATCAGCCTTGGATTGTGACATGTCAGAAAGCACAGAACACAGCTGCTGATAGTCATAATACCTTCTTGGGTTTTCTTGAAAACCTGAGACTGTACTTTTGTGCAGAGAAACAGAAATGACCATGAATGTTGAGTTCATTTTATATTTGCAATGAAAGAGTGGATGTTTTTAAAAAGCAAACCACAGCTCTCTCTTCCTCCTAATCTACTTCTGTCCATCCTGGCTAATTGCAATCTCTAATTTGAGGGGGGACTGAGTTTTCCCTCCTTGTAGTGGAGATAGGGCTGATCTTGAACTGGAATCTGTCTGTCTGACCTTGAGCAACAAACCTTAGCTCTCAAGGCCTCAGTTTCCTTATCTGCAAAATGGGGATGATAAAGACATCTACTTTGCAGGATTGTTGTGAGAATCAAATGAGATAACATATGTAGGGTCTTTTGTAAACCTTCAACCTTAATGCTATCTATCACCACCATCATCATTATATGTTAAATTTTGCAAAAAAGAGTGGGGTAATAGAGGAAAGCTGGCCTAAAAGTAAGGAAGACTTGCATTCAAAGAGTATTTTCTCCCTTTTTGACTATTCTCTTCTCCTCTATTTCTTAATCTTCATCTCATTTTATTGTAATACCTATCTCCTACAAGCACAAATGATCCCATTCCATCTTGTTTTTTCCAGAAAATTTTCCTCAATCACCTTGGCTGTTGTTCAGTCATGTCCTATTCTTGATAACCAGATATCAACACCTCTTCATTGAATAATGATGATAATAATAATATTAAGAAGAAAAAGGAGGAAGAGAATTAAAATTTAGCAACACTTAAAGATTTTTCAAAACACTTTATAAAAACAGCAGAAATATTCTGATCTAAAATTATTAGGGACGTAACACAGAAAGAGAGAATAAGAACCAAATAGAGTAAAAAAAAGACTCAGGGAAGGAATGCTTAGTCTTTTCCCTCCCACCTTTCTCTTGCACTTCTAGTGCAATCTATAATCCAATTTTCTGTCTGCTACGTGATACATTCCTCTTTCCCTCAACTGGGAGGGTAAAAGGGAGTGATTTGTTAGACTACTTCATAGAAAGAAAGATAGTAGGATAAGCAGACCTTGATGTCTTCTTTCCCATTTTGAAAAACTGCCCAGCCCCTCCTACCTCCTGCCTTTGATTCCCAGCAGTCATTTGGCCGAACTGAAAAAGACCTTTGGAGGTGGGGTAGTACCTTTCATCTAAGTCATCTCTCTCTCTCTCTCTCTCTCTCTCTCTCTCTGTGTGTGTGTGTGTGTGTGTGTGTGTGTGTGTGTGTGTGTGTGTCTCACACATTTAGAGGTGAAAGGAGGAGCTTAGAAATTATCTAATCTTCTTATTTTATAGATGGAAAAACTGAGGCCATAGAGAGGTTAAATAATTTACCTAAGATCTCTACTACAATGACTTCAAGGGACAAATAGGATTCGCCAATCAACAGGCATTTATTAAGAACCTACTATGTCACAGGCACATGAGGACAGCTAGATGGTCCAGTGGATAGAGTACCAGACCCAGAGTCAGGAAAGGAAGACTCATCTTCACCAGTTCAAATCCATCCTCAGATAAGTGTCTGACCCTGGGCAAGTCATTTAACCCTGTTTGTCTCAGTTTTGTCATCTGTAAAATGAACCAGAGGAAAAAATGGCAGACCTCTCTAGTATCTCTGCCAAGAAAAACCCAGATGAGGTCATGAGAAGTTGGGCATGGCTGAAATGACTAAACAACAACATTAACAAATATGTTAAGCATATTGCTAGGTAATGAGGATACTGAGACATGATCTGAACAGTCCTTGCCATTCTGTGAGGAGTAATTTGGGAGGGGTATAAAGCAGCAGGAGGAGGACATCATGAACTAGAAGGGAACATTAAAGATCTTCTAGTGGAGGGGGTCCAGGGGGTCTTTGAACTCTTGATGGAAAAAAATAATATCTTTATTTTCAGTAATCTTTGGTTTCTTGTGCAATCTTATAAGTTTTATTTTATTCATTTAAAACCATCATTATGAAAGGGGAATATGCATTTATTAAGCACCTACTTTGCTGAGCACTCTGCTACATTCTTCCAAGTATGATCTCATTTGACTTTCACAGAAATCCTGGGAGGTAGACACTATTATCATCCCCACTTTATGGTTGTGGAAACTGAGGCAGACAAATGTTAAATGACTTGTCACACAACTAATAAACTGAATTTAAACTCAAGTTTTCCGGACTCCAGGACTGGTACCTTAGCCTCCATGCCACCATCTGCCTCTAGGGTGTCCAAGGCTTTCCCAGACAAGGTCCATGACCCGAAAAAAAGGTTAAAAACCTGTATTCTAGGTCAACATCTTCATTTTACAGATTAGAGACCTGAGCCCCAGAGAGGGACAGGTCTTTGTGCTAGATCTTATGACTAATAATAGTAATAAAATCAAAACTAAAATTCAAGATTAAGTAAGGCTCCTAACCTAGGGTTCTTTTTATTATACTATACCATTCCCTAGAGGCAACTACACGGTACTGATGGATAGCTTTGAACCTGGTGTCAGTAAAATCTGAGTTCAAATTCAGACACGTACCAGCTGAGTGAGCTTTCAGTCCCAGTTTTGTAATCCATAAAATGGGGACAATAATACTACCTACCTTCTCAGGATTGTGAAAATGAAATGAGAAAAATTTGTAAAGCATAATTGCATCTTTATTTCATTCTTATAAATCTAGGCTCTTATAGATCTAGTTTATAAGAAAAATCAATGTTTTTAGGATATAAGGAACTATAAGCACATTAATCAATGTATCCATATGTACATACATATGCACATATATTCAGAAAATAGGAAATCTACATGCGAGTGTATATGTTTGTGGCTATTCAAACTATTTACAAAAGACTGCTCTTCAGAGAAGTTTTAGGGTTTTTTTTTAAACTTAATATTGTGGTATCTGTCTGCTCCAACAGTATGAAAATGAATGATAAAGCTCCTTTATTTTTGTATCACATTGGGTCAATCCAAGGCCAATGCACATAAAAGGTTTTCCTTTCCCTGGACACATAGTGACCCGTAAAGCCAGCCCCAGGATCAGCACCATCAGTGTGATGACTTACAGGTCCCCAGGAGCTCATCACAGAAATTCAGGGCAATAAGGCAGGAGTCACGGAGCCAGCAGGAAATGCACTGAAAGAATTTGGAGAATTACACTAACACATAAGAGTGTTATCAGAGGAACTGCAGAATTTAAATGATGTGCAAAAGATCTGGTCACTGAAAATGGGCTCCCCGACAGGTACTGCTGATGACTAGTCTAAAGAAAGAAGTTTCTGGATAAAATCATCTAGGGATCAGTTACTTTTCTCCACACCATCTGTCTAATGTAATGTGGAATAAACACTAGACTGAGGCAAGAATATCTGATATGTAGATATGTAGCTTAAAGAAGCATTCCTTCGTTGCAAAGAGTGTGAAGTCCATGGAAGTTAATGGGATACATAACCAGTCAGTTGATCCCTGCTACCTGTGTTTTGGAACCATTTGGATTTGCCTCCAAAGTACTGATTGTTAAATTTTCATTGTGAGCATTTATACCTTGGAAATCAGTAACCATTACAAATCTGGACTTGAGCTATTGTTTTGTTGGTTATCTAGATGTTAGAAAATGATAGGGGAAATGTTAATGTTAAAAGTCTGTTGTGCATATTTTTTTTTGAGGGAGGGCAGTTGTGAAGAACTAATTATTAAACATTTACCATCAAAGCCTAAGCTGCCTCAGAATATTCCCTGCTCATGGATTGTTTGCTTTCTTCAGGTCCTGTAAAAAAGCCCAAATCCTTAGAATTATGCCCCAATCACAGTTGGAGAGAAAGGAAGACTTTGGCCTTACAAGCCCATAATATGTGTTTGGGGAAGAAAACGGAGTTGAGAGAACCCCATCATGGCTACAGGTATGATTTCCATTTCTTTACAGCCTGAGATCTTGAGGTAGCCAGATTAACTACATATGGTAGACACATCATAGATTTATAGCTTAAAGGGGGTTCTTTTCATCTATCTAGGCTAACCCCCCTTCATTTTATAGCTGAGGCAACTGAGGTCCAAAAGTCTCATATCACAGAGGTAGGAAACAGGAGAAATGATACTCAATCCTATATTGAGTCTTTCAGTGCCTTTCAATGCAGCTCTCTTTCCATTCTGAGGTGGAAAGTCCTATAAGGAAAAGAGAAATGTCATTCTCTTTCCTTCTCTGGGTAGTTGAACCTCAGGCTGTAATTAGAGTAAACATAAACAGCAATAAAAGTCTGGATCTCAAATAGTGAGTCCTGGATAAACATTTCTCCTCCTTGTTTAGCAAGGTCAGTCTCTTTACCTTAGCCAGTCGTGGGTTTTACCTCCCAAACTTAATTTTACTAAGCCCTAGGAAGTTAAACTTTTTGAATGTAAAGTTAAGTCAGACTTAGCATTCATCCACTTTATCAAAGACATAGAACAGAAGTCAGCAACCTTTTTTTTTTAATGGCTAAGAAGAAAAAATACAGATGTTTGATCCTGGACGCTGTCTGTGAAATCTGAGATATGGTTGTTAATTGTTCCTTGGTTCTTATTGCTGACCATGTTTTAGGCAGATTGCAAACATGCTAGCCTCATTGCATTTGGTCAAAGGAGAATTTCATCCTCATTTGAGCAGTAGCCCAGGGATCCTATTAGGAGACCTGGGTATCATTTCTTTCTATCTTCAAAGCATTTTCCAATCAGTGCAGGGTCTCTGGACAAGATTACATTGCTGAGTGATAAAAGAGTTGCACTGAGGACATAGCTAACAAGGTTGAGTAGTTCAAAGAAATCTCTTGTGTTTCTCAGGCTAAGGTGCAGGCCACGTGACTCTGGAAACTCCTCCTGTCCCTCATTTCAAAGGAGGTTTCTTGAATAAAGACCTTAAAAATAGGATGATATACAGCATATTTTAAAGCTTAGTTTGTGAACAACCTTGACAGTAAAATTAATTTTTAAAAACCTCAAAAACTGAATAACTTCCTTGGATATCAAATATTTATGAGAACAAATCTATAACCACATAAGATTAATATCCAACTCTCCCTCAAAAATAGAAAATAGTTTAATTACACAAAAGTGAAGTATGCTACCATTCTACTTAACTTTTGATGTAGGGATAGGATGCCCCTAAAATGCAGGATTATTAAGATGTGTGTGGAATCATCTGCCTATCCACACCGAAAAATCAAACAGGATGAAAAACACTTATTATTTTGATTCTGACATGCATTTGGATAGACAGTCCATTGAGTAAGTCCTCTACTATTTGAAATTAGTATCTTGGTCAGGTGCTACAACTAGACTGTGATCAAAATGGGAGCAGGAGATTGGGTTGGATTAGATTGAGTCAGTTTTCTAGTGGCTCTTTTAGTCATCCTAAATACCTTTCCCCTTCTTTCATCTCCCCTCATATTTTTAACATCAATATTCTCCCAAGAGTCCTATAAAACTGAAAATTGTGCAACATCACCTTCTCTAAAGAATAAAAATCCCAAGAAGACAATGGAAAGAATATGATGATTCTCATACAGAACTGTGGATGGAACTAGAAAAGGCATTAGAGGTCATCTAATCCATATCGTATTTTACAGACTAGAAAACTGAGGCCGGGGGAAATGAAGAAATTTGCTCAAAGATCACATTTTGAATAAGCAGCAGCAACCAGTTTTTGAACCCAGTTCCTTTGGCTCTATCATTCAATAGCAATGATGACCTGTTGTGCATGAGAAATGGTATTAAATAAATTACCAGTAACATCACTAGAGGACCTCTAAAATCACTTGGGAATTTAAATTCTGTGATTCTGTTATTCTGCCTATTTCTGGGAAAGAAATTAGATTGGTCATGAGGAAGAAAGTGATAAAGGCTCACAGATGCTGTACTAGAATTCCCTAGAGCAGCATTGCAACTTCTTGTGCAATGGTCCCCTTTGGCAATTTGGTGAAGCCTTATGGATCCCTGTGAGATTCATGATAATGTGGGTTTAAAAATGTTATAATTAAAGGAAAAGCTAAATTTCAGTTGGAGAATGATAAACAATTTTTTATCAGCCTATAAGCATTTATTAGGCATCTACTATGTTTCTGGAACTGCACCAAGGATTTAAAAAAAAAGACAGAAAACAGTCCCTATACTCAAGGAATTCATAATTTAATGGAAGAGATAAGATTCAAATCACTACATGTACAAACAAGATATCAGGACAAATTGGAGGCACACTCAGAGGAAGGGCACTAGCATCAAGGTGGGGGGCTTGGAAAGGTTTTTTTGTAGAAGGTAGGATTTAACTGGGACTTAAAGGAATCTAGGAGGTAAAGATGAGAGAGAGAGGAGAATTCTAAGCCTGGACCACAGCCAGTGAAAAGATATGGAGTGTTCTATGTAAGGAACAGAAAGTGTGTGTTGGAAGAGAGTAAAAGTTTTGGTTGTTCAGTTGTTTCCATCCTGTTCAACTCTTTCTGGTCCCATTTGAGGTTTTCTTGGCAGAGCTCCTGGAGCGGTTTGACATTTCTTTCAGCTTATTTTACAGATGAGGTAACTGAGGCAGACAGGGTCAAGTGACTTGCCCAGGGTCACATAGACAGTAAATGTCTGAGACCAGATTTGAATTCCAGTCTTCCTGGCTCTGGACTTGGCGCTCTACTCTATTTAGCTGCCCTAATATTTTATAATTGATCCTGAGGTTCATTGAATGGTTGGTGGGAAGAGATAGTGGTAAGATCACATTTGTGCTTTAGGAAGATCAATTTGCCTGCTGAGTGGAAGATGGACTGGAGTGGGGAAACACTTGAAACAGGGAGGCCAGCCAGCAGGCCACTGCAGTGGCCCAGGTTTAAGGGCCTGAACTAGAGTGGTGACAGTTAGAAAAGTGGGGTGATGGTTGGAGAGATGGTATAAAGGTAGAATCTTGGTAACTAAAAGCAGATAGCAGATATGATATGAGAGGGTGGAGGAAAAAAGGAAGTCATATGTTTTGTGAGCTTGGTGACTGAGAGGATGTTGCTGCCCTTTAGATTTTACAGCCAGGGACCGGGGGATACAATTTCCCACAGGGGCAGAATCCTTTAGTTAAAAAATAAAAACAAACAAAAGAACTTTGGCATAATTCTAGTAAAAACCACTAAAATTATTATTTTTAATATATATATATATATACATATATATGAATAAACTACAGGAACTTCATGAAAAAACCAAATGTAAAGTATTTCAGATACCTTGCAGCACAGTTTAAGAAATATTGGTCTAGCCTATACTCTCATCATGAAACTGTAAATCAGTAAAATAATAATGATTGATGATGACAATTAGCATTTACAGTAGTAAATGTATTACAGTATGTACCAGACACTGTGTGAAGTGAAAATATCATCTCACTAGAGCCTCACAACAACCCTGGGAGTTAAGTGTTGTTACAGATGAGAAAACTGAAGCAAACAAAAGTTAAGTTACTTGCCCAGAGATACATTTGAGGCTAGATTTGAATTCAGGTATTCTTGACTCTAACTCCAGTGCTGTATTTACTTAGTTATAATTCTTATGCATTTATAATATTATTATCTGCTATGTGAAAGTAATGATGGAACATTTGGGGTGACCTCAGGGAAAGGGGGTATTTAAAGATTTGGGTTCATTCTAAGTGAAAAACTTAGACCATCTGACCCTGGAGTTAAGAAAAACTTAGATTTTAATTCACAGATTGCCCAAAGATTCACAGGTTACTACAAAAGTGTTTTTAAGTTACTAAAAGTTCACAAAAGCTAATAACAAAGACATTTAAGAAAGGAAAAAGAAGAAAGGAAAAGAAAAACGCCCCAAGATGTGACTTAGATACTGTGGATCCAACTACGTGGAGGAGAGAGAGAGAGAGAGAGAGAGAGAGAGAGAGAGAGAGAGAGAGAGAGAGAGAGAGAGAGAGAGAGAGAGAGAGAGAGAGAGAGAGAAACGAGAGCAAGTGCTTGTGTCTAAAAGGGGGGAAAGCAAGCAGAAGAGGAGGAAGAGCTCAGTAAGGTCCACTCAACACTTTTCAGGTGGATGGGACAAGAGTGATGCTTGAGGAGTACTTTAACATCATCAATAGGTATTTATTAAACTCACTGCTAGGTACTGGAAATCTTAAGAGACACAAGATGTTTTCCAGGGGTTTAGAAGCTCTTTAAATCATAGTCAAGGAATGCTGGAATTTTTCAGAAAAGAAAATGAAGCAGTTTGTCCAAGATTATATAGCTACCTTGGCAGAGGCAGACCCAGGACTAGAAAGAACCTGAATTTCCCGATTTTTAGGTTGGTGTTTTTCATGGTTGTATAAAGGAGAAATAGACCCCATGCGTAAGATGAGCCACAGTACATAGGTTTAGAGCTGAAGGGACCTTAGAAGCCATTAAATCTAATTCCTTTTCTTTCTTTCTTTCCCCTTTTTCAGTCATCTTTAAAATTTTTTTTCCAATTTCATTTAAGATAGTTTTCAACATTTTGAGTTCCACATTTTATTCTCCCTTCTTTGACAACTAGTAATCTGATATGACACTTCTCTTTTTTTTAATGTTATATAATTTTATATAGTTTGACTTGTACACTTGTGTTTAACATATTTCCATAGCAGTCGTGTTGTGAAAGAAGAATCAGAGCTAATCCCTTTCAAGATGAAAAAACTGAGGCCTAGATTTGGTCTAGGATACACAGCTAGCACATGTCCAAGGTGAAATTTGAATGCCCCTCCTTGAATACACTCTCCTACCTCCAAGCCTTGGTATTGCAATCTCTCTTCCCCCTGGTTTCAGAACTGGAATGCTCAGCCACCCCAGCCTTGGTCTCAGTTCCCGTGGCTTTCTTGAAGCTTCATCTGAAATCCCATCTTCAGAGGTAGACTTTTCCTGATGCTCCCAGCCGGTAAAGCCTTCTCCTTTCAGTTTACTTTCTATATTCTGTATATGGCAAGTGTAGATCTAGATACAAACCTATTATATCCTCCATTAAAATGTACATTTTTTAATTTTTTTTATTTTTTTAGGTTTTTGCAAGGCAAATGGGGTTAAGTGGCTTGCCCAAGGCCACACAGCTAGGTGTCTGAGACCAGATTTGAACCCAGGTACTCCTGACTCCAGGGCCGGTGCTTTATCCACTATGCCACCTAGCCACTCCAATGTACATTCTGTTAGGGCAGAAACTGTGAAGTTATTTGCTTTTGTTTTTAACTTCTTATATCTTACTGATTAACCCTGTGTATGACATATAATAAATTCTAATTGACTGACTGTTCACCAAACCCAGTCCTTCTTGTCTCCAAGTTCAACCCTCTGCCCACCATGCTGCCTCTCATTTGTACCCTGCATATCACTGTATTAAACAGCATTTTTTTCCATTACTTTTGAAATTGGACTCTGCATTTTCTGAGTAACTTTAGACCATTTGCTTTACAACTTGGTGGGTCTCAGTTTCCTTTTCTGTAAAGATGAAGGGATTGGGCAAGTTAACCTCAGAGATTTCTTCTAACTCTAATTTTGTGATTACTAAAATTTGATATAATTCAATTTTTAAGCTGATTGCTATTGTGAATCTGCCTGTTATGATGGAAGATTGAGAGAGAAAAATCATATCTTTGTTAGAAACTCTAGGTCAAGCAGATCAAGGGGCACCAGCAAAGTCAGATGCTAGCAATGTTGCTTCATTTAGAAAGAATGTAGGACTCTTCTGAACTTGGGAAATATTAATCCTTTCATCCATGCAGAATGTCTCAACATTTTGGTTTAGAGTTTTAATGCTTCTATTTTTCTTTAATTTTTTGTGGCTATTGTTGAAATTTTTGTTTAGTTTATATGTTGAAGGATCTAATTTTTTATTTCTGGTTTTCTATGCACTTACATTGTTTTTATAACTTAGAAATGGGATGTGTTGATTGGGAGCACGATGGAAGGAAAGAAAGTGAGGATTATTTAGACTTTCAAGGCCTGGCACAGCATTCTGTACTCAGTAGGTGCTTTCTACCTGTTTGGTGATCTGAATCCAATAATAAACTTTCTTTTCTTCTGAAAACTTGTCTTCTACCTTCTTTTAAAAACAATATTGATTTTTGAAGTTTAAAGATCTGGACCATTGTTGAATATTATCTAAAGACAGACCAACAAATATGAAAACTTCAGAGCTTTTTGGGGTGAAATCATAGATTTAGAGCTGGAAGATACCTCAGGGACCATCTAGTCTAACTATTTTACAATAAGAAAAGGAGTTTAATTGACTTGCCCAAAGTCACATGGGCAATAAGTGGCAAATCTTGGTCATCTGACTCCAATAATAGTTACTCCAATGCATCACAGTGATAGTTCATAGAGTCATAGGATCCCAAATTATAATGCTACAAGAGATCTTAGAATACACCTAATTTTCCTGTTTTGCAGTTGAGAAAACTGAGACCCACAAAAAATATGTACCTTCCATTTATATACCCATGGATTGTGTATCCATTTCTAGACATGCTTAAGCATTATTTCATGCATGTTTCCTAACTGGTATACTCACACATGACTGGTCATTCTTTCCCCAGTTTTGCTTCTTCACATACTTTTTTGGTGTGATAGACTTACATTTATCTTACTCTCAAATTTACCAAGATCACTCTGAATTCTGAACTTGATCTCCTACCTGATGACCATACCTCTTAGTCTGAAGTCAATTCAATCCAACAAGCAATTCTAAAGAAACTCCTTTATATAAGGCATCATATTAGGTTTTAGGATGAGGTATAGAGATAGAAAAAGTAGCAACAGTCCCTGCCCTGAAGGCACTTATAGTCTACCCAAAGATGGTGACATATACACAGGTAAATTAATGTCAGATTGATTGTGCTAAGGGTAAAGGTGAAATTCATTCAAAGCACATTGAGAAAGGAGAACATGCTTTTAGCTGACTTGGTGGGTAGGTGAGGAATGACCTAGGAAGACTTGTTGGAAAGATAGCTCCTGAGCTGGACCTTAAAGGAAGAATATTCTGAAAAACAGAAATGAAGAAAGTACCTTTGGAATGGGGAGGTAACATCAGATGTGGAGATTCAGAAATAATTAGTAGACTAGTCCAGCTGAAATGAAAAATATAGATGGGGGAAAGATGTGAAATAAAACTAGAAAGTAAATTAGAGTCAAAACATAATAGTCTAAAGAGTTTATACTCTATCTTAGAGAAAACCACTAAAGATGCTTTTTGAGCAAAAGAGCAATAAGGGCAGATCTATGCCTTGGCTTAGGAAATAGAGATTGAGGATTTCATTAGTATAAGGAACTCAACATTCCCGAATCAAGATTCATTCTTTCTCTCAGATCCCTCCCATCTTCTGAACTCTATTACTGTCCAGGCACTAGTTCTCAGTCACCTCAGTGTCATCCTCAATTCATCACTCACATTCACTCCATTTATTTAATTCCTTGTCAAATCACATTTCTACTTTCTACTTTTCATTTTGCATATGCCTCCCCTTCTGACTCACAAAGTTACATGATGATGACCTTACTCAGGTCATCTTTCCTGGACTACTGCAATAGCCTTCAGAGTAATCTCCCTGCCTCAAGTCTCTTTCTATTCTAATTTATGCTCCACTCAACTATAAAAGTGATTTTTTTGAAAGTCTACTCATGTCTTCTTGCACTTCATTCCCCTCTTCACATTCTATGATACAACTAAACTTTCTTGCTGTTTCTCAAACATAGCAATCTATAGCTTACATCTATATCTTTGCATTGCTTATTCCAATATAGCTGCGAATTTCTCCATCCTTACCTGTACCTCCTCCCTTCCCTGGCTTCCTTTAAAACTCAGCTCAGATCCCACTTTCTACAGGAGGCCTTTCTTAACACCTTAGCTGCTAGTAACTTTTTTCAATAAGTCAAGACAACTATAATTCTATTATGTGGCAGACAGTGTGCAAAGATAGTGGGGAAAAAAAAGTCCTTGTCTTCAAGGAGTTCATAATCTACTGGGAAAGGCAGCAAAAAATTATATAAATAAAGACAGCATCAATTGGGAGTAGTCTCAGAAGGAAAGCATTTATGGTGGAGGACCAGAAAAGTCTTCTAGCAGAAGGTAGAACTTTATCCTAGACTTGAAGGAAGCCAGGGAAACTAGGAGGTAGAAATGAGGGCAGAGAGTATTTCAGACATGGAGGACAGAGTGGAAAAGCTTGGATTTAGGGAATGGAGGACAGTATCAATGGATCACAGAGTCAATGGATGAAAGTAATGTGCAAGAAGAATGGAAAAAGGGGGGAGGCTAGGTGGTACAGTGGATAGAGCACTGGCCCTGGAGTCAGGAATATCTGAGTTCAAATATGGCCTCAGATACTTAATAATTACCTAGCTGTGTGGACTTGGGCAAGCCACTTAACCCCATTGCCTTGCAAAAACTAAAAGTAAAAAAATTTTAAAAAAGAAGAAGAATGGAAAGATAGGAATGGATCAGAATATGAAGGACTTTAAAAAAATCAATCAGAATATTTTATATTTGATTCTCTAAGTAATAGTGAGTCTTTGAGGTGATTTATTTGGAAGGGTGTGTGTGATATGGTCAGACTTGCATTTTAGGAGAATTACTTCGAAAGCTGAGTGAAAAATGGTTGTGGTGGACCAACCAACAGGTTATTGCAATAATCCAGAGGTGAGGTGATAAAGGCCTTGTTTGGGGTAGTCAAAAGAGGGAAGGGGTTTGTACAGGTGAGATGTTATGCTGTAGAACTGAAAGAATTCATTAGCTAATTGGATGTGGATGTGTGAGAAAAGATGACAAAGAAGCAGCTTACCAGCTTAGCAGGAAGGATCTATCTTTTAAGGATAGGAGGGCAACAGCAGCAGCCACCGCCAGCTGCCACCACCCCCACCCCGGGACAAAGCAATAGTTAAAACCCATACCCAGGGGAGGATAACAGGAAGGCCCCTTACCCCCAATACAAGTCAGAAGGGAAGCCTACCTTTCAGTACAAGCAAGCATCTAGACCCTAAAGCCCAATGAAAGTTAGCAATAAGACCCTCAGCATAAAAACCTTGGAACAATGCAAAACCAGAGCCCAATTCTCACATAAAAATACCAAGTCTCAATATAGACAGAAAAAATTAACTTGACTACAGAAAGTTATTATTAGTGATAGGGAAGATCAAGTCACAAACTTAAAAGAGGACAATAGTTTCAGAAATAACTGCATATGAAACTTCAAAGAAAAATGTAATTTGGTCTCAGGCCCAAAAAACTTCTAGAAGAGTTTTAAAAGGATTTTAGAAAGCAAATTAGAGAAGTAGAAGAAAAATTGGGGAAAGAAATGAGAATAACGCAAGAAAATTATGAAAAAGTTAACAGCTGGAAAAAGATATAAAAGAATTTACCAAAGAAAATAACTTTCCAAAAAGAGATTTTTCAAATGGAAAAGGAAGTATAAAAGCACATTAAAGAAAATAATTTCTTAAAAATTAGAATTGAGTAAGTAGAAGCTAATAACTCTATGGGACATCAAGATATGATAAAAAAAACAAAATCAAAAAAGTTTTTAAAGAGGAAGAAAATAGGAAATTTCTTATTGGAAAAACAACTGACCTAGAAAATGAATCCTAGAGGGATAATATAAGACTTATTGGACTGAGAGTCATGATTAAAAAATATACCTGGACAACATCTTTCAAGAAATTGTCAAGGAAAATTGCCCTTGGGCAAAATAGAAATTGAAAGAATTCACTGATTGCCACCTAAAAGAGATCCCAAAATGAAAAGTTCCAGGAACATGATAGACAAATTCCAGACTTTTCAGAAGAAGTATTGCAGGCAGTCAAAAAATTCAAATATTGGGGAGCTATATTCAAGCTTATACAAGATTGGGCAGCTTCCATATTAAAGAATCAAAAGACTTAGAATATGATAAACCAGAAGGTAAAGGAGTTAAAGAATCATCTACTCAGCATAACTGAATATAATTTTTTGGGGGGGGAAATGAATATTTAAAGAAATATAGAACTTTCTCAAGCATTCCTAATTAAAATACCAGAGCTGAATAAACAAAATTTGACCTCCAAATACAGGACTCAAGGGAAATATAAAAGAGCAACTGAGAAACAAGAAAGAAAACATAAGTGCTTCATTAAGGTTAAACTGTTTATATTTCTATATAGCAAGATAATCTTTATTTTCTTAAAATTATATAAATATTTTATTTGTTTTCCAATATATAATAGTAGTTTCTGCCAATCTTTTTTTGCAAGGTTTTGAATTTTACTGTTCCCCCTTCCCCCAACAGAAAGCAATCTGATAAAATCTTTACCTTTGTTTCCAAGATATGCATAGATCAAAACTGAATTTGTTGAGAGAAAAAACATTTCCACAAGGAAGAAAGGAAATATTAGACATAGCAAAATTATATAATACTTAAGACAAGTTTATGAAAATTGAAAATAATTTTCTTTGATCTTCATTTAAACTCCACAGTTCCTTCTTTGGGTAGAGATGGTATTCTCTATCATGGATCCCCTGAAATTGAACCTGATCATTGCACTGATGGAGTGAGTATGTCATCACCTCATGCAAGATAACATTTGTAACTCTTGAGAACTTTATTACTATAATGACAATTAGAAAAAGTACACATTGACAGAGGTACAATTCTGGTAAGGTGACTTTAGTGGGATGATACCCCCCCCCCCCAAAAATAAAGGGGTAAAAAAAGATTGCACTGAAAAAGAAAGAGTGGGGAGATGGAATGGGGTAATTTATCCCACATAAAAGAGATATGAAAAAAGCTATTCTAATAAAGGGGAAATGGAAGAGTAGTGTGGCAGACAAAGCTTAAACCTTATCTTCAAAATTTGTTCAAAAAGAAATAATATACACACTCTGTTGAATATAGAAATGAAGATAATTTTTACGGGGGGAAAGGAAGGAAACCTGATTAACAAAAAGGGCTGATTGGGGGAATTGATGATTAGGAGTAAAACACTTATGAGAAGGAAAAGGATGAGGGAGTGAGGGAGACAGACAAATTGATTGACAGACACACAGAGGAACACACACACAGAGAGAGAGAGAGAGAGAGAGAGAGAGAGAGACAGAGAGACAGAGAGACAGAGAGACAGAGACAGAGACAGAGAAGAACAATCAAGGGGAAATAGCATAGAAGGAAATACAATTAGCATCATAACTATAAATGTGAATGGTATAAATTCATCTATAAAATGGATAGCAGAATGGATTTAAAACCATAATCCTGAAATACATGGCACTTCCACAAATATATATATATCAGAGCATAAAAACCTCCCAATCAAATGCAGAAAAGCAGAAATAGGAAATATATCCTTTTGCATCCTAACACAATAAAAATTACATTCAATAATGGGCAATGGAAAGATCGATTAAAAATTAATTGTAAACTAATAATCTAATCCTAAAAAATAAGTGGGTCAAAGAACAAACCATAGAAACAATTGAAGATTGCATTAAAGAAAATGACAACAATGAGACTGCATATCAAAATTTATGTACTACGGCCAAAATGATATGTAAGGGAAATTTTATATCTCCAAATGCTTACATCAATAAAATAGAGAAAGAACAAATTAATGGGCATATAACTAAAAAAAAAAACTAGAAAAAGAACAAATTAAAAAATTCTAATTAAGGGGATGCCCATCAATTGGGAACAATTTGAACAAATTGTGGCTTTAAGAAATCATGGGGAGGGGGCAGCTAGGTGGCACACTGGATAGAGCACCCTGGAGTCAGGAGGACCTGAGTTCAAATTTTTGATATTTCCCTTATTACCCCTTCAAAGCAATCACATGTTAATTTCAGGCTTTAACATTATAGTATTGAAATAGTTTATATGTAATATAATTTCTGCAGTTACAAAGGAATGTCATATAACTGATATATATATAGATAGATATAGATATATAGATACACACACACACACACACACGCGTGCACACAGTTTACTCATTAATAGGTTACCTTACAGTGGAACCACATAATTGCTATTTATTCAATTATCTCTCAGAGCACCCTACATCAGTTCTCCAAGAATCTAATCTTACAATATGATACATTTAAAACTCCAGTGCAATTCTTATTTATGCCATGGTTAATCTGATGGCAAAGGACTAAATTATTGGATGAAACCTCAGTTCATTTAATTTGCTATCAACTAAACAACTAATCTCCCCAACAGTTTAGTTTGATAAAAGCTTTAGAGTACCTTGTATAGAGAATCCAGCACTCACAATCCAAAAACTCCATCGAAAATAAAGATACAATTATTATTATTCTTAGGCTTAACATTAAAAGGAATTAGAGCTTTTTCCCAAAAGAAATCATTAAATATCCCTGATAACATAATTATGTATTTTTCTTCTTAGTAACATAATACTACTTTCCTTTAATTCAAAGGTGTTAGAATGGAGTTTAAAATCACAAACAACTTTAGCAATCTAATTAATTCCTCCCATTCTGTACAAATTTTGTCAGAATATAACAGCACTAATTCACCTCTTTTAAAACCCTCAGAGTGATTCCTAAAACTCTAGTTCAGAAATGGGTCAACCTTAAAAAGAGAGTAAGAGTCAGTACTTTTAGGCCACATAGCCAGAACAGAGACATTCATTGAAACGTGATTTCCTTTCAATAAATGTGTCTTCCAACCCCTGGTTTTTATGTTTTCTTCTGTTCTCAATCAGACCACTTTACCTGTGTCTGGGACTTTCCTTTAAGGTTTAAGCACTTGAAGTCTCCTGCCCCTACTCCTCAGGTGGGGCACTCCTCAGCTGAACTGTTTAGAGTTCAAGTCTTAACAAGGTTGCAGATAGGATCAAGACTACCACCTGTCCAACCCACCACTCCCCCCAACCCAGGGAGAAAACATGGGGGCTTTCCCAGACAGTCATAAAGATAAGAATTTTTCCCTCCTATAACTTCTCAATCTTAATCATTTCACTTAAAGTTCTCTCCCAGAAGCACAGCTTTTTCTAAGATTTTCCCCTCTCTTTCTCTAATTGCACATACTACTGCTGCACTGGCTCAGTGAGGGAGAGTCTGAGCTTCATGAGGGGGATGCTGCAGACCTACATTCTCCTCAGCCCAACTCCCAGCTGTATCCCCAGACCTGGAAATACCTAAGACTAAGACTACCCCAGATGATTTAGAACACAGAACAAGAACACATGAAACACACATAATCTGTACAATGGTACCCCCAAACAGGAGCATGTAGAAGATCTTATTATCTCAAGAGAATCCTTGCATTTATAGTCTACACTGGATGACTTCCATGACTGGGGCAAGGAAAATTGGTAAGCATATTAATGATCAGTATCTTTTAATAAAGTTATCATTGTTGCTCCATTTTTCATGGAATCTTGAATAATTTTAATGTATGCATTTAAAAAAGACATTTTATTTTGCCAAATCCAATGTTTTTTAGTCAACTATTGATGAAGTAAATGCCAGAGAAAGAACTGATGCTATTTGAACACAGTCTGCAGCATGCTATTTTTCACTTTCTTTCATTCTTTTTTTCTTCTTCTATTGAAGTCTTCATGTACTAAATGACTAAATTGGAAATATTTTACATAATTGAACATGTATAACCCATATGTGATTGTTTTGCATCTCAGGGAAGGATGTTATGTGAATATATGTTTGTATGTATATGTATATGAGCTCCACAAATTGTCCACCTCTATCATCATGTCATAATCTGGACAATAGACGTGCTTTTTTTTTTAAATGTGGATTGTTAGGATAAATTCTTTTGAGTGATTGCTGATCTTGTCTAGGAGACTCTGAAATGTTCTAGGACTTGATATAATCTGTACAATGGTACCCCCAAACAGGAGCATATAGAAGATCTTATCATCTAGAGAGAATCCTTGCATTTATAGTCTACACTGGATGACCTCTATGACTGTGGCAAGGAAAATTGGCAAGCATATTAGTGATCAGTATCTTTTAATAAAGTTATCATTGTTGCTCCATTTTTCATGGAATCTTGCATAATTTTAATGTATGCATTTTAAAAAGCCATTTTATTTTACCAAATCCAATGTTTTTTATAGTCAACAAGCAATGATTAGATCCTACATTCCCTAGATCTTTCAATCAATTGTGTGATGGTGAAGATGCCATGCTCCATGAAATACTACTTGTCTTTCTGATCCCTATTATATACCCTTATTATAAATCATGTCCTTGATGGATGTATAAATTACTTTCAAAAAAATTTTACATGGATGGAAAAAAACTTAGAGGTTAATAGCTGCTGATGTTCTCCTGGTTACTTTTTTTAAGTGTTAATGAGGTATGAAAGTATTATATTATCATCATCATTATTATTATTATTATTACTATGGATAATTAGTTAAACACCCTGGTAGTCATTAAGGTATTCTGATTTCATAAACCATATATATATATATATATATATATATATATATATATATATATATATATATGTATATAATTTTCTTTAGGTTTTTTGCAAGGCAAATGGGATTAAGTGGCTTGCCCAAGGTCACACAGCTAGGTAATTATTAAGTGTCCGAGACCAGATTTGAACCCAGGTACTCCTGACTCCAGGGCCAGTGCTTTATCCACTACACCACCTAGGCACTCCTCATAAACTATATTTTGTAATAATTTCCATGTATCTGACTTGGTAAAAAAAAAAGGTATTTTATTATTGCATGCACAGATATCCATACACAGAAAGATTAAGCTTAGAGGATATTTATAAACAGTAAATACAATGTCCTCAAAGTTTAACTCAGCCATATCCTTAGTAATGGCTTGAATATAATACAGTGTGAATGTTTAAAATTGCCTTGGGTGGAGGCCCTGGCAGGAAGGAAGCATCGGATACCACTGGAACACATCTCTGTTGGAGCAACAGCTAATGAGAAAGGTCATTAATATACTTTTCTCTCAAGCACATCGACTGTTTTGAAATGATTTTTGAACCTTTCTTTTGTGATCCTTGGTTCAGAACCAGTCATTCAGGTTAACAAATAATTGCATAGAGAAATATTCACTCCCTCTCCCACAATGGAGAATAGAAAGCTCTCTTCAGTTTTAACACTATTATGGTAAGAATGATGGTGGAGGGTATGAGTATTTCTTTTCTATTTTTAAGCTTTGGGGTTTCCTGGAATGAAATGCAATACTAATAACTTTCAAAGTGAGAATTTAACATTTTTATTTTCTTCTTGCAAATCCACTTCTATATGTTTCAATTGACTTATTAGTCAATCATATTATCGATGAGTTGAGGCTTTTGAAATGTATATGAACCTGTTTTCCAGTATTTGCAGGGTCAGAGTGGGAAAACCTTATTTGAGACTAAATCAATGGCAGAAAATGTAGAAAACCTCAAAAAATGTTCAGAGATTTTGGGTGCAGAGTCTGCTGACAAATCTAATTCACTTCCTTCAGACTCCTCCCAGGAAGGATTGACTTTTATTTGGAACAGTAATTGCAGTAACAGCAGACTTTTTGCCACAAGCCTGGCAGAGAGACAGAAAGAACTGGGTCAGGAAGAGAGAAAAGGAATTTATTAAAGATCTCAGTTTGTATTTTTGGTTTTCCCTATTGACTAGAAAGCTTTATTCCCATATCTGTGGCACGTTCGACTGTGGGAGACCAAAGTTCTGAGAATAAACCTTTGGGAAAGCTGGGTCCACCCTCTGGGGATAGGGAAACTAAAGAGAGGAAGGGGAGGGGGGCAAGGGAAAAGGGATGGGACTGGGTGTCTTCCTGTGTTTGGTTGACCTTTACTTATGTTTAAATGAATATCAAACTTGTTGTTGTTAAATCAGTAGCAGAACAGAACTTGGAGTCAGACTACTTTGTTGTATGTTATTTACTCACTGCAAGAGCCCTCATTGTAGCACCAGGAACCATTACATTTCTAAAACTTCCCTTTTAAATCAACTGCTATAAAATTTTTAAGACAGTTTGTTTAAAAAAAAAAGGCTATATGGGCAGTAGTAGGGCTTTTAGTGGAAAAAAAGCATGCAGTCACAGCAGAGACCTAGATTTGAATCTTGCCGATACTTACAGGTTGTGACTTTAAACAAGGGTCTTAACCTCTTTACAGATATAACTAGGGTGGAGTGACCTAGACTTTGCCTAAGATTTTTAAAATTTATAAGGTGCTAAAGACACAGTTTTAGAAATAATTAACCTCAGTGACTAGTTGACAAGAACAAATAGTTAAAATAAGAAATTGCCAGATGGAATACTTCCTTCTTGGGCAACACTCTAGGTGAGTTCTATCCTAAACTGTTCCCCACACCAGACTTGCCCTTTAGCAGCCTCCTGACCTAGTGGTCTCTAACTCTCCTTCCCTACCAGAGGGCAATGTACAGGATTCTCCCCCTACCTTCAACTTAATTGCCCAAGGAATCGGTCTTAAAAATTATGGTTCAGCCTCTGTGACCCTCAATTTCTTCATCTGCAAAATTGAGGGGATTACAAGTACTTTGTAAACTTGGGAATGCATTTTTTTATTATGAAGAGGGGTCTCTCTAAGGAAGAATCAGGAGTCAAAAGATAAAAGATCGGTACCTGATAGATTTATAAACATCATCCCAATGCAGGAGAAAAGGGAAAAACATCTTTACTGACCTAGCACAAACTTCTAGCAAGTCTAAAAGAGCAGTTACCTGTACAAATAGAAGTTGGCAATTTAGAAGGAATGATTGTCCACAGATTTCTTTTAAAGCTATACCTCCCCTACACAAGGATTTTAAACATCTTTAGTTAGATTTAAAATATAGAAATAAATCTTGTTTTATGTAATAAGAAATATGCTTGCTGGTTTTCCTTTTTTATACCTGAATCTTTTTAATTCTTTCAAAATGGTTTACAGCCTAAATTTAACTCTTTAAAAAAGTTTTATTGCTGTATTTTTTTCATCTTAATTTCAAAATACATACTTCTCATCAAACTATCCTCTAATGAAGCATTATTAAAATGAGAAAAGGTAGTTCAAGAAACCAATACAGTAATTGAACATGGTAGTTTATGCAAAGAAGAAAGAGAACTGTCATGGCTAAATTCTGATGGTCTTACTAGATGACCTCTATGATCCTTTCTAGTTTTAAATCTATGAGACTAAAAAGGCTTATTATGGACAGGGAAGTACAGAAGACTATTTCCTTTGGGATAGACCATTCCCAATATTTTTAATGATGATCCTGTAATAGCTCGTTTTTCAACAATTAAACTATTCACCTCTTATTGAGATCATTCAAGTTTCTTAGGGTCTTTCTTCATACATTGGGCAACTGGAATATTCTACAACTCAGTTAAAAAAAAGAGAGAACAATAGAATGGTCTAATAAAACCTTTCAGCGTTGAGAATAGGTAGCATTCATGGAAGCTACACAATCTCACTGAGAGAGGTCTATTCTATTATGGTAGATTAAAAGGTGTCCAAGTTACTCTGAATTCAGGGGTGAGAGAGAGTTTGGTAAAGAGATATATCAAACTCAATAGGAAAAGAGTTGAGGATGGAGAAGGAGTTGTGTAGATGGAGGATAATAACAGAGGAAATAATTGAAAGCAAAATCAATTTCAACTTCGGAGGATAGATCCCGAAGGAGGAATTAAAAATTCAAAAAGAATTATAAATTAAAGGTTATCTGCTAATTGAGGAATAGCTCATATTAACATGTGAATGTAATGGAATATTGTTGCTCTGTAAGAAATGACTGGGATGTGTTTTCATAGAATTTTGAGAAGAATTCTAAAGCCTCTTTAACCTCTAAAATGATCCTGGGCAAGTATGTGGGACCATGTACAAATCAGTCTTTGAGTGTACTAGGTAACTTTCTAGGACTGAGTCCCCACAGAAGGGACCCAGTTGCATTTTTAGAGTAAGTTCATTTATTAGGAAGTTTTTATATCATTGAAATCACCACTTTAGTTTCAAGTCCTATTTTTTAAAATACATATGATTTTATTTTGAATTATATTTCTTCAAAGTAATAAAAATAGAATTGCATGTTGCAGAAAGGCTTTGTATTTGGAGTCAGGGGACCTGGGTTCTCACCTTGAATTTTCTACCTGCCACCTTTATCATCTTGGTTAAATGATATAACCTCTCCAGCCTTAGTTTCCTCTTCTAGAAAATGAGAGCTTGGATTAATTGGCTTCTACAAATTCTTCTAGTTCTAAATCTAGGATGCTATGAGCTTGTTTTGGGGACCTTTAGGCAAGTCACTTAACATCTTAGGTCCTCAGTTTCCTTATCTGTAGGGGCCGCACTAGAAGATTTCTGAGGGTCCTTTCATCTCTAAATCGATGAACTCATGTCCCAAACTTTGATTTGCATTTTAATAGCACAACAGTGTGCAACTGAGCTGAACCTGGAAAGAAAATAACAGTTAAATGTCATAATCTGAAATAGCCACACATTTTCCCATACTCTAATAAATCACTAAACAGCCAAATGGATAAGTACCAACATTTCTAAAATCCTCAGAGAATATTCATGAAAATATTAAGACCCAAACAGAAAAAGAAAAAAGCAACAACAAAAACTGTGGGCTAAAAATTATAAACATTTGAAAATAGATTGATAACTCAAACATTATAATTATGGTCTTTCTGACCACAACCAGGATTATTATGATATAATGTAAATAAAGGCTATATTCATAAAGAATAATGATTTCCATTTCTTTCATCCAGAAGAGGTAGTATAGTGTAGTGGATAGTTGGAAAGCAGGGAGATATGGGTTCAAATCTTGTTTCTGACACATTCTTGATGTGGTGCCCATGTGTAAATCACATAACCTCTCTTGGCTCTAGGCAAGTCTGTTATTACAAGGTGCAGATGTGCATTGGCAGAGAAAAATTCCTAACTTAAGAGTTCTGCTACTGATGATATCACAAACGTATTCCTGATATCACAAACCTTCATAATACACAGTAACTTTAAAAATAAAATCAGTTCTTGCTTAGAATATTATTTGTTCTCATGTTTTCTGAATTTTAGAACAGGAAGAAGAGAATGGTGGAAAGAGCACAGGACCCAGAATCAAGAGTTCTGAGCTTCAATGTTGCTTCCTATGGACTGACTGTGTGGCAAAAGGGAAGTCACTTAATGTCTCTTACCCTCAGTTTTCTCATCTATAAAATGAGGATAATTATACTCATACCATTTGTCACCTGAGGTTTTTGTAAGGGAAATACTTTATAGTCTTCAAACATTATGCAAATATGAATTATTATTAATATTATCACTGTAACTTATTTACTAAAGGAAAGAATAAGGGCAAGTTGCCTAACTTTTGTGGTCCTCAATTTCCTTATCTGAAAAATGAACTGAGCTTAGAGTAGACAGACCCCTAAGGCTTCTTCTAGTTCTAAAATTCACGTGAAGTATAAAGTGAATCTTACTCTTTTTCTATAAATGGAAAAACCAAAACATAGAGAACTCAAGTGATTTGTCTAAGGTTACAGTTGCAGATTCCATCCTCCTATTTTAGATGTGAGGAAATGAAACGTTGAGAAGTAGGTCACCTGTCAAATAGTGAGTCATCAATCCAATATCCAAATCTAGACCTATCAATTCCAAATCCAGTAGTCTTTTTCATTTGCCTTTCAAAAATGTGAATCCAGTACTTTTCAGACAATAACTCATTTGATGATCCTAACACTAAGGGTAGATACCTCCTTTTATATCTGAGGAAACTGAGACTTGGAGGGGTCAAATGACTTGTCCCTAGCACATAATAATTGTGAAAGGTGGATTTTTAATGCAAATCTTTCTTAATTCCCAATCTAGTGCTCTTTCCACTATATCACACTGATCCTGTATGCTTATATTTGTCCATGATGTTCATTATCCTTTATGTTGTATGTTCAGTTAATTAAAAGGGAATTTAATTATTAATTTAATTAATAATAATTAAAAGGGAAATATACCATTTAATTTAGGAGAATTGGCCTTAACATTATTTTCCTTGGAAAATAGGGCATAATAAATACTGCCAACTAAATTATAGTAAGATGAAAAATAGTGTCATTTGTTTGGAAATGTTTACTGATATTGCTCCATTTGGAAGTTAGTCAGACCCTCTATAGCAGTATGCATTCATTCATAAGATTGACTAAGTGTCTACTATGTGCAATATTCTGTACTAGGAATTGGGAGAATATAAATTTCTTTTTTTTTTTTTTAAGATTTTTGCAAGACAAACGGGGTTAAGTGGCTTGCCCAAGGCCACACAGCTAGGTAATTATTAAGTGTCTGAGGCCGGATTTGAACCCAGGTACTCCTGACTCCAGGGCTGGTGCTTTATCCACTGTGCCACCTAGCCACCCCGGAATATAAATTTCTTGAAGGTAAGTCTGTTTCATTTTTATCTTTATATTTCCATTTTACCTGGCACATCATAGGTACTTACGTACAAAATAAAAGCGAATTGATTGATTATTTATTGATTGAAGATAAGTCTTTCTGCACTGTATCTACTGTAGAGGTCATTGCTTTCAATTCGTTCATTTATAGGTCAAGAAATTCAGAGAGTTGGGGACCTGTTCAGGTGTTGAGGCTGGTGAAAAAGAAGATGCAGCTGTGTACTCAAGGCTGGAAGGGCTTACAGATGATGTTATTCAATCTAATCTTCATTATTACCATTTTCCCCATAGCTTTCTTCAGTCTAGGCAATCAGCAAAGCAATTAATTTATGTATTTGCTAATTTCAGCTCACATTGAAAATTTAATAATTGTTTCTTACACAGTTTCTGGATTAAATTGGCTGCAGTTGAGAAAAATAGCCTCAGGACTGGTGTAGGTGGTCATGGAGTGACTGGAGAATTAGGATATAGTGAAGGAAGGGCTTGAGGCTGAGGTGTTTTGTAATAATTATAATTAGAAAGCTAAAATACAGTATCTAGAAATAAGGTATAGTCATGTAACTAATGGGAAGAAAGAGATCCATAGACTAGTCACTGGAAGATTAGGGAGGTTCCAGCTTTCCTAACTAGTGGGAGATAAGAGGAAGGAAGCAAGAATGGAAATAAGTTCCTACTATGTGTCAGACATTGTGATAAGTATTTTACAAATATTATCTTATTTGATCCTCACAACCACCGTAGGAACCACTGTAGGAGGGAGATGCTTTTATTATTCCCATTTTACAGTTGAAGATACTGAAGTAAACTGAGGTTAACTGACTTGCTCACACTGATAGTAGACATTTGGGGGGTTTTTTTTGCAAGGCATTGGAGGTAAGTGACTTGCCCAAGGTCACACAGCTAGGCAATTATTAAGTATCTAAGGTTTGAACTCAGGTCCTCCTGACTCCAGGGTGCTCTATATACTGCACCACCTAGTTGCCACAGTAGTAAACATCTGAAGAAGGATTTGAACTCCAGCATTCTGATTCCAGGCTCGGCACTCTTATCTGCAGTGTAACCTAGCTGCCTCTAGAAGAGACAGAAAGATTGAGGATGGAACTCTGTAGTAGAAAATGCGTAGATATTTTGAGTGACCAATTATATCGAGTGCTTGGGAGTCCATGAATAAAGAGAATACTAGGTGAACCAGAGTTCAGCATCAAAGGATTTGTGAGTGATTTGGGACAGTAATTGCTGTTTTCTTTTTCCTTCATTCTCTTAGAGGACCATGACCTCAGGCAGGTGATGTCATGACTTGGATGACTCGGATTTAAGTGAGGTAGAGCTTGCAAAGTCACCAGCCTCATCCTCTCCTTCTGATCCATCTGGATCCAATAACCAGAAATAGACCAGGAAGTCTAGTTATGTCCCTGGACGCAATGGGAGATCTGGGTCTTTTAAATCATAAGGCATAGTGAATGGTAGTTGAGAACAGATGTATACTGAACCCTGACCTGAGAGGGTCTGTGAATAAAGATACTACTAGAAACTCTGGTCCTAATTCCTGCCTTCATCGCCTTTCCCCAAAAGTATATAGATCAGTTTTGAAAGTTTTGGAATGATTCAGTATTTGAAATGAAAAGTTGGACACAACTGAAACAACTGAACAATAACGTATACATAGGAGTCCCCCTCCAGAGAAGAAAGCGAAAGGACTGAAAGAATGTTTCCCTCCTCTCTAGGTTAAGGGAGGTGAGAAAGTGCTCCTTAAAAAAACACGGGAGAAGTAAACAGAAAAGAATGGATGTGAAAAAGTAGAGAGGCAGCCCCAAGCTGGTGGAAGACAGTTCCCAGAAGGAAGGGAAGAAGGAACAAAGACATTTGGAACTAAGAAATGGGAATGACGTTCTTCCTGTTGAGGGGGGAGCTGAACACTCTGTGGAGGAAGCATCTGCTTTTCCTCCAAGGAGGGTGGATGTGGATGTGCAAACCCCAACCATCAGGAGAGGAGGTCACTCAGGAATGGCTGCGGAAGAAGAGAAGAGACCTGGTGGTTGGTGACTCCTTACTGAGTTGGATTCCTTGGCCTGATAAAATACAATAGAGAAGTCTGCTGTTTGCCAGATCATGTATCCTGGATGTTATGAAGCATCTTCCAAGGTGTGCCAAATGACCATTCTTAATGATTCATGTGGGGACACATGACTCCACTGGGGTGAGGGGGAACCTAGAAAATGCTTCAGGTAAACAGGACCCCAAAAGACAAAAAGAGGAGGCATTTGTTGAACTGGGTAAAAAATAGAGGCCAAGTGAGCAATCCTGGAAAGTGATATGCCTCTGATCCCTAGAGGAGGTTCTTTGTGGGGAAAAGGAAGGATCCCCATGTTAAACAATGGAAGGTATAAATAGTTCAGAAAAACTGAGGGACAACACTCCACTGATACGTGGGCTTCAGAGATTAAGACTGGAGACATAACTAGCAATAACTGGGGAATCAAGGACTAAATAAGAGTGGCAAAAAAGAACATCAGCTAGGTGTCACGGTAGAGGAGGCACCATTGACAGAATGAATGAAAAAGATCATAGGGACAGATAAAAGAGTTGGATAACTTCACCCCCTACCTCCTCACATAATGCCTAAAAGTCAACAGGACTCTGTAGGTCTAAGCAGGGGAAGAGTGACTTATTGGGGAAAGGGCATTTTGAATATTATGGGACTTTCTTTGCTTTTTTTTTTTAACTATATGAATACAACTGTTCTAGATTTTTGAAATGAGGTGAGAAATTACTAGATTCTGTAGTTCCCAGGTTTCCCTTGGGTAGGAGAAACGGCTCACATTAATGTGTTATTTTTTAAATCTTGTCCAACTCTCTATGAACCCAGTGAGGTTTTCTCAACAGAGAGATACTGGAGTGGTTTGCCATTTCCTTCTCCAACTCATTTTAAAGATGAGGAAATTGAGGCAAATAGGATGAAGTGACTTGTAAGAATTTGAGGTCAAATTTGAACTCAGGATGATGAGTCTTCCAAACTTTAGGCCCAATACTCTATCCACTTAGTGAGAAGTCCCCGGTCAGGTGGGAGGTTTTCACATTCTTCAAAGAGCAGAAGAAGTGTTGAAGACGACTCCTGTTCTGGTCCTGATTCTTATTGGCAAGAAGGCAAGGAGAAATGATGAAAAGTCAAGAAACTAGAACCCAATAAGCCCTCAAGAAAGAAACTCAAAGATTGGGATAATTCTGTTAAGGAAATGAAAGGGGAACTGTCATTACATGGCCCTCTCCTACCTTTCTACTCTTCTTATACCTCACTCGACTTCTTTTTCTTTTTTTTTCTTCTGTAAGACAATGGGGTTAAGAGATTTGCCCAAAGTCACACAGCTAGGTAATTATTAAGTGTCTGAGGCCAAATTTGAATTCGGGTCCTCCTTACTCTAGCTCTGTCCACTACACCACCTAGCTGCCCTACTCTACAACTTCCAACTGCCCAACTCAAGATCTCTGCCAACTTGACTGTTACTTCATGTGACACACCATCTCCTGACACGGCATATTCACTGACTGTCCACCTTTCCTTGAAAGGTCTCATTATTTCCATTTCCCTCCCTTCTAATCACAAGTACCATTTTAAAGAAGTCTTTTACTATATCTCTTTGATGCTAGTGCCTTCCCTCTTGATTATCTTCAATTTATCCTGTCTATAATTGGTTCATACATAGTAGTCTTCATGTTGTCCCCTTCATCAAAGGTGAGCTCCTTGAGAGTTAGAACTGCCCTCTACTTTTCTTTGTAATGCCAACACTCAGAATAGTGTCTGGCACATAGTGTAGATTAATAAATGCTTGTTGATTGACTGTAAAAACTGATGCAGCTGCCTAGGAAACTAATTGGCCAACTTATTTTTAGATGTATGTATAGAAGACAAAAAGAAAAGAGGTAGAAATGATGAGCAGCATGAACCTCTAAGAAGATTGTCAGACTATTCTTATGATTTGAGCTGGAGGTTAATACAAAGGACTTGGACTTTTTTTGTTGCTGTTGTTTTGTTGGGATCAAGAGGAAATCAAAGAAGTGATAAGACTGTTCATGTAGATAGGACAATAGATAGAAGGCATTTTTTTTTTTCATTTCTGTTTCCTTTTTCCAAGAAAAGCTATTTTTGGATTGAGAGAGAAGAATAAAAAGTCTATCAGGGAGTTGAATCTCAGTTAAATGAGGAAATAATTAAAGGGCACCTATTTGTTCTGAATAAGTTCAGAGCAACATAGATGACGAACTACATCTTACTATAATAAAAGAAAGGACAGCTGGGATTTCTGAGCCTGCCAGTGAGCTTTTGAAAAATCGTGGAGAAGAGGAGAGCATTATAAAACTAAAAAAAAATTTTTTTTGACAAATTAAACAAGGATGTGGTGGAAGATAAGGGGGATTGCCCAATGGCTGTCCCAGCTCAATGCCAGAAGATGCACTCAAGAACCCCTCCATTATCTTCTACAATTCTTATTGGCTTATTTCGTTATTAACTTTCTCTCTGGGTTCAAAGGCAGTATAGTGGTCCTGCATATGTGAAAGAATGGATTAAAAAAATCACTTCAAGTACACAACTTTCTCTTTAATTGTCTCTGGATTCCCATTTTTTTCTCCTATGGTTTATTTCATCTACCTCAGTTTTGAATCTCAACAACATGGGATTAGAAAAAAACTTAATTGTCTTGTCCTTTCTTAGGAGAATTAAAATAGTCATATTATCATTGTCTTATCCATTATTAAGAATATAAAGTCTCTATAGAGGATAAAATAAAAATGCATTTTAAAAAAGGCACAGGAGACTGAAACAGGGACTTGGTAGGGATTGGTTTTTTTTTCCTCCTTCTCCCAAACAGTATGAGGGGACAATAAAGAAAAGAATTTTTATTTAAATTTATTTAAATTTTATTTAACAGTGCTCTTTGGATGTACTGAAGGAGAAAGAAGATATGGATTAGATTTTGTTCTTACCAGGCACCACAACTCTGATCCAGTATTGTCTTCTAGTCCAATCCTGCCAACTTGTATTTTTTTATCACTCTCCTCTTCCTCCAGCTGGGTCACCTATGTCCATTCATATATCATTCTTCTTTACCTGCTTTCATATATAATCTGCAATAGGGTCTCAGCTTACATTTTTTGGTACCTTGCTTTCAGTTGTAACAGGACTTGAAGAGACATAGAAGGAAAAGTATAAAACAGAAATAATCACTTCCTTCTCCTTAGTGCCTACCCTCAGGCAGAAGGTTCCAAGAAATTTGGGCAGAAGTTCCCCTTAAGGTCAAAATCTACAAAAACCTGGGAAATGCTGATGAATACATTCATTCACACTCTAGCCTTCCAAGACTCTCTGAAAATTTCTAAGGAGAAGAAAAAATCTTATTGAATTTTGTATGTAGTCTATAATATGAAGGCTATTGAGTCCAATTTTGATTCTTCCCCAAATTTTAGAATGTTTGAATAAAAGGAAAGTTTGTTGATCTTGTAAAAAGGTTTAGTAGATGATAATACAATTAGATGAATTTGTAAGCTGCTGAATGGTAGGATCCAGATAGTAGTAATTAATGGACTGAAGTTAACCTTTATAAAGTCTCTAGTGGCATATCCCCAGAGTTAGTGCTTAGTCCTGAGCTATCATTTTTTTCCTCAAAAACTTGATGATATATATATATATATATATATATATATATTCATATATATAGTTTATTTAATAAATTTTCATTTAATGTAAAGCTGAGGTGAGGATAGATTACATGTGCATGATAGGATAATATATTTAGAGGTGCAAAACATCTTAGATCATCTGGTCTAGCTCCCCTACATTTTGTATATTGGCAAACTGAGTTTATTTTAGCATTTTGTTTATTTTTTTAAAATTATCAACCTTACAAGTTTTTCTATAGACCAAAGAAAATGTTCTTAAAATTGGTCCTTATACCTCAATAGATTTATTTTACATTTATATTTTAATAAAAACTGTCACAAAATATGTGTGGTTTATGTCAATGACATCCTAGGTTGGTACATTAAGCTATTAATCTTAAATGCAGTTATTTCTTATTTGGTTTGTGGATTATCAAAGTCTTCAAGATAAGTTTTTATTCTCTCCCCACTTCCCTACCCCATTTTTGGTTATGTCATTCATGAACTCCTTTACCCAAGAAAAGGCAGAGAAATTATTTCTTCCAACTATGATGACATACACTAACTGCATTTTCTTGCAGTATTTGGAGAAATGAGTTTCTTTTGTCTTTTGTTTCTTCTATGCAGAAAATGATGTTTACTCGCTATTCAAAATAATTTGGTTAAGTAAATTCTACATGTTAATAAGTATAAAAATGGCATTTAATTAAATGGAAACTTGGATACAACAATAAATATCTGGTTGAACTTTGTTAAACAATGACATTATATTCCTCTATTATCCTGAATAGAAGGGTTGGCAGCATAATTTCTTATATATGAAAGAAAAATCAAGAATCAAAACTGTTTGATGTTAGGAAATTTATTTAGGCTGTGCTTTTACTCAAATTGCAGAATATGATTTCTCATGAAATCTGTAGGCAATTTCATTACTCCTGATCTTTCACTGTTCAAAAATGTGGTTCTTCATAATTCTCTAATACACAATGGTGAAGTCTTTCTTTTCTCTCCCCTCCACACCCTGCCATGGGGAGAGGACTGCAGGACCACTTAGAATTTACTTCATCACTCCAAAGTGCCAAGTTTTTCTCGAATGAGCACATTTCCCTGGAAGTGATTTGAGAAGAGACTGAAAATTCCATGACATGTTCTCCAGCCAAAGGAGGTGGACCTGCTGTTGACCTCCCATTCCATTGGTAACTATTAACTTTTCCTTTTCCTTGTGAGACTGAAAGCAAAAGTATTTGACAATATATAATGGTAATTAGGAAATTTGCCCTTCATAAAACAAACATAAAACTTTAAAAAAAACTAAGGCTTATCTATGATTGCAAAATGGAGCAGAAGATTAAAACTGTTGAGACCTACCTCTTTTCTCTTTCCCCCACCTCCCCTCCAAGCATTTAATATTTCAAATACTCCCTTTGTTGTTGTTCAGTCATTTTAATGGTGTCAAACACTTCATGACCTCATTTGGAATTTTCCATCTCTAGTTGTAATGATCTATATCTTGCCAGATGGCTCTGGAGGAGAAAGTGAGGCTGTTGACTTTGCACAGTACTCCCTCACTTAATTCCAATTCGATTGCAAGTCATGGCATCATCTCCCTGATGTCATGGTACTCTGAGAACAAAGGACAAACAACCTCCCCTCTGAAAAAAAAACTGCTCTTTGTGGGGGATTGGGCCTGTATTATATGAATTGCTTTCTTCTCTAGCTCATTATCATGACTCAGTTGAAATGTATTTTAGCAATGTCTGGGGGGGAATTAAATGTGAATTCCAATACCACTGAGAATCATTTTTATTAGTTATGCTTAAATAATTTCATAGGAATCTTCTAAACTAATGACTTATAAGAAGGATACTTTAAGAGGGAAATTAATCTTATTGCCAACCAGGATATTGTATCAAACAGTAAACGTTTGTGTTTTGGATTTTAAAAATATACAATGGTAAATGGCTCTCTGGTAACTTGCTTGCTTTTAAATGATCTCTGTGAACAAATTGAAAGAAGTAGACTTTTTAAGAGTACAGCTTGTGTTATAAAATACCATCTGAAAATGTTACCATAGGAAATACACAAATTTAAAGTAAGAATCTAAAATAAAATTTATCATGTTTCAGTTGAATCCAAAACTGCAAAAATTGCCTTTGGGATAATGCATGTTAAAATATATAGCATTGAAAGAGACAAACAGGAAATTTAAAAGCACAAAAAATAATGAAACAATAACAACATGAAAAAATATATATATATATACCTTCCAAAACAAGGTAAATTAAAATGTTAGATATATAAACAGAAATAAATCTCAGAGAGCTTACTTATTTGGGGATCATACACTGTTATGGTCTAACTTTAGGATTCTTAACTGGTGATTTGGAATCAAAAAAATTTTTTGATAGCTATATTTCAACATAATAGATTTCAAATCTTATAAATTTTATTTTATGCATTTTAAAACATCATTCTGATAAGGAATAACTCTTCTCAGGTGAGGATTTGCACTCTACCTCCTGCTAATGGATCTTTTCTCCAAGAAGACACCAGAGAACCTAGGACACAAAAAAGGTTAAGAACCCTACCATAGAGAACATAGAAAAATTCAAACTTCTAAACACATCTTTAGCAGACTATAGTACTCAAAAATTGTTTTTAATAAAGGAAATGTTAACAAATGATGCAAGTAATTCCCAGCTCTATTTATCTGGTCCTAATTTCTCCTGAATTCTACCTAGTCTTATCTATCTAGCTGTCTATTGTTAGTCTGGAATTAGATGTCCTTCCCTCTTCCAAATTTCTCTATCATTATCCAAGTCACATGTTTCTAGGTACCCATCTTTATAGTCTCAATATTAATCTGGATTCTTTTCTCCCTCATAGTCCCCATGTACAATCTCCTTCCCAAGTCCCTTTGATTTTCTCTTCTCAACATCTCTCTACCCTCAATTTAAATGTCTCTTCATTCTAGTTCCTTTCCTCTGAGGTCATCTCCAGTTTATTCTCCAGGCATCTTGTTGATACCTAATGGTTTATATTAGATCTCATTAGATCTGATTTACAGCTCTTTAAGGGCAGGGACTTTTTTTGCCTTTCTTTATATCCTTGGTACCCAACACAGTGCTTGACCCATGGTAAGGGCTTAATAAATGTTCAATGACTGACTGATCTAAACAGAGATTAAAAACAATACACTACACTGGCCTTGGAGGCAGTAGTACCTGAGTTCAAATGCGACCTCAGACACTTACTTATCTAGCTATGTGGCCTTGGGCAAGCCACTTAACCCCATTGCCTTGCAAAAACTAAAATAAAAATAAAAATAAAAGTAAATCATTGTAAATCAAATACAATCCTGTCAAGTCTTCTGCATCTGTACCAAATGTGTATCCTTATCTAATTCAGGGGAGCAAGATGTTTCAGATAAATCCCATCTTCCTTATTTTGCAGGTTCTTTATTCAGAGAGACCAAAGAAATGCTGAGGGGACTTGGAGAGATTTATACCTTCTTATTGTATAGCCTTGGTGGTGGGAGGCTACAGGGTGGTCCACATATAAATCTATCTACATAGCCCAAGTTTGTTTATCAGTTCCCTAAGTTTCCAGTCTGCTTCTTCCCCTTGTCTGGTCCACCCCATGTCTGCCTGTCCACTGTCTGCCCTTGCTTGCTCTCCACTCCACTCCGCTCAATTCTACTGTCCACAAGCAAGTCTCACCACTCTGCATGGTCTGTCCCCTAGCCTGGATAGTTATAGGATCAGAGAACAAAGCCAGCATCATGCCAATTTTTAGGATTACATAAGCATCATAAGTGTAAACAACTTCAATAACAGTAGTTGTTTCCAGACCCAAAAGGAACTGTATGTCTGCCCTTGATTATATAATCACTACTAAGTAAATGTCTAAATATGAACCTTGTCTGGTCAAGCTGGACCACTGTGTTAGAGATTCATATTCCAACCTGGGACAAATGGTTTAACTCTACAATCATGAATGAGTCAAATCACAAAGCATAGAAGCAATAAAAAAATAGGATTGTAACAGTGTGACCAAAATTTATGGGAAATAGCCAAATTAGTTTTTAGACATAATTAAATCATGAAATAGTTTTATTAACAAAAGAGAGAGGGACTAAAGAACTAAGCAAATAGATAGCATAGTATATAGAGCTTTGGGCTTGGAGTTAAGAAGACCTGAGTTTAAATCTGACCTCAGACACTAACTGGGCAAATCACTTAACTGTATTTGCCTCAGTTTCCTCATCTGTAAAATGAGTTGGAGAAGGAAATGGTAAACCACTCCAATATCTCAAATCAAGAAAATCCCAAAGAGGTTATGAATAATTGGATATAACTGTGATGACTAAATAAGAACAAAAAGAACTAAGCATGTTCCTGAAAAATGAGAAAGACTATGAATTAATAATCTAAAAACAAGCCTCGAAAAGGACAATTTGAAAATTTAAGGTAAAAATCAATAGAATTACTACCATTTTAGGTGGCAGTCATGGCTATTCAGGGTTCTGAGCCTAAATCAGAGAGAAGGCTTTTTGCACAAAATGTCCTTTTTTATTCCCCTCAATAGCTAGGTGGTAAAATGGATAAAAGGCTGGGCCTGGAGTTAGGAAAACTGAATTCAAATTCCACTTTAAATATGTACTAGCTGCATAACCTTGGGAAAGTCATTTAAACCTCTGTCAGCCTCAATTTTGTCTGTAAAAAGGAACTAATAATAACTCCTAACTCCCAAGGCTGTTATGAGAATCAAATGAAATAATATTTGTAAAGTGTTAGCATATACTGTCTGGCACATAAGCACATAGTAAAGATAAATGCTACCTATTGTTGCTGTTGATATTTATTTATTATCATTATTATTATCATTATCATTACTATTACTATTAATATTATTATTACCAGCAGTTGGAATCCAAAGATGTAAGGAATGTAAGTTGGATTCCAGAAACTCCAATAAGGTACCATAAGTTTAAAATATTTTTTCATTACTCAGTAACTTCTTGAATGTTATTTATTTATACCTTGTGTCTATTTCCCGTAGAAAACGATAAAGAGTACTGTGTTCTTGCTCATTCAAGAAAAGAATGCTCAGAAACAAGAAGGAAAGAATCTTCTTTCTGAATTATAATGAGTCTTGGAGGAGAGGAGCCTGAGAACAAATGGCCCAATCCCTGGCCCAGAAATGAAAAGAAAACAAGAAATGGGGAACCAGTAGAGAGAGAGGTTTCCTGGAGTTTACAACAACAACTGACTGTTCTCCTACAAGTTTCCCTCAGCAGTAAATGATTAAGCCAAATCACTTAGCACATTTCTTTTTATTTTCATTTTGTTTAATGAAGTTGAATTCCCTTTCATAAGGGGTGACTAGTTTCATACTATTTAACATTATAGAATGTTGAAACCAAAGAAACCTCAGAGGTCATATACCCTAATCCACTCATTTAAAAGAGAAGGTATCTTTAAAAAATGGCATGATCCAATGCTTTGCACAAAGTTCAATACCTACTTAAATCCAATTCACTTGCATGTCATGGCATCACCTCCCTGATGTCATGGTCCTTTTCAAGAATGAAGGAGAAACAACAACCTAGCTAGAGTTAGAACTGAGATTGGAACTCTGGTTTCCTGGATTCTAGTTTTCTGCTCTTTCTACCACACAAAGATCAACAAATATAAATTTTAATAAATATGAAAATGGCCTTAAGATTGTAAATGGTAGAGAAAAAGAGGAAATAAGCATTATTAAGGGTATTTTGTGGGTCAGTCATTGTGCTAAACACTTTACAATTAGATCCTCACTACAACCCTGGGAGGTAGGAGCTATTATTCCTGTTTTACAGTTGAGCAAATTGAGTGGAAATGACTTACCCAGATCACACAATTATCAAGTTCCTGAGATCAAATATGAACTCAGATCTTCTTAAACAAAAGCCTAGCATCTTATCTACTACAATATCTAGCTGCTTTTCTTTTTTTCTTCTTTTTAGTTTTTTTTTTTGTAAGGCAATGGGGTTAAGTGGCTTGCCCAAGGTCACACAACTAGGTAATTATTAAGTGTCTGAGGCCAGATTTGAACTCGGGTACTCCTGACTCCAGGGCAGGTGCTCTATCCACTGTGCCACCTAGCTGTCCCCCCCCAGCTGCTTTTCTTAGTGAAAGCATGTTGGATTTCAAATCAAAGAATCTAGTCCTGCTACTCGACCTATAAAATGGGTTTGGTTGGACTGACTGAATTTTTAAAACCCTTTTAGATATGAATCTATGATCCTACTCACATCTCTAGTTAGTTAATTGCCTCATCAGAGAATTGTGGGAAAAGCTGGTGAAAAGTTAGTTGCCTGGTAAATTTTATAAGCTATAAACATATCTTATTAAAATAATAATACTAGTAATACAAAGGTACACTTGAAAAGTGGTATGATATCAGTGCAAAAAAATCTTGTATCTAGATTTAGAGGACCTGAGTTCAAATTTGACTTACTATTTAGTACTGGTAGGTTACTGGCAAATATCCTCTTGAAGTCTCATTTTCCTCATCTGTAAAATGGGCAGATGGGCTAAATAATCCTTTTTCAGTTCTTGTTCTTCTGAATACATAAGGAAAAATCATTAATGTCAATATCATTCATTTTTCTTTCTATCTCTCAAAAAAGCATTCAAATGTTTTGGTAAACTTTCAGCACTTTTCAAGTCTGAATTAAACCTGTGTTACAGTCTCCAATACAACCTCATAAGATTATCTTGGTTTGTTTGAGAAAAGGTGTTAAGTACATTTTACCAACAAGGTAAAACAGAGTTCAGCAGAGTTATTTCTTTTCCTAAAAGTCTTACTGTTCACCTAGTGGTGTCAAACTCAAGTAGATCCCTGTGGGTCACAGTTTGACTTAGAAAACAAAAATATTTAGCATTATCTATGCAATATTGTACTTTCATTTATTAATATTTGTTTTGTTTGTAATCTGGTTCTAGCCCCACTTGGGAGTTTTCAGATGTTTTCCCCATGGACATTGACTTTGCAATTCATCAAGCAAACTCTCTTTCTTACTATTTTCAGCCAACTTGCTATTTAGGATACCTTTGCTGCTTTTTTTAAAACAGTTTTTCTCAATATACCATACCCCTATTGAATCTTTCCCTATAACAAAAAAATATTTAAACAAAATCAAACAATTTTGTCACCATGAAAGCCTCTGCAACATTGTGTTCTATTAGTTCCCCACCTGTCTAGAAAGAGGAGGGAAGTTTATTTCATCATCTGTTCCCCAAGATTAGTCATTGTATTGAATTTGATCTTTTTCATTGTTTAGCTTCCTAGTATTGTTTTATATACAGCATCATAATCACTCCATGTTTTGGGGGTTGAAGAAGTGGATTGGGTAGAAGACTTAGGCAGCAAAGTGATGGACTAGAAAGAATGTCATTCTGGAGTCAGGAAGAACTGGGTTAAAATCTGGCCTCATATAATCACTGTGACCCTCCTTGGTAAGACAGTGTCAGTCTCAGTTTCTTCATCTGTAAAATAGAGATGATATTAGTTCTTCCCTCTTAGAGTTGCTGTGAGAATCAGATGAGATAATTATCAAATACTTTGTAAACCCTAAATGTTTGCTTACCTTCCCATGTTTCTATGAGAATAGATAATAATAATTTCAACCACAAAGGGTTTGTCTTTGATGGCCTCTAAGTATACAATGTCATGCTTTTATATACCATAATTAGTTCATCCATTTTCTAATCAAAGATCACCTTCACTTTCCTCTCTGACTATCCCTTCTCCAATAACTTTGAGGCTTAGACCAGAGATTGTGCTCTAGAGAATTAAACCTTTTGATGAAATTCTGAACCTGGGCTTTGCTCTCCTGGTTGGAACGTGCCCACATGGCTCAATACATAAGGTCAAGTGTACTTCATTTTACTTTCTGGGCATCACCTTGTTGATGCTTGAATATTCTCTGTTTTTAGTTCTGAAAACATTAAACTCAGTCAATTCTTCTAAGTCTCTACTCACTGATCCTATAATTCTGCAAAAATATCCCTCCTTGGTCTCAACTTCTCTTTATGTAATATCTTTCCTCTTACAATGTAAGCTCCTCAGGAGGCATGGACTATCTTTGCTTTAGTATTTTTATCCCTAACCTTTAGCACATGGTTCATTCATTCATCTACTTTTTTTTTGCAGGTTTTTTTTTTTTGGTTTTTGTTTTTGCAAGGCAAGGGGGGTTAAGTGACTTGCTCAAGGTCACACAACTCTTAGAGGTCGGATTTGAACTCAGATCCCCCTGACTCCAGAGCCAATGCTCTATTTACTATGCCACCTAGTTGCCCCTTTGCAGTTGTTTTTTTGCTGCCAAAACAAAAAAAAAACTCCACAAAACTGTTTTGAACATTTGATCATATATGGGACCTTTATTTCTATCTTTGAGTGTATATTCAATAGTGAAATCATTTGGTTAAAGGATATGAACAATTTGGTGAAACTTTTCCCACATAATTCCAAATTGTTTTACAGAAGGTGGTTCAATACCTAGTTTTCCCAATGGTTATAGTGTGCCTACTTTCCCACAGCACTACCTCAGTCTTTGTCACTTTGATGAACATGAAGGTCAAAAATCAGAATTGTCTTAATATGAATTTATTATTAAGAGATTAGACACAGTCTTTCATATGACTATTGATAGTGTTTTGAAAACTGTTAATCATTTAAAAACGTTTATCCCTAGCCTTTGAGCATTTATCTTTTAAAGAAACTATTTATTGGTTTTTTTTTTCCTTTGGGGTATTTATTGTTAAACACATCTTGCTTTGTCTGCTGATAGTGGTTTAGTTCTGACTTTACACTCTGCATTAGCAAAGGGTGATCATTTGGAATTTCAGTTCTATCCTATCTCCCTTCCCTCACGGGTCTTCAATCTCTGCTTCAAGATGATTCCTTGTTACTTTCAAAGACATCCATACCTTCCCCATACTTAAAAAAAAAATCCCCTCATTTGATCCATCTATCCTCTGTTGGCTATCATCTTACCTTTCCTTTCCTCTCATTTTCTTCTTAACTCCTTGCAGTCTAGCTTCCAAACTCATCACTCAATTGAAATTTCGCAGTTCGAATCCTTGTTGACTTCTCTGCAGGATTTGACACGTTTGATCATTCTTTTCTCCTGATACTCTCTTCTCTAGATTTTTGGGATACTTCTCTATACTGGTTCTCCTCTTTCTTCTCTGATCATTCCTTCTCACATTCTTTGCTGGGTCTCCACTCAGATCACACCCTACAGGAGTTTTCTTATTTTTTTTTTAGTTTTTGCAAGGCAATGGGGTTAAGTGGCTTGCCCAAGGCCACACAGCTAGGCAATTATTAAGTGTTTGATGCCAGATTTGAACTCAGGTACTCTTGACTCCAGGGCCGGTGCTCTACCCACTGAACCACCTAACCGCCCCCCCCTACAGAAGTTTTCTTAACTGTGAATATCCTTCATGGCTATGTCCTGAGTCCTTTTTGATTTCTGGATTTTTTTCTCTTGCTGATCTCATCAGCTTCCATGGAAATAATTTTTATCATTATGCAATTGATTTGTTGATCTATTTATGCAGTCCTAACATCTCTCCTGAGCTCCAGTCTTGAATCTAGAACTACATATAAAAACATTTTAAACCGGATATCCTCTAAGCCATCTTAAATTCACCAAACCAAAACTAAACTCATTATCTTGCCCCAACCTTAAAAGTTCATTACTTTCTAAGTTCCTTATTAATGTTGAGGGCACCACCATCCTCCAAGTCAACCAGGCTCCAAATCTAGGTATTATTCTTGATTCCTTCCTCCTTCTTATCTTCCTTATCAAATCTGTTGTCATGGCATGTCAATTCTTTTTTTTTTTTGAATGAACATTTTATTATTTTTGCTGATTATCTAAAGGGATGTGTGTGTCTTTGAGTCAGGTGTTAAAATATTTACAGCATGGTTGGAAAATTAAGAAATTAATGAATCCAAACCTCATTTTACAGATAAGAAAACTGAAGACTAGAATCTAAACCCTTTTAATCTACCCCTTCCACTGTGCCATTTATCATCTGTCAATATTGTGCTAGGTTTGGAGGTTACACTCATATAAAACAATCCCTACTTATGTTCTATAAGGGGAGACTAGATATAAAGATAAAAAATATAATTTTTTAAAAATTCAAATGTCTGCAATTCCATAAATCTGGAAATTCTTTCCAACACTGCCTATAACTCTTTCCATATTCTCCCTTAACAATTCACAAGTGTTCATTCAACAAGCTGGTGTCTTTCGATTTCTTTTAGCAGAGGAACACTAGTTTCAACTGTTATCCTTTGCCCTTGACAAACAGCCCATCTTCTCTTTCCATCAGTTGTTGGAAGCTATTTACTCCCTTTGCAATTCAACAATAACTTTGAAATTACTCCCATTCTTTGCCTCTACTCACCCAATCCTGTATCTCATAGCCTTTTATTCATTTTTAATCCTACAATCCATTGTATTATTTCATTGCTCTAACATTGATATTAAAGAAGGTCATTGTGGGGCAGCTGGGTGGCGCAGTGGATAGAGCACCAGTCCTATTGGATGCTCACAACAACCCTGTGAAGGATGTACTATTAGTATCCCCTTTTAACATATGAGGAAACTGAGGTTAAGAAAGTAGAAAGCTTGCCAGGCAGGAGGACCAGAGTTATGGCATGCCAATTCTACTTCATAACATCTCTCCCACATACCCCTTTCTCTCCTTGTTAACTGTCACTACTCTGGTATCAGTCCCTCTCATCTCACCCCTGGGCCATGGCAGTACCCTTCTGGTTGGTTTCTCTGCTTCAATTCTTTCCCCCAATGGTTCCTTCACTCAACTGTCTAATCTTGAAGTATAGGTCTAACCATATAATTTCTCCAGCTCTCAACCCTTCAACTCAGTAAAATCCAGTAGGTCCCTATTACCTTTTAGATAAAAATATATCCTCTGTTTTACTTTTAAAGCCTTTCACAACAAGCTTTCCTTTCTTTCCTGATTTCTGACACATTACTCCTCATTGTGAATCAATGCCATTAGTTTCCTTGAAAGTTCTAATCCTGTATACTCCATCTCCCAACTCCAGGCATTTTCACTGGCTGTTCTCCATGTTTACTTCTGCCTCCTACTTTCCTTCAAGTCTCTAGCCAAATATCCCCATTCTGCACGGCATCTTTCCTTGTTGTTTGTTGTTGTTCAGTTGTTTCAATTATGTCCAATTTTTCTTGAACACATTTGGGGTTTTTTTTGGTAGGCATACTGGAGTGGTTTGTCATTTCCATTTTCCTTTTACAGACAAAGAAACTGAGGCAAGCAGGACTAAATGACTTGCCCAACTAGTGTCTATGGCCAGATTTCAATTTTTGTGGGTCTCCTGGATTCTAGAGTTTTTCTTTCAGGTTTATCTCCAATTTATCTTCTATACAACTTGTTTAGAGATATATCTGTATACTATATTCATAATTTGATTGTGAATTCTTTGAGGACAAAGATTAGTTTTTATCTTTCTTTATATTCCCAGTGCTTCAATATAATAGGTGCTTAATAAATACTTGCTGACCTGACAACTTTAAGTGAAGCATAGCAACACATTTTGATATGAGAGGATTAGCAGTCTGTTTCTGAATTTTCCTTTGGTGGAAGGGTCAAATTTTTTTTCTCTGAGTTATAGAAATCTGAAAGGGAAACACACACACACACACACACACACACACACACACACACACACACACACCCCAGACCCACCCCAAATGTGTTTTACAGATGGGTCTGTGGAAGCCAAAATAATTGTGTAAAGTAGGAAACATTGCAATTTTTTTCTCTGCTAAGATCTTATTAACTCCAGGGTAATTTTTCAACCACAATACCCACTTATCAAAACATTTGTCAGGGATTCCTCTTTAACAAGATCTGAAAGCTATTCTTTCTCAAAAAGACTGCTAAAAATTGTAAGTATAATGTAATATTCTTAGTCCTTTCCTGCTTTCGTTCTAAATTCCCTTTTTGGCTTTTTTTTGGAGGGCTGAGATAGGGGCCTGGAGTCAAAATGTAGTGGATTGGTTAGATTGAGGATGCCTAGCATTCTTACCCCCCTGGAGTCATATGTCAGTACTCATTTTCAATTCAATAAATATTTATTAAGTGCATACTGTGAGAAAGTCATGACTTGAGATTCTCAGAGCTGATGAATAGAGATCTTAGACAGGTCTAGGTAGAACCTTAGAGATCTCAGTAGGTCTAGGTAAAACTTGAATTCAAATCCTACATCAATCACTAACTGTGAAACTTGGCAAACTTTCTTAACTTCAATTTCCTCATATGTAAAAAGGGGATACTAATAGTACATCCTTCACAGGGTTGTTGTAAGCATCAAATAAGACACTACATGAAAAGTGCTTTGTAAACCATACAGTACTATATAAAGTTAGTTACTATTATTAATCAAATCCCTTCATTTTGGGGGGGGGGGTTACAAGACAAAGGGGTTAAGTCACTTGCCCAAAGTCACAACTAGTGAGTATCAAGGTCCACCTGAATTCAGGTCCACCTGAAATAAACCAATGAGAATTGTAGAAGATATTGGAGTGGTCTTTGAGTGCATCTTTTGGCACTGAGCCTGGACAGCTGTTGGGCAATCCCCCTCATCTTCCTTCACACCCTTATTTAACTTGTTGAAAAAACATTTGTCTTTTTTAGTTCTGCGGTGCTCTCCTCTTCATGATTTTTCAAAAGATCACTGGCTTGCTAGAAATCACAGCTGCCCATTCTTTTAGTATAGTAAGATGTAGTTATTCACCAGTGTTGCTCTGAATTCATTCAGAGCAAATAGGTGCCATTTAATTATTTCCTCATTTAACTGAGATTCAGCTCCCTGATAGACTTTTTATTCTTTTCTCTCAATCCAAAAATAACTTTCCTTGGAAAAAGGAAACAGAAATTAAAAAAACACCTTCTTTCTGTTGTCCTATCTACACGAACAGTTTTGTGTGTGTGTGTGTGTGTGTGTGTGTGTGTGTGTGTGTGTGTGTGTGTATTTTACCCTTCAGCTTAAGCTCCCTCCACTCTTTTATCTTTGTTTCCTTTCTTTTCTTCATGGGCTGTTTCACTACTCTGCTCATTCCTTACTGTTAAAAAAAAAGTTACTTCTTTTTTCTCTTTCTTGTAGTTTTTTTCACCCTTAGTTCTAATTTTTCTTTCACAACATAACTAATATATAAATATGTTAAACAGGGGGCGGAGCCAAGATAGGGGCATGAAGGCAGCATTTCTAGGGAACTCCTTCCCCCCAAAACTCCAAAAGCCATCAAATTATGACTCTAGCCAAAATTTAGTGGGGCAGTAACCACAGAAGGACTGAGTGATAAATTTTCCCAGTCCAAGATAACTTAGAAGTTCCACAGGAAAGGTGTGTTGCACCAGGACTGGGAGTTGGAAATAGCCCCAGTTGCAGCGCAGCCCAGCTCAGCCCAACCCAGCCTAAGGATCGCCAGGAACAGCTTGAAGGGGTGGTGAGAGAACTCTGTACACCAGAATGAGTGTGGAGTGAAGAGTACTGGCCACAGAACCTGCAACAAGAATCAGGAGAAACTAGCCTGCACCTCCAGAGCACAGCCCACAGATGGTAAGGGGGTCAGGGGAGACTGAAGAAATCTCTCTGCTCTCCCTGGGGGCAGGAAGCTACTGTTTTCCCACACTCAGATCCAAGTTGCAGTTTGGGCTTCCATACTAAGATAGCTGACCACCTATCCTCCTTACAGCTCCAGTGCAGAGGGTAGTGCTGTGGTCATGTACATAGCAAAGCACAAGCAAGAGAGCATGAGACCTTAGAGGAATAAAGATCCCAGTGGGGTATCCAAAAAAACAACCCCAAAACCTTGGAAGTGCTGTAAATTGGTCTTGGGCTAAGGAAATGAGTAAACAACAGAAAAAGAAGAATCTGACCATAGAAAATTACTTTAGTCCCATGGAAGATACTCAGATGATGATAAAATCAAAGTTTCTGTATCTAAAACCTTCAAGAGAAGTAGAAAATGGGCTCAGACTATGGATGAACTCAAAAAAAGACTTTGAAAAGCAATTAAGGGAGGTGGAGGAAAAATTGAGATGAAAAATGAGAGTGATGCAAAAAAATCATGAAAACCAAATCAGCAGCTTGGTGAAAGAAATGCAAAAAAATACTGAAGAAAATATGTTAAAAACCAGTTTAGGTCAAATGGAAAAAGCAAAACAAAAGGAAAATGAGGAGAATAATGCCTTAACAAGCAGAATTGGCCAGCAGGAAAAGGAGATAAAAAAGCTCTCTGAAGAAAATAGTTCCTTCAAATGCAGAATGGAGCTAAAGGAAGCTGATGACTTTGAAAGAAATCATGGAGAAATAAAATTCTTCCCCAAAAAATGCAAAAATTAGAAGAAAATGTGAACTATCTCATTGAAAAAGCAATCAACCTCAAAAACAGATCCAGAAAAAATAATTTAAAAGTTATTGGGCTACCTGAAAGTCATGACCAGGAAAAGAGCCTAGACTTCATTTTTCAAGAAATAATACAGCAAAATTCCCCTAAGATCCTCGAAGCAGAGGGTAAAATAGAAATTGAAGGAATTCACTGGTCACCTATTGAAAGAGATCCCAAAGGAAAAACTTCCAGGAATATTATAACCAAATTCCAAAACTCCCAAATCAAAGAGAAAATTCTAAAAGTTGCCAGAAACAAACAATTCAACTACCGATGCTCCACAGTCAGGATTTCATAGGATCTGGCAGCATCTACGTTAAGTGCTCATTAGAATTAGTAGAATATGATATTCTGGAAGGCAAAAGATCTTGGTTTACAACAGAGAATCAACTACCCAGTAAAACTGAACATCTTCTTTCAAGGGAAAAGATGTACTTCTTTTTTAAGTTTTTTTTTTTTGCAAGGCAAACAGGGTTAAGTGGCTTGCCCAAGGCCACACAGCTAGGTAATTATTAAGTGTCTGAGACCGGATTTGAACCCAGGTACTCCTGACTCCAAGGCCAGTGCTTTATCCACTATGCCACCTAGCTGCCCCCTAAGATGGACTTTCAATGAAACAGGGGACTATCAAACTTTCCTCTTGAAACAACCAGAGCTGAACAGAAAGTTTGATCTCTAAGTACAGGACTCTGGTGAACCATAGAGGGGGTGGATGAGAAGGACTAACTATGAGGAACTTAATGATATTGTGAACTGTTTGTATTCCTGCATGGGAAGAAGATATTGATAACTCATATGAACTTTCTCATTTATAAGAGCTGTTAGGAGCGTATATGGAGAGGGCACAGGAAGGAGCAGAATATAATGGTATAATATAGTAAAAAATGGAATCAATGGGTGATAAAGGAAAGTACTGGGAGGAAGGGAAAGGAGAGGAGGAAGAAGCTAAGAAATTTCTCATAAGAGTCAAGAAAAAGCTTTTTTTTCCAATGGAGTGGAACAGGGGAAGACAAGGGGGAATGAGTGAGCCTTCATTCTCATCAGAAATGGCTCAGAGAAGAAATAACACACACAATTTACAGGATATAAAAATGAAAAGGGATGGGATAAGGAGGAATGGGGAGGGCAGGGGAAATAGGTGATAAAAGAGAGGGAAGATTGTGGGAGAGGGTACTCAGATTCAACACACTTTTGGACAGGGTCAGGATGAAAGGAGAAAGAGAATAGAATAAATGAGAGTGGGGAGAAATAGAGTGGAAGGAAATACAGTTAGTAATAGAAACTGTGGGAAAAATATTGAAGCAACTTCTCTGGTGGACTTATAATAAAGAAAGCAACTCACCCCATAGACAGAGCCATTGGAATCTGAACACAGACTGAAGTACAATTTTATTCTCTCTCTCACTATTCTTAAGGTTTCTCATCTTCTTGTGGGGGGGGTTATGTTTACTCTTATAACAAAATTATTGTAATAATATAAAATAAATAAACCTAGAGCCTTCACTGAAAAAGAAAGAAATATTTTAAACATGATATTGTACATTTCAATTTTTTTCAGATTGCTTGCTGCCATGGGGAGGAGGGGAGGGAGGGGAAGGTGGTAGAAAAAATGTGAAACTCAAAAGCCTATAAAAGGATGATTCTTGAAAACTATCCTTGCATGACTTTACTTATGACTTTTGTTTTTATGTCACAATTATTTCCAGTTAGACCTTTCTCTCACCATTGAACCCTCTCTTGTAACAAAGAAAAGTCTTTAAGTTAAAACAACTGTCCTTACTCCAAATGAGCATGTAGTCAACATTCTGCCCATGTGGTCCTCCACTTTGCTGAGAGGAAGGGGATATAGGGAGGAAATATAATGTCTAGAAGCTTATTAGACATGGATGACTAGGTAGAGCAGTGAATAGAGTCATGAGGATGGGAGTTCAAATCCAGCCTCAGACATTTGACTCTTACTAGCTGTGTGTCCGTGTTCTATCCACTATGCCACCTACCTGCGCCCTAATCTCCCTACTCACATCATTTTATGAATAAAAAAACTAAAATTCAGAGAGATTGTGATTTACTTGAATTATTGATCAGGTCTCTAACTGTGATTTTATCAGTGTCCAGAACTTATCTTATGAATATATCCTTCAGCAATGGAAGTCAGTATCTCATCTCTTAAGTGTAGTTTTAGTAGCTGTTGGGTCACTGAGAGAGTAAGTGTTTGGTAAAATGGTCACACAGCTAGTAGTTGTTGGACAGGTCTAGTCAGCAAATGTTTATTAAGCACCTACTATATGCTAGATACTGTACTGTGGTAAGAATACAAAGAAAGGTAAAACTCGCAGAGTTCACAGTCTAATGGAAGAGGCAACATGTGAATAGTTTTGTACAAACAAGCTATCTATAGGATAAATGAGAAAAATCTTAGTGAGAAAGCACTGAGACTAAGGAGGACCAGATAGCACTTCAGTAAGGAGAATTTGAATGCTGGGTAAGGCCAGGACTCTAGCTACTCCACCATACTCTCTTTCTAAATTCCAAGTTATAGAGGTAATTGGTCATAAAACTGATATTAAAACCTGGCTCCTGATTCAATGCTTTTACTATACAATATTGTTATTTCATGTCCTAGAAATTCACTGGGCATCTAAATGTTACAGTAAATAGGGTGCAGGGCCTGAGTCTAGAAGACCTGAGTTCAAATTTGACCTGACACTTACTATCTGTGTGACCCTGAGCAAGGCATTAAGTTCTGTTGTCCTCAGTTTCTTTAACTACAAAATGGGGGTAATAACACCTACCTTGTGAAACAAGATAATATTTGCAATGTCCTTAAGATGGGGCCTGATGTAATTCAGGAAAATTTGTCCCTTGTCTTCCTTTATGGCTTTAAAGCATTGCCATTGAATTTTCATTTTAATCCTTTGATATTTTCACTTGGATTTGGGGGATGCTTCTTATGGAGAAAAAGACAGAGACAAAGACAGAGAGATGGAGATAGACAAAGAGGGGGGAGGGGGGAGGAGGGAGGGAGAGAGACAGAGACAGAGAGAGAGTGAGAGAGAGAGAGAGAGAGAGAGAGAGAGAGAGAGAGAGAGAGAGAGAGAGAGGAAGGTAGGGGATGAAAGACCTCCCCTCTTAGTCCGTGTCAGAATTGAATGATAGCTTGCTTCCAGTAAGTAAAAGACTTGTACAAATAGGGGGACACCATCTGTATGCTGTGGCATCTGCAATTTCTGTCATCTTTCTCCTGCCCTGGGATTCAGAATTACAGGAGAAAGAGAGGAAAGTTGGTACAGGGACCAACACTTCAATTGTAGCTAACTAGAGGCCATGGCACTATATTGAACAAGATATCTGGAAAATGTAATTGTTAAATTTTCAATATGAACATTTACACCTTGGAAAGTGGCCAACTCAATGAATCAGGGCTCAACTACTTTTATCTTGTTGATTGTCTAGATTTAAGAAAATGATGGAAAATTGGGGGGCGGAGCCAAGATGGCGACAAGAAGGGATCAAGTCTTAGGAGCTCTCTGATAAAATTCATCAGCTAAGGACTCTAACTAAACTTTTGAGAGACAGAACCCACAAAGGGACCCAGGGAGGCAGTTCTCCTACTCAAGGTAACCTGGAAAAGAGCAGAAAGGCTCTGCTCCCCAGGATCGGAGAGGCAGCCAGCCAGAGGGGCCCTCCAGAGCCAAAGAACTTCAGCCTCCCGGAGGCAGCCCCAGGGCACTTGGAGTCTCAGCTCACAGCAGCGGGGGAGTCTTCTGAGCTGCACCCTGAGGAGCACCGGCACAAAGTGGGGGAACAGCGGGGGACCTCTGCCAGAGACAGCACGTGGAGCCCAGCCCTCTGGGCACACAGCAAGCAGCTTGGTCTTTCCCCAGCCCTGATCCAGGAAACAGAAGCAGGCGGAGCCTCCAGGCATGGGCCCATTCAGCTAAGGGAGGGGAGTGAAGAGAGAGAGACTGCCCAGCTCTGTCCTCTGCCTCTGGAACAGGACTCTGGGGCTCTGACCACATTCAGATCCTGATCCCAGTCTAGGCCCCCCCATAGAACAGCAGACCCACCCCCTACCTCAGCCCCGTGGCAGAGGGAGGTGCTTATGGTCATTCACAGACCAGGAGGGAGGACAGAGCCTCACACACTGAGACCCTTGTGGGAGTATCCCAAAAGCTCAGGAAGCACCCCAAACCAGAGCCAGGCTGGGAAAATGAGTAAGCAAAGAAACAAAAGGAAGACTATTGAGAAATATTTTGCAAATGAGCCCAAGAAGGATCAAAATACTCAGTCTGAAGATGAGGAAGCACAAGCTCCTGCATCTAAAGACTCCAAGAAAAACAGAAATTGGGCTCAGGCTATGACAGAGCTCAAAAAAGACTTTGAAAATCAAATGAGGGAGTTGGAAGAAAAACTGGGAAAAGAAAGGAGAGAGATGCAGGAAAAACATGAAAATGGAGTCAGCAGCTTAGTCAAGGAAATCCAAAAAAATGCTGAAGAAAATAGCATGCTAAAAACCAGCTTAGGTCAAATGGATAAAACAGTTCAAAAAAGTTATTGAGGATAAGAATGCTTTAAAAAGCAAAATTGGCCAGATGGAAAAAGAGATAAGAAAACTCTCTGAGGAGAACAAATCCTTCAGACAAAGGATAGAATTCAGGGAGATTGATGAATTTACCAGAAATCAGGAATCAATACTTCAAAAACCAAAAAAATGAAAAATTAGAAGAAAATGTGAAATATCTCATTGAAAAAACAACTGATATGGAAAACAGACTTAGGAAAGATAATTTAAAAATTATTGGAATACCTGAAAGTCATGATCAGGAAAAGAGCCTTGACATCATTTTCAAAGAATTACTACAGGAAAATTGCCCTGATATTCTAGAAGCAGAGGGCAAAATATAAATGGAGAGAATCCACCAATCCCCCAGAGAAAGAGATCCCAAAAAACCAACCTCTAGTAATATTATAGCAAAGTTCCAGAACTCCCAAGTCAAAGAGAAAATATTACAAGCAGCCAGAAGGACACAGTTCAAATATCGTGGAGCTGCAGTTAGGATCACACAGGACTTAGCAGCAGGTACATTGGAAGCTCGTAGGGCTTGGAATACAATATACCGGAAGGCAAAAGAACTTAGAATGCATCCAAGAATGAACTACCCAGCAAGGCTGAATGTCTTCTTCCAGGGAAAAAGATGGACTTTCAGTGAACCAGGGGAATTTCAAATGTTCCTTTTGGAATGGCCAGAGCTGAATAGAAGGTTTGATCTTCAGATACAGGACTCAGGTGAAGCATGGAGATTGGAGGAGAGGGGGGGAAATATGAGGGACTTAATGATGATGAACTGCATGTATTCCTGCATAGAAAAATGACACTGATAATACTCATATGAACCTTCTCACTTAATAGAGCAGGTAGAAAGAGCTTTTATAGTTGAAGCACAGGAGAAAGCTGAATTCGAAATAAAATATGGTGTAAAAATGGAGTCAATAGAAAAAAAAGGGAAATGGAATGGGAGAAAGAAAAAGGAGGGGGGGAAATAGTCCAAGATATTTCACATAAGATTTTTTTTTATTACAATGAGCTATTGCAATGATATTGAAGTTGTTGAGGCAAGGGGGAATGAGGGAACCTTTGCTCTCATCAGAGATGGCTAGGAGAGGAAACAGCATATATACTCAATGGGGTATAGACATCTGGAGTAAGAAGGAGCAGGGAGCAGGGGGAAGGGTTGGGGATGTGAATAAATGAAGAAAGGATGGACCATGGGGGGAGAGTGGCCAGATATAACACATTTTCTTTCTTACTTCTTACAAGGGGCTGGGATTGGAAGGCCTGCCCAGGACCACAGGGCCAGGTAGATTCTGGGCCTAAGGGGTGGTAAGGGGGCTCAGGGCTTCTTGGCCCCAGGACCAGGGATCTGTCTGCTGTGCCACTCAGCTACCCTACAGCAGAGTCAGAGTGAAAGGAGAGAGAAAATAGAGTACATGGTAGTGGAGAAATAAGAAAGGAGGGAGTTGCAATCAGCAATGGCAATGGTGGAAAAATATGGAAATAACTTTTGTGATGGACTTATCATAAAAATGAGATCCACCCATGACAGAGTTGTTGGTGTTGGAACAAAGACTCAAGCACATTTTTTTGTGGGGGAGGGTGCAGGGCAAGTGGGGCTGGATGGTCTGCCTGGGGCCACATAGCGGGATGATCTTTGGGTGTCTGGGGCCGGATTTGGACCCAGGTGCTCCTGGCTCAAGGGCCAATGCTCTGTCTGCCACCCAGCCACCCCTACTATTATTACTATTTTATTTTGGGTCTTTTTTTTCTTTCTTTTTTTTGGTTTTTGCAGGGCAGTGGGGATCTGGTGGCTTGCATGTCACACGGCTGGGTGATTGTTGGATTTACGAGGCTGGATATGGACTCGGGTGCTCGTGGCTCCAGGGCTGGTGCCTCATCCATTGTACCACCTGGCCATACCTACAATTATTACTATTATTTTTTTATTTTAATTTTTTTCTCTCCCCTTTACTTTTTTCGCCCAAGTAAGTCTATCTATATTCATGGGGGAGGAGGGGTATTTTGTTTACTTGTAAACAAGAATATTGTATTAATGTAAAAAAAAACATTTGTACAAAATTAGAATAAAAAATAAATTAAAAATTAAAAAAAAAGAAAATGATGGAGAAAACGTAATTAATTCTGATTAAACTTAAAAGTGTGTTGTGAGTACAAGTTTGCCCCTACCCCCATCCTGAGAGTCAATTAATTGTTAAATATTTACTAGCACACTCTTGCATAATTAGTTCAGGAATAGGAAGAAAGGACCAAGAACCAAGAGGAGAAGAGAACCATAATTGTTGAAAGAGCTGTCTCTTGGGAATACGATTGTGCTAGTGGACTGAAGGACCTGATTTTTCATGAATCAGATTCCCACAAATCTGAGATAGGAAACCCTTCACAATTTTCCTGCTTTATCTTTTAAAAAAATCATTATCATAACTAACACTTATAAAACACCTACTTTATGCCAGGCTCTTTATAATTATCTTTTTTTTACTTTTTTATTATATATTTTTTAAATTTTTCTACAAATGATTTTTTATACATTACTAAAATATTCTTGTTTAAGAGTAAACATAATACCCCCTCCCCCCAAAAAATATAGACCCTCATGAGCAGTAAAGGAAAGAGAAAAAAATAAAAATAAATAATAAATAATAAATAATAAAAAATAATGTGCTTCAGTCTGTGTTCCAACACCACCAGTTCTGCCATGGGTGGATCACATTCTTTAGGATAAGTCCATCACAAAAACTACTTCCATATTTTTTCACCATTGCCATTGCTGATCATAACTCCTTCCATTAGTACTTCCCCACTACCTTATACTATATTTTCTCTTTCCTTTCACTCTGTCCCTCTTCTTAAATGTGCTGTAGGGTAGCTAACTGATTACTGGCCCTGGAACCAAGAGGCCCCAAGTCCACATGCCACCCCTAAGGCCCAGCAACCACCAGTTCTGTGGTCCCAGACAGGCCATCCAATCCTAGCCCCTTACAAGAAGTAAAAAAGAAAATGTTATATCTGACCACTCTCCCCTACAGTCCATGCTCTCCTCCATCACTCACATCCCCCCTACCCCCTGTTCCCCCTTCTCTCCTTCTTACTCTAGATGGCTATACCCCATTGAGTATATATGCTGTTTCCTCTCCAAGCCACCTCTGATGAGATCAAAGGTTCCCTCATTCCTCCTTGCCTTCCCCCTTTCCATATCATTTCAATAACTCATTGCAATAAAAAATCTTTTTATATGAAATATCTTAGCCTATTCCACCTCTCCTTTCTCTTACTCCCATTACATTTCCCTTTTAGCCACTGACTCCATTTTTACAATATATTATATCTTCAAATTCAGCTCTCTCCTGTGCTTCATCTATAAAAGCTCCTTTTTACCTGCTCTTTTGAATGAGAAGTTTCATATGAGTACTATCAGGATCGTTTTTTCTATGCAGAAATACATGCAGTACATCATCATCAAGTCCCTCATATTTTACCCTTCTCCTCCACTCTCTATGCTTCACCTGAGTTCTGTATTTGAAGATCAAACTTTCTGTTCAGCTCTGGTTGTTTCAACAGGAACAACTGAAATTCCCCTGGTTCATTGAAAGTCCATCTTTTCCCCTGGAAGAGGATGTTCAGTTTTTCTGGGTAGTTGATTCTCAGTTGCTTTCCAAGCTCTTTTGGCTTTTGAAATATTATATTCCAAGCCCTACAAGCCCTTAATGTAGTTGCTAAGTCCTGTGATATCCTGATTGCAGGTCCACGATAATTGAATTGTATCCTTCTGGCTGCTTGTAATATTTTCTCTTTGATTTGGGAATGATGGAACTTGGCTATAATATTCTTGGGGGTTGTTTTTTTTTTTTAAATCTCTTTCCAGGGGAGATTGGTGAATTCTCTCAATTTCCATTTTGCGCTCTGCTTCTAGGATATCTGGGCAATTTTCCTGTAGAAATTCTTTACAAATGATATCAAGGCTCATTTCCTGATCATGACTTTCAGGTATCCCACTAATTTTTAAATTATCTATCCTGAATCTGTTTTCTAGAGCAGTTGTTTTTTCAATGAGATGTTTCACATTTTCTTCTAATTTTTCATTCTTTTGGTTTTGAAGTATTATGTCCTGACTTCTTGTAAAGTCAACAGCTTCCTTTAGCTCCATTCTACATCTGAAGGATTTGTTTTCCTCAGAGAGCTTTCTTATCTCTTTTCCCATCTGGGCAATTATGCTTTTTAAAGCATTCTTCTCCTCAATAACATTTTGAACTGTTTTATCCATTTGACTTATGCTGGTTTTTAACACATTATTTTCTTCTGAATTTTTTGGGATCTCCTTGACTAAGCTGCTGACTTCTTTTTCATGGTTTTCCCGCATCTCTCTCATTTCTTTTCCCAATATTTCTTCTATCTCCCTTACTCGATTTTCAAAATTTTCTTTGAGCTCTGTCATAGCCTGGGCCCAATTTCTGTTTTTCTTGGAGTCTTTAGATGCAGGAGCTTGGACTTCCTCATCTTCAGATTGAGCATTTTAATCCTTCTTGGGATCATAGACAATGTATTTCTCAATGGTGTTCCTCTTTTTTCTCTGTTTACTCATTTCCCCAGCCTGTGCCTGGTCTTGGGGTACTTCCTGAGCTTTTGAATATTATTGGGACACATCCCCCCCCACAAGTATCTCAGTGTGCGAAACTCTGTCCTTTCTCCTGTGAATGACCACAAGCACACCCCTCTGCCACAGGGCTGAGGTAGGGGGGGGCCTGCTATTCTATGGGGGGCCTAGACTGTGATCAGGATTTGAATGTGGTCAGAGTCCCAGAATCTTATTCCAGGTACAGAGGACAGACCTTGGAAGTCTCTCTCCACTACCCTGCCTTTGGTAGGTTGAGCACTCAAGGCTCCTTTGCCTGGGGGCTCCTACTTACTGGCTCTGCCTGCTTCCTTTTCCTGGATCTGGGCTGCCACGGCCACCACTGCTTGCTGAGTGCCCTGAGAGGCTGGGCTTCCCACAGACTCTGGCAGAGGTACCCCTGCTGATCCCCCAAGTTTTGCCCTGAGCTTCCTGGGGTGTAGGTCAGGAAACTGCCCCTGCTGCCATGAGCTGGCTCCCAGAGCCCTGGGGCTGCCTCCAGGAGGCTGAAGTTCCTTTATTCTGGTGGGTGCCCCCTAACCCTGTGGAGCCGAACCTTTCCACTATTTTCTAGGTTACCTTAGTCTGGAGAACTGCTTCATTGGATCCCTCTGTGGGTTCTGTCTTTTGAAAATTTAGTTAGAGTTATAATTTTATTGTTTTTGAAATATTATAGAGAGAGCACCTGAGAGAGGCTCTTCTCCTGTTGCCATCTTGGTTCTGCCCCCTAGAATTATCTTCCTACTGGATCCTCACAGCAACGCTGAGAAGTCAGTGCTATTATTAACCCCATTTTATAGAGAAGGTAACTGAGGTAGACAGTGGTCAAATTACACACATAGAGTTAAATTCCACAGCTAAGTATTTATTCTTCTTGACTCTAGACAAAATGTCGTCTCCATTGTATCATCTAGCTCCAAATGAGTTCCTTCTTTCTTTTAGTTTATGATCCTGCTTTGGAAAGTAAGCACCTCTTTCCTCTTCCTTTTCTATAATTCAAAGGAGAGAGAGAGAGAGAGAGAGAATGAGAGAGAGATTAGGATTTCCTTCTGTCACCGTTAAGAATTTGGAAGGAAAGCTAGAAGATATTTGCTCTATTTTCCTTTTCCTTTCTTTACAAGTCCTATGTGGTCATACCATGTGTCTGAACCTATGAATGAAGTAATCAATGAACTGGGAGTCCCTTGTGAAGGTCAATGTCAATCACCCTGGTTAGCTAAATAATATTATCTATTTCACTTAATTTACCAATAAGCAAATAAAACATTTTCCAAGAGAATATATTAAAAATATCTTGAGCTGTTAAACTTTACAAAATGTATTGGTTTTGGAATTTCTAGTCCAAGATCTTCATATTGATGCAGGTGTAGAAAAACAATATGAAAAAATAAGCAATCACATTAAAAAAAAACCTTCAAAGAGCAGTAACCTTTTGGACTGGCTGTTGTGTGCTCTCTGTGGAGGTTTATAAAGAGCCTGGCAATCATTTATTAGTTATTAAAGAGGTGAACCTATCAGTTCAAATGCATTTTTCTGAGAAAGGACTTTTTTTGTATAATGAATTAAAATTTATCCTTGGGGATTCTTAGTATTGGTATGAAATTTCCAAATGTGGCCTTATCTGAATATTTTTTTCTTAAAGATGAGAGTAGACCTGTGATTTAATCAGTGTTGAAAGAAATAGGATTTTTGAAGCATTACAATTTTCCCTACCTAGTTTTTCTATGGATTAGAGAGGTATTGATAGTAATGGAGAGGAAGAACACCATAAAGGAAAAACTAACAGAACTTAGTGACAATCGTAACATTGGAGTCAAATACAAGCTTTATATCTATAGAAGGAGGAACACTGGGAAACAGAAGTGACTTTTACCTGCCCTCCCCTATACCACTATTGAACTTTTTTGTTATGGGAGGAACCTTGATAAGGATGAAGATGAAAATGAAGTAAGTGTGCAGAAAAACAATCTGAATATGAAAAACAGATGGATTTGTGGTGGTGGTATTGGGGGGGGGGGGCGAGGTTGTGCTCTGTTTTAAATTTTTGTAAGGGGAGGATGAGGTTGGCTGCTCCATGATGAATATCTTGGCTACAACAGCTCTTGGTGATAATTTGTTTGGTTGTGCAGGGAAGGAATGAAGGGAGTGGCCACAATGGCCTTGAAAGGACTTTGGAGGGAGGGAGTCCATCAAGAGGAATGAAATGTGCTTTGGGTCTAGAAATCGTCTTCAGGTTGAATATCCTGAATGGTTCTGGAGAAGAGTTCTAAGCTTGGAATTAGAGGATCTGTGTTCAAATGTTACCTCCTCTATTAACTGCCTGTATAATCATGAGAAAGTTGTTTTACCTCCCTGCTTCAATTTCTACTTTTATAAGAGGGGGATGAGACTAGATGGCCTGGGAGAGCTTTTCCATACGTGGATTTATAATCCTATTCTCCTTTGACACTATAGATCTTAGTTTTCCCAGAGATTTGCTGCTTTTGCTGAAAGCGCTGAATGGCTTATTGAATAACATTGTTTTTAAATTGAAGAAATCCCAGGAGAGGATATCAAATTATTTCTGTCAAGTTCTTTCCACATGGGGAAAAGTTGTATATATTTTTTATCTTTGAAAAAAACATAAGAGAGAGGGTTTTTTAAATGATACAATTTCTTATGGTAAGGTAGCAACAAAAACTTTGCTCTTCAGCAGAGTGATAAAAGTCAGATCTGTGATTTTTTTGATATTGGAAACTATCAAGTGAGGAAACTTCCTTGACCAATGCAGATCAACACCTTCTCAAAAACATAGTTTTAGAAAGTTACTTAGAGCACTGAGTGGTTTAAGGGTTATCCTAGGATCACACAGTCATAGATATCAATGAAGTAAACAGGTATTTATTTGCCAGTGTGTATCCTGTGCTAAGCACTAGGAATATCAATATAAGCAGAAAAAAAAGACAATCCCTGCCCTCAAGGAGTATACATTCTGGTGGGAAGCTGAAGGTGGGAAGTTAGGGTGTGTGTGTGTGTGTGTGTGTGTGTGTGTGTGTGTGTGTGTGTGTGTGTGTGTGTGTGTGTGTGGAGAAAGTCCTGTGGAGATGGGTTAGCAATGAAACCTGGAGAGGTTTCATGGCTAAATGGAACCTCCTCCCTTAAAATGGCATCTCTTGGAGAGTCAACCAATCAATCAATCAATCAGAGTGAGAGGTCAAAGGGGTGAAAAGACATTTCCAATATGAGAAGCAGTCCAGGGGTAGTGAACTTCCAGAGTGAAGAGGTTTCTATAGCAAGGTAGAGAAAGTCCACAGGTCAGAGGAAGGATTTGAGCCCAGGACTTCCTAGCTGAGATCAGTTCTCTAGCCATAGTCCCAGGTGACCTCTCAGCCTCTCTAGGTTTATACACTAATCAATCAGTCATTCCCTCAGCCAATAAGCGGTTGTGAAGCACTTACTGTATGTCAAACATTTTGCTAAGTGCTAGGAATACAAAATCAAAGAAGGAAACCAAAAGGTCAAAGAGGAAGAAATGTCCCATAGATGCCAAAATATTTAAAGAGTACTTCTCATAGCAAAGAACTGGCAACCAATAAGCCCTTTAATTAAGCTCTTTAATTGCTCTTTAAATCACCAATTTTAATAGCAAAACAAATTATGATACCTTATTTTTACAGAATACTATTGTAACCATAAGAAATGATGACTATGTGAAGAACTCAGAGAAGCATAGGAAGACTTATATGAACTTATGATGCAAAATTAAATGAGAAGAACTGAGAATATGCACAAAGATTATAACAATATAAATTTAAAAAAATGAAACCCTGGAACAGTTTACTATAATTAGAATATTTAAATTTGATCCCAAAGAAGAGATAAGAAAGTGGTTCAACCTCCTTTCTTTACATAGGTCTTCTCACCATCTCTCCCTTTGATTGATTTCCTGATTCCTCCTAGAGTCACCATTTTAAGGAGGTCATAGACAGTTAGGTGGCCTAGAAAATAGATCCCCTGGACTTCATAAGTTCAAATCTTGTCTCAGACATTTACTAGCTGTGTGATCTGGGTAAGTCACTTGAGCCTGTCTTTTTTCTCTTCATTTTCTTTTATTTTTCATTCTTTGTTATAAAAAATATATCTCTGAGTGGTGAAGGGATATATATCTAGAAATGAAAATGATATAAAAATGACATCAATAATTTTTTTAAAAAGAACAGTAAAGGGGAGGCTAGGTGGCACAGTGGATAGAGCACCAGCCCTGGAGTCAGGAGTACCTGAGTTCAAATCTGGCCTCAGACACTTAATAATTACCTAGCTGTGTGGCCTTGGGCAAGCCACCTAACCCCATTGCCTTGCAAATAAATTAATGAATGAATGAATAAATAAATAAACAAACAAATAAACAAACAAATAAATAAAATAAGAACAGTAAAGAAACAGTGAAGAAAAGTACAGTTCCTTAAAAGAATAAACCTGACCTTATGTATTGCTCTATTTTTTTTTAAAAATAAACTTCCTTCTTTTTTACATTCCTTCAAGGAGCTTTACTCCCACTAGTATCTCCCTTTTCTTATAAATCTTCAACCTCTCTCTCTCTCCTGGCTTCTTCCCTCCAGACCATCATCCTACTTAGGTTTTCTTTACTCTTAAAAAAAAAACTTTTCTTGATTCTGGCACTCAATCTATTAATAATCACATTTTTTTCTCTTCAGTTAAATGTCTTTAAAAATTGGTCTACAACATGATACTGTTTCCTCATCTGCCACTCTCCTCAACCCCTTGGGTTCTGGTTTCTGTCTCTGCCACTTTTCTGAAAGTACCCTCAATAGCATCAATTATGGTGTCACTGATGATTTCCTACTCACCATATCTTTTTTCTTTTTCTCACTAGACCTCATTCTCTAGAGATCTTAAGACTTTTGATCACTTACCTTTCATGCTTTCGTCTCTGGTTTCACATAATTCCCCACTTCTCTTCTATGTCTTTCATTATTCACTTTTTCTCCTTTAGTTTCTCATTCTTTTCCCATTCTCTTAACGTGAATGTTCTTCAAGGTTCTAATTTTTAAGGTCCTCTTGTCTTCTTTCTTTACTCTCAACTCTGGTAATATCATTTATTCCTATCATTTTATCCATCACTTCTAGAGAGATAATTCTCAAATCTATATCCCAAACTCTGACCTTGGTCACAAGCTCTATTCAACCCCTTCTACTACAGGCCAATTCTACTTGGATGTCCCACCTATACTTCAAGTTTATGTCTAAAACCAAGCATATCTTTCCCCCTAAAATTACTCTTCCTTATTTATTCATAATTTGGATTAATGACATTATCATTCACCCAATCTACCACTTAAGAAAAAACTTGGTATTTTTTAACTTTCTTCTCTCTCCTCCTTATAGTGTTACCAAATCCTTTTGTTTCCTATCTCCATAGTATCTTTTGCATATGAACTATAAAAATTCAAAATTAGATAGAATTTCAGAAGTTATTTATTTTAATTTGTACTTTTATAAGAATTTTTTCAACAAGTAGCACTCAGTCTTTGCTGGAACATCCAAGGAGGCAATCTATTCTATTTTTCACGTAACTCTAATTGTTAGGAAGATTTTTCTGACTTTGAGCTGAAATCTGCCCATTTCTGCTCATTGTCCTTCGTTCTGACCTCTGTGGTCAAGTAGAATATAGTTATGACTCTTTCAGATGACTGCCCTTCAAATATTTGAAGACAACTATATTTTTGTTAAATCTCCTTTTATTTGAGCCAAAGATCCTTCTGTTCATTATGTATAGCATTCTATTTTGCCCTTTCACTGTCTTGCTATTCTCCTTGGCGAGGTCCTTGTCAAAATGAACTCCAGATGTAGTCGAACCAGACTGATATATGGTCTCCTTTTTCTTGGTGCTACAACCCAAGCACAGGTCTTCATTGCTTACTGCCCAAAACTTTGACTTCAAGGGGTTTTCAGTCTATTAGGAAGATAAGACACATAGAAATAAGTGGTATTATTTACATGTAATGACTAGTCAAGTTAACAAGCACTTGTTAAACACTAACTATATCCCAGAACTGAGACTAAAAAGAGTTTATTAAATGTTTACTTAGAACCGGGGAGTATAAAAACAAAGTACCATAACACAAACTAGACGATGATGATTGCATAGAAGTTAAACAGAAAGTTGGGGAAGACTGGACCATTTTTATTGGGGTGGAGATCAGAGTCGATTATTTAGAACAAGAGATAGATCTTTTTTTATTTTTGCAAGGCAATGGGGTTAAGTGGCTTGCCCAAGGTCACATAGCTAGGTCATTATTAAGTGTCTGAGTGTATTTGAACTCAGGTCGTCCTGACTTCAGCGCTGGTGCTCTATTCACTGTGCCTAACTGCCCTTTTTGGTATAGATCTTAAAGAGGATTTGATGAGAGAAATTTAGAATAAGATGTGAGGGATCTAGCCTGTTCAAATTACAGAAAAAGGCAAAATGATATTGGGGAATAGCTAACAGTTTATTCTGATTATAATGTAGAGAGTTTGAAAGGAGTCAACAAGTACTTATTATTTCCGTAGAAAGTGCAGGCTTTGTGTTAAAAGCTGCATCTATAAGTAATAAGACTAGGAAATAAGGTTGAGGCCAGTCAGTAGAGGCATCTGAATGTCAGGACAAAGAGCTTGCATTTTATTCTCTGGACAACAGGGAACTACACAGTAGATTCCAAAGTAAAAGTCCTAACTGGATGACTTTAGTCTAGATGCCACTATAATAAAGAGGGATATATTGAATACATTGTAGAGCCTGAGTCATGAAGACCCCAGTTCAAACCCAACCTCAGAGACTTACTAGCTGAGTGACCCTGGGCAAGTCACTTAATCTGTTTGCTTCAGTTTCCTCGACTATAACATGGGGTTCAGAATAGCTCCTATCCACCAGGATTGATATGAGGATCAAATGAGATAATATTTAAAAATTACTTAGTTCATTGCATATAGTAAGCACTATATAAATACTAGTTTTTTTTTAATTTTATGAAATCCTCTTCCCATTATCTATTAACAACAAATCTTGTACTCAAAGAATATGATCCTCCTTAGAGCTTTTTTAAATGGAATTCTTTGAAAAGGGCTATCCAGGATAATTTTTTTTTCTTTTGAATGAAATCCAAGAATTTACTTAAAAAAATCTGATAAGGAGAATAAACATTTTCCTTTCCAGGGCCGTCCTGAGCCTTACCAAAGAGTACTAATGCACAAACAGATCTTTCTGATGTGAATAATCCAAGTTATTTTTAGCTTTGTAGAATCAGGTGAAAGAGACCAAATTTGGAGTGAAGGTACCCACTCATTTCTTGAAGAGAGTCTCCTTAAAATTACCACTAAATATCAGTGACTCAGAACTCCTTGAGATTTTTCTCAGTTGAGTAGTATATTTGCTCTATTCTTTAGTTATCATCAGTTGGTTCTGCATTCATAATGGGTCTAATTCATAATTCATAATAAGCTAACCATTACCAACTCCAAGCAGTTATAATCTTTCATGCCATCTTTTAAATGGACAACCTAATCCATGGACTACATTACTCATATTCTCCAGGCAGATTGAAGCTGGTACATGTATTAATCTCCAAACATGAACAAGATGTGTAATTACAACACTAATAGCAAACAAGTTTTTTTCACCAGAGGGTTTGCTGCTCAAAAGCTAATGGTTTTTCAATTCTTTCAAATGACTATGTATACAAAGACGCTTGAATAATTAGAGCACAGATGGAACAATTGACTTTTGGGCTATTTCTCTTAATATTCCAAAGTTCTGAGCTGTCAGGAAGAATGTCAGAAACTAAGTAGGTGATCTGTGTCTCTTGTAGGCTCGTTGCTTTTCATTCTTCGTTTTTGAAGAGGACCAGAGTCATCATGGAATGATGTCATGATTTGTCCATAAATTAGATTTAAATGAGACAGAGTTGCACAAAGTCATTAGTCTCAGTTCCAGAGTCATTGAAGTTCAGTGGCAAGACAAAAGTCAAGATAACCGGTGATGGTCTGGGATGCAGCGGATGACCTTAGTATCTTGGATGTCTGACCAACCCTAATAGCCCTGTAGCACCTGTTTCAGCCACCTTCATAGGCTTTGGAACAAATTGCTTGGGGAGCATCATCTATGTAAACCTATCTATCATAGAGGGGGTTATTATTGCATATCTGTATCAGTCTTCTAGATAGTTGGAAGAAAATAAAGAGAGAGAATAGTGGGATTTATGAAATTTTTCAGATGATGTCACCTGGACCCACTTAGACTCTGGAATGATAGGTTACCAAGCCAAACTGCATCTTTAATGTTCTATAGTGCTCCCTTCCTGCTACCCTTAGAAGGGTATGGATGAAACATTTAATTTCTTCTGTATCAAGACTTGATTTTGTGAACAAAAGATGCTGATGATAGAGATCTAAGGTAAGTTTATTTAGATAGTATAGGGGATAGACAGGTGGTTTAATTGGCATTAGAAATAAGTGAGGAAGTTTCCTCTACTAATGCAGATCTGTACCTTCTCTACAATTTGTTGTTTTTGGAGAGTTTTTCTATTGTGTCCAACTTTTCCTTACCCCATAGCAAACCAGGTCCTTCAGAACACACACATACACGCACACACACACACACAAACACACACACACACAACACACACACACACACACAAAATCAAGTGACCTAGAGTGTCCCACAATATGTATCCAAAAGGAGATACGAACTAAGATTTTCCTCTCTTTAAGGCTAGTTTTCTATCCACTCTGCCATGTACATAAATAGACATGTAAAAATTGATTTACTCCACTAGCCTCATTCTACTTAAAATGCTAAGATATTCAAATCAATCACTTTTATTCATAGGTCTTAAATATAAAAATAATGATAATGATAACTAGTGTTTATAGAGTAATTTAAGGTTTAATGGTTCAATAATCTTGAGAATTACAGGCTACTATTGTCCTCACTCTACCATTGGGGAAACTGAGTCACAGAGAAATTAAGTGAATTGCCCAGATTACATATCTTGTAAGTATTTGAGACTGGATTTGAACTCAGATCTTCCTGACTCCAGATTTAGAACTCTCTCTCCTTATTCTTCAGGGTTCTACCTAACAGCCTAAGTACGAAATCTTTAAAAGCCTTCTGATGAAGTGAAATGACATCAGTTAGAAGTATATTCTGATTAACTGAGCCATTTGATCAAGTCCTCTGAATCTTGTGTAAAAGAATGAAGTTACTGTAATTGTTGGGGATGACGGGAAGCAGTAGTTTGGGCAGCAGCAAACAAAAATCACACCCTTGAGGGAGAACCCTTGGGTGGGTGGGGTGAGATTAGAGAGACTTTGGTTTCATCCTTTTCCATATCTCTTTTGTCTCCTTCCCTAGATCCATGTCTGTGGATCCAGAGAAGGATCTTGTCACTTCTGAAGAGTCTGGAGGGGATTGTATTTCCCATCCTCTAATTGACATCCTAATGATAACTCCAAATCTTCAATGACAGTGTCTGCATTGGGGTTCAAGGATGGACTGGATGCAAATTCACCAGGCTTAAGGAAAACTTCTGGAGCACTACAGATAGAAAGAAAAAGGTTATCTAAAGCTGAATCCACCATGCCTTGAATTTTGTTGTATCTGTAGAACAGAGTGTCCTAGAATTTTATTGCTTTTATCCTTCCACCTGAGTAAATGCCCCTTTCTAAAGAATCCTTAAGACTATCTAAATTGATTCTCCATCTCAGGATGGAGCCCCAGTTGAGGGACCTCAAGCTAATGACATTACAAAATCACCCTCAAACCTGAGAGGTTCTCTAGGTGACCCCCTAAAACTCTGAGGAGGAGATGCATTCAAGCTCCAAGAACTTGAGTCATAAATAGATGTAGGAGTTAAGATAAAGATTCTTTGAGAAAATGAGTGATAGAAAGGAAAGAAGGAAGGAATGAAAGAAAGAAAGAAAGAAAAAAGAATGGAAAGAGGACAAGGAAGGAAGAAAAGAAGGGAAGAAAGGAAGGAAGGAAAGATGAAAAAAGAATTGAAAGAAGAATGAAGAAAGAAGAAAAAAGGAAGAGAAAGAAAATAAATGCTTCTAATGACAAAGATGAATCCCAGTGACACACTTCATGGTTATCACTTCATTTGTTATCAGAGTAGGATTAATGATTTTTAAAAAGCTTGAATAAAGTGGATCAGGCATCGTGCTAAAACCTGAACAAGTCCTAACACATATTTAAAAAGAATTGGTCCCTATTTTCCAAGAGATTACATTCTAATAGGGGAAGTCAAGTATAGGGAAGTGGTGAGGAGGAAGGGATGTTTTGTTCTGGGAGATGACAAAGGTAAGGGTAGTGGTAGGTGAATTAATTGTTGAAGGAGAAATGAAACCCTGGTTTGCTAAGTGAAGATAGACAGTAGATCTAAATGACAGTCCACACATTTAGTTTACATTCTACTTGGTTGAGCCCCATGGTTGGAAGTTTCAAAAAAAGGAAGGTTCTAAGCATTTATTTAGTATCTACTATATGCAGGCACTTAAAAAACATTACCTCATTTGAGCCCAACCATAACTTTTAGAGGTAGGAATTGTTATTATCATCATTTTACAGTTGGAAAAACTGAGTCAGGAACTTGCTCAGGGTCATATAGCCAGGAAGTGTCTGAAGCTATATTTGAATTTAGTTCTTTCTGACTCCAAATCCAGCACTCTATCCTGTATCATCTAGCTGCCTTCAAAAATGAATGTATTACCTTTTGTGGGGGACCTTTTATAGGTTCTGAAAAGAAAGTGTCTAGTAGGGATGTTCTGGTCTCAGGTCCAGAGGGGCAATGGGCTGTTTCAGGTGGGGACGAACAGGTAAGTGGGTCAGCTGGGCAGATGACTAGATTGAAGCTGAAGAGATGTGTTCCATGATACAGGTACCCTCCCTCTACCACCACCATTTCTGCTCACTAGCAGGGTATCTATTCTTTCCAGATAAAAGGATTGTGCTTTCCTTGGGCATCTTTGTTAGCTAGATGGCAGTGTTACTAGAATTCTGGACCTAATATCGGGAAGACCTGACTTCAAATCCAGATTCAGATACTTACTTGCTGTGTCATCCTTGACAAGTCACTTAATTTCTTTCTGTCTCAATTTCCCGAACAGTAAAATGGGGATGATAATAATAATAATACCTATCCCTAAGATTATTGAGATCAGATTTATAATGCTCTTAACACAGTGCCTGGTCAATCCTTGGCAGTAAATAAATGTTTGTTCCCTTCCCCCTCTTGACCTAATTGAAGGCCACTCCTACCTCTCTCAGGACGGAGGATGATCCCCTGCCCAGTGACCCATCCCAGGCCACACTTATCTCACTCCCAAGTAAATAGGCCTTGTGAATTCCAGGAATGCAGCCCTCCCTTATCCAGGCTTGGACCCCTGTACAGTCTTGGAGAGGCCTGTCCCAGAACACTATAGCCTTCCCTCCTCTCCTCCCCACCCCATCTGGGCAACAATTGATCCAGTTTTTGAGAAGACCAACTACAATTCTCTGTGTAAACCAACAAAAGGAAAAGGAATTTTGTTCCCAGGGGACTTGTCTAATTGGAAAACTTTATAATCTTGTTTATCTGTGACAATTTTTAAAAAGAATTTTTCTAAGCTAACTTTCCCTCATAATTATTAAGTTTTGGGGATACTTCTCTTGCACAACTGATGTATATCTAGGGAATACCAACTATAATAAATATTTGTCTAAGCAAACCATACTAAGGAAGATAAATCTAAAAGTTTCGTTGCCCCAAAAAATCCCAACATGAATTTCAAAGTCAAATATTTAACACTCTATGATTAAAAAGTTATATTATCTATTGTTTTGGACTATTTGCATTATGTGTGACTCATTTATATATGTATATATAGTTAAAAATTGACTAGGAAAGAAAAAGAAAGGGGCAGATTGAGGAGAGACAAAGAAAAGAGGAAAGAGAAAAAGGGAATAGAGACAGAAAAGTTAATAAAGGAGAGAGAAAAGGAGTGGAAAGATAGAAGGGAAGCATAAAAGAAAAGAGAGAGAGAAAGGAGAGAGAGAGAGAAAGAAGATAAAGGAGGGGGCGAGCTGGGGATTGGGAGTAATTTGGACTGATGACAGGGGCCTTAAAATATCAGCCTAATAATTAATTTAACCTTTTCTCCCCAATCAAGAACTCCGTCATCATATAAAGTTCTGCATCATTTTGATGATTTCACTTTAAAAAATTCAGGCTTGGTAAAAGCTGTCAATGTGAGCTGTACTTAAGGTATGTGTTTTTCAGGATAAGAAAATATTTTGCACACAGTTTTAGAAGTTTTATACATGACAATGCATGGAGAATTCAGCACGGTAATCATATTGTTTTAGTTGTTGCTTTCATAATTACTCATGTGTTGTGACTGGAAAAAAACCTGATGGTAGGTTGGGTTTTCTTTTTTGTCGTTGCTTTAATTTTGATTTAGGATGAATTTCCCCTCCCCTCCCCCACTTCCCCCCCATGCTGGTTGGGTACATACATATTTTTATGAAATTCAATCTAAATGTCACCAACCCATTGCTGTGTCCCAGATTGGGACTTTGTTTTGGACAAACTTTAAACTAAACTAAATGTGATTACTCCTACCGAAGAAATCCCCAAATAGAGTGACAAGGATATAAAGCTACTCCATCAAGTCCAAAGTAAACAGAGATGGAGGAAAAAACTCCCAGTGGAGGAAAAGGGGAACATTTCTTTTTTTGTTAACTAACCAAACAGTTTGCAAACTAAATCAAAGTGGCAACTTAAGTTACATTCCTGCTTTAATAGTCACTGGTGAAAGCAGATACAGTGAGTGTAAGAACTTGGGAGGATCAGGTTTCTAAACGAAAGAAGGCAGGTGGAACCAGAGCTCTTGTAGTTTAAAAAAAAAAAAGGCCTCCTTCCAGTTCCCCCACACTCCAGAGAAGGATTCAATTTTGCACCCATAGGAATAAAAGATGGGGTTGGGGGGGAAAGGCCTATCATTTAAGAAATCTTGGTCTAATTTAGAACCTGGGTATAAATGAGCAAAGCTCTGTGTTGATCATGGGGATTTATCATTTGATAGAATAAAGATTAAATACTGATGCTGCCATTTGCCTCATGTGACTTTGGGCAAGTCACTTAATTTTTCTGGGTTTCAGTTTCATCATCAGTAAAATGAGGGAGTTGGGACAAGTGACCTGTAACACCCTTCCCAGTTCTCAATAGATGAACCATTATCGGACAGTTTGGAAAAGTTGGTCTTTGTCCTGGGGCGGGGATGGGGGAGATGGAGGTGGAGGCAGATAACCTTCAAAACAAGATCCTTTTCCCAAAACAAACAAACAAAACCCAAATCCACTTCACTTGACCTCTGGAATATTTCTCTGAGCGGTTATTATGTCTTTTCTGGGTCGTCATCACCTATCCTGGGATAGATTTGATGGGAAAAAGAACATGCCTATCATTTAACTGGGGTATTTTTCAAAGACTCATGATATCAGTCTCTGTCAGTGGCCATGCCCCATTACAACTTCTGGGAAAATAAAAAGATTCATTAGTGAATTCCTGAGCCAAGTGAAAACAGAGGCCAAATAGACCTGAAGTGGAGATGAGGAAGGATAGACAGGCAGCTGAGAGCTAAGGAAGAGGAAGAAGAAACAAATGATATATAACCCAGCAGGTCAACCCAAGAATGGGGCATATGGAACTAATCGAAGCAGGCATTTTAAACACCGGAATCCACAGTACTTCCTTAGAATGAAAGGCTTTCCAAAAATGTTCATGATTAATACCCTCTATTGCCTTGTAAGAAAAGGAAATGAGACTATTCCCATTTTAGCGATGGGCAAACCAAGGTCCAGAGGAAACCAAGTCTCAAGAGGTCACAGCATATGTGAGGGTGAACCAGGAATAGTAGGTCAGAGAGAGACTAAAAAAACCCAACAAACCAGAGACCTCAGTGATAAGGAGATAGCGTGAGGAAATTAAAACCCCTTAGTGTGGAAAAACAGCAGCCAGTTGAGAAAAAGAAACAGGAAGGAATAGAGAATGAATTACAATAAGAGGAAATGAGGCACCAACAAAAGAGAGGGAGTGTGGTCTGGTGGATTTGTCAAAGAAGTGACTGGGGAATGTAGGTTTTTATTTCTGGTTTTCTCATTGCCTTCTTATTGGATAGGTTTGGGCACATAATTTTTCCAAGTTGTGATGAGATTAAAAAAGGTTGTCATTTAATGATTTAATTTTATATTTCAATTCAGTTAATTTAACTAATTGTTTTGGGAAAGACCAGCAAGAAATGGGAGAAGGATATTTTGTGAATGTTATGAAACATTTTGTACAGTAATAAGAACATGATCAATTCCAAGAAATATTAGAAAATTGTATGAATTGATGTATACAGAAATGTAAAATGATTACAATGTTGATTATGAAAAAATAAAAACAAGTTAAACTCTGAGTAAATATAGTGAACAGTGTTGGGCTCATAGGATAATGGGATAATAGAGTTAGAGCAGATACTCTAGAGATCATCCAATACTCTCATTTCATAGATGAGAAAATCGAGGCTCATTAATAATAGGTCAAATTTATGTAGTTATTAAGATTTGTAGAGGTCACAGCAAAGTAAAACACTTTACATACTTTTATTATTTGATCCTTATAACAAGGGTGGGGTGGGGAAAGGTGCATTATTTTCATCCACCTTTTTTAAAGGTGAGGAAATCAAAGAACATAGAAATTGATTGACTTTCCCAGAATCACACATCTGAGGAAGAATTTAAAGGTAAGATTTCATGAGTCCATGTCCTTCATTTGTGAGATGAATCAGAACAACTGGAGATGACCTTGGATGTGAGGCAATCAGACTTACCCAAGGTCACACAGCAAGTAAGAATCAAGTGTCTGTCCTGAGGCTGGATTTGGACTCCTGTCCTCCTAACTCCAAGACCAGTACCCCATCCATTGCTCACCTAGCTTCCCATGTCTAATACTCTTCTAGACACTGTATTTCCTCCCTATATCTCCTTCCTCTCAGCAAAGTGGAGGACCACATGGCCAGAATGTTGACTACATGCTCATTTGGGGTAAAGACAGTTAGTTGTTTTTACTTTACTTTGTTACAAGAGAGGGTTCAATGTGGGGAAGTATGGTGAGAGAAAGGTCTAACTGGAAATATTTGGGGCATAAAAACAAGTTAATTTAATTTTTTTTCCTATTTCATGCAAAGATAGTTTTCAAGATTCATCCTTTTGCAAGCTTTTGAGTTTCAGCTTTTTCCTATCACCTTCCCTTCCCTCTCCCCCTCCCCATGGCAGCAAGCAATCTGAAAAAAGATTGAAATGTACAATTGTGTTTAAAACATTTCTATATTAGTTATGTTGTGAAAGAAAATAGAAATAAGGGCAAAAAAAACTATAAGAAAGAGAAAAAAAGTAATTTTTTTAACAGAAAAGAATGAGCAGAATAGTGACAGACCATGCAGAAACAGAAAGGAAACTAAGATAAAAGAGTGGATGGGGTTTAAAAATGAAGCCACATACATACACAAAACTGCCAAAACCTCAATCAGGTAAGGAAAGGTGTCATCAGAATCTTAAAGTAAGTGATGCAATAATCTACAAACTATTGGAAGAGTTGAACTTTTCTCCTTCACCACTGGCATCTAACAAAGTAAAGAATTAGCTTAATTTCTCAATATCGCATTTTTCACCCATAGAAGTTGACGTGATCAGAAAAATCTTACTATAGTCAGAGTTTGAAGTTGTTCTTGGACATTCTACAATGAAAAATCAGTTGACAGAAAGATAAGAGGAAGCCCAGTCTGAATCATCTGAGATGAGATATTCTCTAATAAGAGGGAGACTAAATCCTAGAGACCCAGAAAAAGTTGGGAGTGGGCAGGGTGAAGTTGTTGCACAGAATTAGAGCAACTTTGAAAAGAAGAATTCCAGATTGTTCTGAAGAATCAAGTGAGTGAATAAAAATGGAGAACTAAAAACAAATTAAGCTTTTTAAATAAAAGTACATGAAACTACTGAGATAGACAAATATACACAAGAGGGATGACAACCTAAGAGAGAATCGACAAAGCTGGCATGGGAAACACTGGAGGCCTCTGAGCTACAAAAATACCAGACTACAAAGGGGATGAAAGGGGGGAGGCTATAAACAAAGCTCAGAGAGGGTATAAAAGTTAACTGAAAGTATCAAGCCTCCATTGACAGAAAGACAGCCTTAGAAAGAGCCAAAACAATAAAAGATTCTTTAAATACCTCACAAGGAAGAGATAGGCTGAGGAAATGTTGACAAGCTTGAAAAATTAAACTACTTTTTCCCCTTCTATGTTCTTTGAACTGGATCAGAAATGATTTTCTTTACATGTCAGAAGAGTAATAAAGGAAGGCTTCTTAGGTTGTCCCCTCCGACAAATTCAGATGATTCAAGAAAAATCAAATTCTTCAGCTTTTGTAAAAAGATTGAGTATAGAGAATACCATCACAAAGCAGAATTTGGCTGGATCCTTGGATGGAGGGGATGGTTGATTAGTGGTAAATAGCCTTCTTTTTAGAAGGCTTTTGCCCTAATTAAGGTTTTTTGTCTTAATACAGGTGGAGTATAACTAGGAGGAAAAAATACTCTTGGCAGCTGAATGAGCTGATTTTAATTTGCAAATCTGGCAAGAGTTTTACTAGACTGAAAAACTGGAGGTATTTATTTACTATGTTGGCTGTACAAAAGCACCAAGCAATTTGAAACTACATTCCAAATCAACAGTTTAACAAATGAACATTCAAATGTAATACTAATAACAACAGCTAGCACATAGATAGTGCTTTACAATTTAGGAAGCACTTTATGAATATTAACCCATTTTATCCTGGGAAGTATTTCCAGGGATATACTGGGAAGTAACTGCTTACCCAAGATCACACAGCAAGTAAGAAACAAATGTCTGAGGCTGGATTTGAACTCCTGTCCTCCTGATTCCAAGACCAGTACTCTATCCATTGCTCACCTAGCTTCCCATGTCTAATACTCTTCTAGACACTGCATTTCCTCTCTGTACCTCCTTCCTTTCAGCAAAGTGGAGGACCACATGGGTCCTCCTGGGACACTCCTGGGAAGTAGCTGCTAATATTATACTAATTTTAAAGATGAGGAAACTAAGGCAAACCAAGGTTAAATGATTTGTTCAAATCAGTACTTGAGGTTTAATTTGAACTCAAGTCTTCCTGACTTCAGGTATGGAGCTCTTATCTCCATACTGTGCCAACTAAGAACTGTGACTTCATTGACAAAGTTATTTCAGAAATTCATAGATTTACAGTAGAAAGGAACCTGAGATGTCATATAGTCCATTTCACTCATTTCAAAGATGAGGAAAACTAAGCTCCAGAGTGATTATGACCTGTGGTAGGGTCAGGATAGGAGTCACAAATCTCCAAAGTCAGAGCTCTTTCCTCTGCCTCTACAATGATATAAATGCTGAACCAGCTATGCCTGTCCATTGCTCTTGGCCAAGACCAATAAGTTATCATGTGGTCTTTACTCAATAAGCTGGGGTTCTCCCTTGAATTTCTTAGACATCAAGAGGATAAAAAGGGAGTACCCAGTCATTTCTTTCTCATGTTACATAACTGACTCATCTATTCATACATTTCCCTGGGTTACTTATATTTCTTTGACAACCTCCTTTAGGTTTTTACAGTGTACTGTAGTTCACCATATATAAGACATACCTTAATTTTGGAGCCCGAAATTTGAAGAAAAGAAAAACATATTACATAAAGTCATTGAACTCAAGTTTTATTCATCATGAAATTCAAAAACCTTCTGCTCATGAGAGTTCTCAGGCATCTTTTGGGCAAGTCTGGTGTGTGGATACATGCTTAGTCCATTCCATTTCATGAACAAGAAGTACCAATTGTGTCCTCTTTGGAAATCAGTCACTTCTTTTTCATCAACAATTCTTCTTGCCTCATGCTGAACCATCTTTGTAGCCACAAGAATTCCAACGGCCCTTTGTTCTTCAGTTCATCTCTTCAATTCCCTCTCTCACTTAAACCATTTAGCTTTCATGGCCACTTTCTATCAAGGTGTTTTCAGTTAAGTTTCTTCTTCCCATAGCCAGTCTCCAATTTTTTTCTCAGTCAGAGGAGGACCAAACTGATGTTCAGCAGCCCAATTTCCAGTAGCTTTTTTTTTAAAATAAGGCAATGGGGTTAAGTGACTTGCCCAAGGTCACATAGCTAGGTAACTATTAAGTGTCTGAGGTAAAATTTGAACTCAGGTCCTCCTGACTCCAGGGTCCACTGCACCATCTAGCTGCCCTGATTTCCATTCATTTTTGCAAGCTGGATCACTTTTAACTTGAACTCAGCACAGTATGAAAATCTTTTCTGAGTCATCTCTGGGCAAAATGTGGCAAAAAAAAAACCCCCTAATATACTGATAACAAATGTGAAACAATGAGTGCAAAAACAATGTGAAAAAGCTGGAAATGCAAGTAAAAAAATCTACAACCACGCATAAGATGCTCCCAGCTTTTAGATCCCAAATTTTTCAAAAGAAGGGTGAGTCGTATACATGGGGAAATATGGTAACACCCTGTTTAACCCTCTGATCTTACTCAAAGCAAGAAAGTTAAGGTGGATATAATATACTTCCTCTAGTAAAATATCCATTTGGTAGTCATTGGATGAATATCACAACTGATGGCCATCATATTGCTAGTTTTTAAAGATCCTCATGATATGGTTTTGCATTAAGTACTTAGAGAATTTTGATCTAGAAGGATCATTAAGATCCTTAGAGATCATTTAATTCAACTCACTCATTTTACAGATAAAGAAAATGACATCCAGAAATGAAAATAATCTGTACTGGTTTGTGCAAGGGGTAAATAGTTATTTGGAACAATTTTAATAGGTGTGGTTCTTGTCCTCATATCTTAAACCATATGACATCAATGTGCCCCCTTCTGAGATACACATTGCAAAAGGATAAAACAATTATACAGAGATTAAAATATGCCAAAGAAAATAGTTAGATCCCTGTGTTCTCATCCTACAGAATAGTAATAATAACAATATTTATCATTTATATAGTGTGTTAAGTTTTGCAAAGTGTTTGATATGTGTTGTCTCATTTGATCCTCATAATGATACTTTTGGATACTTTATGATATCATAATTCCCATTTTCAGATGAGGAAACAGAGACAAATAGTGTTTAAATGAAGAAGCCAGTAGGAGAAAAACTTCAGTGTAGTACCTGGATAAGAAGAGAGTGGTTTTGTTGATAGATTGAAGAAAATGTTGGACCCGTTATTGGGAAGTTCATTGGAATGAAGACAGGAAAATGCTCTCAGGGAAAGGGGGTTTAAAAATTGATCAAGAGGGGTTCTTTTGGGGGTGAAAAACTCACCAGCTCTCTATGAAAGGCTTAGATTTTCATTTACAGGTTACTGTTATTATAGAAAGTTCACAACTTACTACCCAGGTGACTGCAAATAGTTCACAGGTGAAGCTCTCTGGAGAAGCAGCAAGATAGTGAGCTATTTAAAGGACAGGTTGATTAGCTGAAGTTGAGGTTAAAAAAAAGGCTAAAGTGCTTAAGAGAAAAAAGGAAGGAAAGAAGCTTAGATTAACATAGATCCAGCCATGTGGAGCTGGGGTCATATGGGTAGTTATAAGCTGGGTAAGAAGTAGTCAAGTTAAAAGATGGAAAAATAATTCAACACAGAATAGAGAATTCCTTCCGCATTACAGAAAAACCTCAGAAGATTACAGAATTTTTATCTATGCCCTGTTTCAGGAACAAAATTAAATTTTGATCCTTTTTTGAACTTATTGTTTTCTTTTCAAAATGAAGAAGGTCTGTATCTCACATGCATTTAGGCAAGAGACTGATATGGAGCTAAGGCTCAATAAATACTTGCTGACCTGGGACTTGTTCTGCAACGTTCTAATTCCAGATGGAGCAGTTAGACCTAAAAATTGGTGGCAATTTTATTCTTCCCACCTGCATGCTATAATACTCTATAATAATTAGTTTTATGATTTTTCCACAACCTATTACCTTAATTACTTTAATTAAATTGTTCACTTAAATTGTTTGTGTGCACTTTAAAAATAGTCTGTCAGTAAACAGTAAGCTTAAACTACCTCCTTGTAGAAAGTTGGGCAATTTTACTACCCAGGCCATAGGGTGGCTTCTTTGATCTGTTGGTATCATGGACTTATTTATTATTGGTGGGAGGGAGCCCTAGGGAGGCAGAGATTCACAGGATTTCAAACTAGAAGGGACCTTAAAGATATTTCATCCCAGGGATGTCAAATTCAAATAGAAATGATCCCTGACTGCTGCATATTAATCTAGAAAACCATAAATTCTCTGTATCTATGCTATATTTTTATTTTTTTTAAACATTCCTCAATTATAGTTTTATCTATATATCTGGTTCAGGTGAGTTCATTTGGGAGGTTGTTTTTTTTTTTATTTTGTTTTGTTTTTTGCAGCAGTTAAGTTTGATGCCTCTACTTTAGCTCACCCCTTATCCCAGCTTTTTATAGATCAGAAAAGTGAGGCCCAGAGAGTTAAGTGACTTTTGCAAGGTCACATGGGTAGTAGGTAACAGAGGTGGGATTCAAATCCTGCTCTTCTGACTACAAATCCAGTGTAGTGGCCCATCACTAACTTAGTCGTCCTCCTGCCTTATTTAGCTTTAAATTCTATATTTTAAACTTGAATTAAATTGTAGCCTATGCAAAACTCAACCATATTCAGTTCTCCTTCTCATGTTTTCCTCTTCCAAAAATATTAAAAAATATTTTATTAATTCATTTTTCCAACTATATGCAAGGGTAGTTTTTACCAATCATTTTTTTGCAAGTTTTGAATTTTACATTTTTCTCCCTCCCTTCCCCCCCTCCCTCTGACAGAAAGCAATCTAATTTAGATTCTACTTTTATAACCAGGCTAAACATCTCTTCCAAATATAATAATTAAATAGTTAAGATTCCTTGTGGGGCAGCTTGGAGGCACCATAGTGTCAGTTCAAGGGAGTCAGGAAAACTCATCTTGAGTTTAAATATGACCTCAGATATGTAATAACTGTGTGATCCTGGGCAAGTCACTTCACCTTGTTTGCCTCAGTTTCCTCATCTATAAAATGAGCTGAACAAAGAAATGACAAACCACTCTAGTATCTTTGCCAAGAAAACCCCAAATGGAGTCATAAAGAGTTGATATGACTGATAGGACTGAACATATTATACTGTTAGCTCATGTTGCCCTCTCATGGCCAATATTTCCTCCCATTAATAGTGAAGTTTAAAGCTAAGTAATTGGACAAAGCAAGAAGACTATCTGGGGATTGAAAACAGTGACCTTACCTTATTAGCACGTTGCCTTCTTTAGTCAATAAGGTCATCAAGATAGTTTCTTTAGCTCTTTGTTGGCCTTTATAACACAATATCCTGTGTTTGAAGCTTCCAAAAACAATGATTTGGCTCCATCTGGTGGTAGATGAAGGATGACTCTCCCTTCCTACAGGTTCTTGCACCACCCACATAATATTAAATACAAATAATAATAATCTGAAAGTTTCTAAAGTTAGTTCAGATTTCAAAGAATAATATCCCTACAACCATTCTGTGAGGTAGTGAATAAAAATGTTATCTCCATCTTACCAAGGAGTGAAATAACTGAACCCAGACACATTGCCTGGTGTCTTACCTCTAAATTTAGTCAAATTCAAATAGAAATGGTCTCTGACTGCTGCATATTGATTTAGACGACATTACATAAGTAATGTGAGGTATGGTGTATAAATAATGTAATATTATTTGAATATATAATATACATAAAAACCAGTTTATATAATGGCAATTATATAATATAAAATAATCCTATAAAGGCAAACCTCATTAATAATGGTAATAAAGCTCAATTGTTTTGAATGATCATGGCTCTCATTGAGGAAGATTTCCAGTGTTTTGGGTCTTGATGTAATCTACAAAGAGGATCATCTGGAATACGTCATCAACTTTTTCAATTTGGATTCTAGGTTGGGCATTCTCCAGGACAATGGTGAGTACTTCTGTCTGGGGATACACCTCTCTGTTTTACTCTCTGATTGATAATCAGAGGACTATCAAATTAAATAATCTTTTTTACATCTTCTGTGCAATTTGGAATGACTTTTGACATATAAATCAAAAACAGTTTGTTGTAGAACTTTTAATATATCATTCTTCTTCTTGTAACTTACTTATCCCTTTAAGTCCTTTTCAGAAGTTTTTTTTTTTTCTGAAAAGATCAGAAAAAATGATTTTTGTGTAAAGGAAAGGATTTAACAAAGGTTAAAATGATATATTGCTTTTATTATGGAAGAAAATTTTGATGCCTAATGAGAGGGGAAGTAAAGAACTTTGTCTTTATTAAAAACTCCTATATGTGTGAAAAAATGTAGATTTGAAATGAGATTTCAGTGGTTCAAATCACTTTGTGGATCAATGAATAATTACTTGTTAGTTTTTAAAAAGGGGCAGATGAAGAACTATTTTTTATTAAAAACTAGAAAAAATCTACATATGAGGAAACAGTTTCAAAACCAAAAAAATAAATTAATTGGTTTGGACCTATGTTGGGTACTTATTTTCTCAGCTTATTTGCATAGAACTGTTTTATGACTCGAGGGTAAAGCTAAAATAAAATAAAGTATCATAAAAAAAAGTGGAAACTGAGATATAAATTTTTAAAGTCTGTCAATTTCATAGAGGACATTGGTGACTTGTGACCTTTAAATGAAAGTTGCCAAGGTCCAGAAGGTTCTGATCCAAGCCACTGAAGATTAAAGGATTATAGGAAATAGGGAAGATGGATTCAGTCTCAGGCTTGCAAGGGAAAAGCTGGGAAGGAATAGCAGATGGTCAGAAAAATAATTTGTTGAAATATTTTGCAGAGACCAACAGTAAGAACAATGAATCGACAGAAAGTTTTGGTGATGTGATGCTTGATTAGCTGAATAAAGACCACAGGTTCAGCTATTTCTTTTCAGCATTTATCAGAGTTTAAATGAGGTGAATCTTCTCAGGTGTGCATGTTGCTCTCCGTTCTCCTTTCTGATCAGAGAATGGAAAACAGAAAGAGGGGGAAACAGGTAGTGCTGATGTATTGTCAGATAAAAACTGGCTAGGCTAATTTGCCTAGAGGATTTACCTAAATTGTTTGTTATGAATTCTGTTCTAATTCACTCACCAGAATTCTGGTTTGTGAGGAAATTGAGAGAATTAATTAAGCCAGCAATTAATTGTGGGAATTGAGTGAATCCCACTGACTCCATCTTGTGATTCAATTCTGGAGCTAGTTCAGTTCCCTATTTATTTGTGGGTTTAATCCAGCTTCTATCCTGTAAGAAAGTTTTATTCAATTGTGGAAATTGGGAGAAAACCTGATTGCATTGTTGGAATCTAGCCCTGAGTTTCTGAAAAAAATTGAACCAGCTCTACCTGCTATTTAGAGACCTAAGGATCTAAGTGACCAGAAATCAATTAGATCCAAAGATCAATGCAAGGAGTTTTCTCACAATTGTTTATTTCAAGCAACCCAAATGTTTTAACTGAAATCTTGTCCATACTGATCAGCTATTGTTTACATGTTCCCTTAGTTGTTTGGGGTGTTTTTTGTTTTTTTTTTAGGTTTTTGCAAGGCAAATGGAGTTAAGTGGCTTGCCCAAGGCCACACAGCTAGGTAATTATTAAGTGTCTGAGGCCAGATTTGAACCCAGGTACTCCTGACTCCAGGGCCGGTGCTTTATGCACTGTGCCACCTAGCTACCCACTGCACAACCTAGCCACCCAATGTTCCCTTAATTGTTAACAGATACTTGGAGAGTGGGACAACTCCTTTTATGAATTCAGGGAATTGCATTTGTTTACCCCCTCCCAAATTAGAAAATTCCTAATCTTTCATCCAATTAGAAATCAGATTACCTAATATTATAATGTTTTCTTTTAATTGGTCTTATTTGAGTAATTCTGGGTTTTGTTTTTACAAGGCAATGAGATTATCTAAGGTCACACAGCTAGGTAATTATTAAGTGTTTGAGGTAAGATTTGAATTCATGTCCTCCCGATTCCAGGGCTGGTGCTCTATCCACTATGCTACCTAGCTACCCCTAGGCATTCTTTTTAAATTGTTAATTGACTTGATTAGGTAGCTAAGTGAAAGGGGTCTTACCCACTCCTCTTCTCTCTGATTTCCTCAAAGGGAGGCTTTTTTAAATAGGGGAATTTCTAGTTTTTGATTCAGAAATTAAAAATAAGTTTAAAATTTACTTTTGACAAGTGCTTCTGATATGTAAGCTTTCTTCTGTTCTTGGTGCCTATGACTATATATAATATAGTTTGTGATTTTATGAGTATAAAGTGAAGGTGCTTTTTAAAAAAAAATATTTTTATTTCTATTTATTTATTCATTCATTTATTCATTTATTTATTTAAGGCAATGGGGTTAAGTGACTTGCCAAGGTCAAACAGCTTAGGTATCTGATGTCGGATTTGAACTCAGGTCCTCCTGACTCCAGGTCCGGGCTCTACCTACTCTGCCCCTCATAATAGTCTACCTCCTTCTATTTCTAGGGCCCCTGTATAAGGTGAAGGCCATGGTCTGTTAGATTATTGACATGTACTACTTAATAAATTAATACATTCAGAAGTTCAAATCTTTGTTTCCTCAGTTATTTAATCTTTTGCCCCCCACAATTGGCCAATATGTTCCTGAGATAATTAATCTGATGAGTTTTGTATTTCTCTGGCTTAAAAAGAATCACTATGACTGCATTTATTTTATAAAAATCAAGTTACTTTCCTATTCATGGAAGAGGGAGAAAGAGGGAAGAAAAAAATATGGAACTCAATGTAAATAAAAAAACTCAACAAATGTGAAAAGTTTTTAAAATAAAAATTAAATGAAAATATAAAAAAATTTTAAAAAGGACTGCTATCTTAAGTAGGTGATAGAACTTTCTAAATTTCCTTTCAAAGGTGATTATAAGTTGAAAGTTGCAAACAAATACTACTGGTATATGCTACCTACTATAGTACTTCTGTGTGTTGTGAAGGACTGATTGTATAAACAGAAATGTATCATAGAGTGCTCAAGAGCTAGAAAAAATTTCCTTTCAACAGTTACCCCCTAGCATGGAACTTTGACCTAGTATGAGAACAAGTTGGAATGAGTAAGCAAACTCAAAGAATAAATAGGAATTTGCATTCCTTACACAGGAGGTGAGTGTGTGACATTGCTGGAAAGCAGAGCCTTGAACTCTAAACATTTATTTTAGGAGATACCTCAATTCAGCTACTCATTTCATGCCTGGCTATATTGTTCATTGTTCAGCCATTCAGTTGTTTCCAGTCCTTCATGATTCTGTGATTCCTACGTGTATGGGTTTTTCTTGGAAAAGATACAGGAGTTCTTTGCCAGTGGCTGAAGTAAAAGACTGGCTCAGGATCATACAGTCAGTAAGTATCTGAGGTCACAATTGAACTTATGTCTTCCTGACTTTAGGGCTAGCATACTCTCCACTGAGCCACTGGAATGCTATCTAGTGCTTGACTTGGGACTTCACTATTGGATATCTAATTGTACACTTCATCCCCTGCTTTTTAGCTTCCTTTTGATTTTTCTTCCCCCACTGGATTGTAAGTTTATTGAGGGTAAGGACTGTCTTTTTGTATTTGTATCTTAGTACTTAGACTGGGCCAGATACTTGGTACACATTCAATAAATGTTATTGATTATTGTAAGAATGTCTATGCCATAGTCACATTGGAATCTAATTAATTAAATGGCTTGACAATATAGATGTGGTCTGCTATAGAAATGTGTGTATGTGTGTTTTTATTAATGGTGTCATAGATGTGGGGAGTTTCTAATGGTTTAAACCACCAACTACTCAATAACTTACTTAATTCAGATTCAAGCCTAGTCATTTTCATAAGACTCCCCTCACTGGTTATGAGAATGATTAACTTGATTATTACCTTCATGAAGGACATAGTTGGGAGAAAGGCTGGGAGAAAAGAGACCTTCCTTCCTTCCTTCTTGCTTTAAGAGACCCCAGTGAAATCCCAAAGAGTTCGATATGACAGAACAATAACATAGTTAAAACTGTATAACTAAGAGGACCTGATCGAAGGCATCTGAAAGCTACTAGGATAATGCTCAGGGCATTGTTCTATCAGTTCATTGGCATATGATTGGGTTTTTTTGGGGCGGGGAAGAGTTGTTTGGGAATTAAGAGAAACATGTATATTGCTTGTATTATACCTAATTGAACTATGGTTCCTGGTTTGTTTGTTTTAACTTGAGTTAGGGATGGGTCACTATTCAAAAGGAGACCTTAGTATGACTCACTGAAAGTTAGAGAAAAGAAATGGCAAGACAGAGGAAGAAGGGGCGGCTAGGTGGCAAAGTGGATAAAGCACCGGCCCTGGAGTCAGAAGTACCTGGGTTCAAATGCGGTCTCAGATATTTAATAATTACCTAGCTGTGTGGCCTTGGGCAGGCCACTTAACCCCACTGCCTAGCAAAAACCTAAAAGAAAAAAAAAAGGCAGAGGAAGAAGATGTGGAGATTTTCCCCTTGCTTGAAAAAAGCAGAGTTGGAGAATCTGAAGAAAAGAGCAGTTGTTTCCCATGAAAACATAGTGAAGTCAGCTTTGGAGAGCTCATTGGAGGAAATCTGAATTTTTCTGCTTGAAGGATGGGCTGAGTTTACTGCCCTTTAGCACTGTCTACTATCTGAACTGGGAACTCTCAGAGGTTTTGCTCCTTTGTCCTCTTTATTTTCCCTAGATGGAGAGGGAGAAACAACTGGAGAAAGGTTGCTTACCCCTATTACTACAGTTTGAAAAAAAGGAGAACCTTTCCAGGATTGGGGAAACCTTTTAGACCTCAAGAAGAATTAGCTTGGCAAATATTGGACTTAAGGAAACTTGTGCAATGTTTCTTCTATATTAAAAATTTACCACTGCTGCTGCATCCCAGAGGAGGCTTAGAAGAGGACCAGGTAACACTCCTTTCATGTGTTTTGTTGCTTGCCTTTTGTGGGTTTGAAAGGCACAATGGTGAGAAAGCCTGGCAGAGGAGAGACATTTCTTCTTCTTCTAGAGAGGTTGAATAAGCCTCCTTCATGGCCCCTATATGCATTGATGGGAAAGCATGATTGATAAATTTTAGTTCTTGCTGATTTTGTCTTCTATTGAATACAGGATATGTTGATTATTTCTGCTTTTGCCTTTTCGCTTAGGCAATCAACAAACATTTATTAAGGGCACTTATGTACTAAACACTATGCTAAGCACCTTGGATATAAAGAAAAGCAAAAACACTGTCCCTGACCTCAAGGAGGTCACATTCTAAAGGAAGAGACAAAATGCAAATAAATAGGTGTACATATAAGATGTATACAGACTATGTGGAAAGTTGTTGTTTGTCCTTCATTCACAAAAAGGACCACAATACCAGGGAGGTGTTGCCATGACAAACAAGCGAATTGAATTTGAGTGGAGGGGTACCATGCTAAGTCACCAGTCTCACTTTCTCCTCCAGAGTCATCATCTTAGTCCAGTGGACAGATATGAATCAGGACAACTGGAGATGACCTGGGATACAGTGGGAAACCATGGCCTTTTAAAGTTAAAATCTTTAACAATTTCATAGGGAAGACACAAATAACTAGAAGGACCAAGAAAGGCCTCCTACATGATGCTGGATTTGAGCTAAGTTTTTTTTTTGGTTTGTTTTGTTGGTTTTTTTAGGGTTTTTTTTTTTGCAAGGCAATGGGGTTAAGTGGCTTGCCCAAGGCCACACAGCTAGGTAATTTTTTTAAGTGTCTGAGGTCAGATTTGAACTCAGGTACTCCTGACTCCAGGGCCAGTGCTCTATCCACTGTGCCACCTAGATGTCCCTTGAGCTAAGTTTTAAAGGAAGCCAGGAGGTAGATGTAAGAAGGGAAAGCTTTCCAGACATGGAGAAAGAGAAGTGGTCAGAAGATGGATATTTCATGTAAGGAATAGCAATGTAACTGAATCATAGAGTGTGTGGAGAGGCATAAAAGTATAAGAAAACTGGACATATAAGAAGGGGCTAAGTTATAAAGGGTATTAAATTCCATCAAAAAGAGTATTTTATATTTGATTTTGGAGGTATAGGTTGATCACTGAAATGTATTGAGTAGGGAATAACATAGGCAGACCTAGGATTTAGGAAGATCACTTTGACAGAAAAATGTATTGGAATGGGGAGAAATTTGAGGCAGGGAAACCAATCAGATTAATAGAAGGGTCATATATGACCCGATAAGAGTCTGCACTAAGGTGATGGCTTTGAGAGTAGAGAGGAGAGTTATGGGTGAGATATTGCATAGGAAAAATAGTAAGACTTGGCAACAGGTTGGATTTGTGAGGTGAGTTCAGGTCAAGAGTTGAGGATGACACTGATGTTGTAAGCCTGGGTAACTGAGAAAGTGACAGTGCCCTCAATATTAATAGGAAAATTGGTAAGAGGAAAAGGTTTAGGGGGAAAGACAACGAGCCCTGTTTTTGACAACACTGAATTTGAGATACCTAGGAGATATTCAATATGAGATGTCTGAAAGTTAGTGGATATGAGACTGGCACTTAGGAGAGGGATAGGACTGGACATATAGATCTGGGAATCATCTGCTTAGAAATCACTGAACCCATCATCAAGTTTTGAAATAGTATACGTGGAGAAGACCCAGGAGAGAAATCTGGAGGATACCACAGTTAGTGAACATGACATGGAAGAGGGCCAAGCCAAGGCAAATGAAAGAGAATGAACTGAAAAGTAGGGGCACAGTCATGAGAAAGCACTGTCACAACAGTCAAGAGAAGAGAAAGTATTCAGGGGAAGATAGTGATCAACCATGTCCAAGTGTATGGAAAGGTCAAAGAAGGATGGATAAACATTAAGAAAAAGTTATTAGATTTATCAATTAAGAGATCATTACTGGGGGGGGGCGGCTAGGTGGCGGCTAGGTGGCGTAGTGGATAAAGCACTGGCCTTGGAGTCAGGAGTACCTGGGTTCAAATCCGGTCTCAGACACTTAATAATTACCTAGCTGTGTGGCCTTGGGCAAGCCACTTAACCCCATTTGCCTTGAAAAAACCTAAAAAAAAAAAGAGAGATCATTGCTAACTTGAAGAGGTCTGTTTCTATTGAATGATAAGGTTGAAAGCCTAACTGTAGAGGGTTGAGAAGTGAGTATAAGAGAAGAACTGGAAGTACTCAGTGGAGATGAATTTCTCAAAAAGTTTAGCCGAGAAATGTAAACTATCTATTGGATGATAATATCTATTGGTTATTGAATCAAATAATTTTTTTTAACTATGGAGGAAAATGATGTGTTTGTATGTAGCAGGAAAGTTAGATGGGGAGAGTATATAGGAAGAAATGAAAATTTAGTGAAAGTAGGGGGACAATCTATGAATAGAAAGAATATGGGATCAAGGGTGCATATGGAGGAATCTGCCTTGATAATAAGAAGGGCCCTTTCTTCCCTTGAGACAAGAATGAAGGAGGAGATAGTAGGGAAGTAGGGACAGTATTTGAATGATGTGAGATGAGAAGAGCAAAAAGGGGAGCCTTGGCAAATGGTCTCAATTTTTTGTGGGAGTGGAGAAGTAGGAGCTGAGGTCTTTGAATGAGATAACAGATAAAGAGGTTGTCCTCAGAGGTGAGAAGTGAAATGAGAAGATTTGAAACAGTTGTTTTAGGGATGGAATGGTGAAATAATTAGGGCGGGTTCTCTTTCTTGTTTTGCTTCATTGAGAATCAAGATAAGATGACATAAGTTTAGAATGAACCCAATTATTTTTGTCATGACTTTTTTCCTAATTTCATTCAGAAGCATATGAATGGAAATGAAGGAGTGGATAAAGCAGTCGGCTTAGGTTTAACAAGCTACGATTGGCATTAGGTCAAGAGGGAAAAGGTTTTGGAGTTGAACTAATTCAGCAAGAGACCAAGATAGGAAAAGTAGCAAAGGATAGATAATGGCAGGGTGATGATCTGGGAAAGATCAAATAAATACATTTCAGAGTTCATTAATAGAGAAATAAAATAGGTGTGGGTGATGGCAAGGTCAAAAGTGTGATCACCTACGGAAAATGGAAGATTAGGTCCTGAGATTTGAGTAAATTTAGTAAATATATCATTTTTAAGAATTAATGATGGAAAGAAGGAAGGAGAAAAAAATGCCAGCTAAGCACTACATATATATATATTTGAGCCATATATATCTCTTTCTATCTAAGTTTTCAGGAACAAAGTTGCCTATAACATGACCCACATGTCAGGTGTCAGTTCATTTTGCTTGACCATTTGATTCTACTTATACTTATTTGTTAAGTTGAAAGGCTTTTGCTTGATGAGGAGAGGTAAACAAAAAAAAAGTTATATTGTTGAAAATTAAAAGATCTAGGTTTTATTCCCATGTTTGATTAGGAATCCATTAGAGTTATCAAAGTAATGATAGTTCTCATGTTCTGAACTTAGCAGGGTAATGTGAGGATGAATAAGCTGTTCTTTGTAAACAGAATAATTTAAATATCTGAAATATAAAACCAAAAAGTGATTCTTTTTTATCTTAGTTTATTTTATTTTTTTCCAATTACATGGAAAGACAGTTTTCAACATTCATTTTCTTATAAGTTTCTGCTTTCTACATTTTCCCTTCCCTTCCTCCCTTCCCTTTCTGCTAGTACATATACAATCATATTTAACTTATTTCTATATTTGTCATGTTATGAAAGAATTAGAATTAAAGGTGGAAAAGCCATGAGAAATAGAGGAAAACAAAAGTTTTCAAAGGTGAACATAGTGTGGTTTGGTCTGCATTCAGATTCCATAGTTTTTTCTCTGGCTGTAGATGGCATTTTCCATAATAGGTCTCTCTGGATTGTCCTTGATCACTGAACTACTCAGAAGTTCTGAGTCCATCATAGTTAAACATCAATGTTGCTGTTAATGTGTACAATGTTTGCCTGGCTCTGCTCACTTCACTCAGCATCAGTTCATGCAAGTCTTTCCAGGCTCCAAAATGTGATTCTTATAGGGAAATGGGAAGTCAAATTGAGGGAGACAGAAGAAAAGAAATACAGGACTAGATACAGGTTTCTTGGCTTCCCGTTTCACAGGAAGTTTAGTGTAGTTTCATGGCTTCATGACTATGCCTTTGAATTCCCTTTAGTGTTATGTTGGACCTTAAGGACAGGAAATATTTTTTTGATTTGATTTGATTTGATTTGATTTGATTTGATTTGATATCTTAATGGTGCCTCAAACCTACCTGGAAAGAATTTGGAGGAGGAATAGCTGTGTGATGCTGGTAAAGACTCTTAATGCGGGGGGCGGAGCCAAGAAGAAAGGTGCTCTCTCATAAAACTTATAAACTAAGGACTCGAACTAAACTTTCGAGAGACAGAACCCACAAAGGGACCCAGTGAGGCAGTTCTCCTACTCCAGGTAACCTGGAAAAGAGCAGAAAGGCTCTGCTCCCCGGGTCGGAGGGGCGGCCTGCCAGAGGGGTGGCCCGCCAGAGCCAAAGAACTTCAGCCTCCCAGAGGCAGCCCCAGGGTGCTGGGAGCCGCAGCTCACAGCAGTGGGGGAGTCTCCTGAGCTATGCCCCGGGAAGCACGGGCACAAAGTGGGGGAACAGCGGGCAACCTCTGCCAGAGCGAGCTTGTGGAGCCCAGCCCTCAGGGCACACAGCAAGCAGCATGGCCAAGGCAGTCCAGATCCAGGAAAACAGAAACAGGTGGAGCCAGTAAGCAGGAGCCCCCAGGGCATGAGCCCATTGAGCTGAGGGAGGGGAGTGAAGAGAGAGAGACTGCCCAGCTCTGTCCTCTGCCCCTGGAACAGCACTCTGGGGCTCTGACCACATTCAGATCCTGATCCCAGTCTAGGCCCCCCCATAGAACAACAGGGCCCCCCCCACATCAGCCCCGTGGCAGAGAGGGGCGCATATGGTCATTCACAGACCAGGAGGGAGGACAGAGCCTCACACACTGAGACCCTTGTGGGAGTGTCCCAAAAGCTCAGGAAGCACCCCCAAAATAGGCTTAGGCTGGGAAAATGAGCAAGCAGAGAAACAAGAGGAACACCATTGAGAAATATTTTGCATATGAGCCCAAGAAGGATCAAAACACTCAGTCTGAAGATGAGGAAGCACAAGCTCCTGCATCTAAAGACTCCAAGAAAAACAGAAATTGGGCTCAGGCTATGACAGAGCTCAAAAAAGACTTTGAAAATCAAATGAGGGAGATAGAAGAAAAACTGGGAAAAGAAATGAGAGAGATGCAGGAAAAACATGAAAATGAAGTCATCAGCTTAGTCAAGGAAATCCAAAAAAATGCTGAAGAAAATAGCATGCTAAAAACACCAAAAGAATGAAAAATTAGAAGAAAATGTGAAACATCTCATTGAAAAAACAACTGATATGGAAAACAGATTTAGGAAAGATAATCTAAAAATTATTGGAATACCTGAAAGTCATGATCAGGAAAAGAGCCTTGACATCATTTTCAAAGAATTACTACAGGAAAATTGCCCTGATATCCTTAGAAGCAGAGGGCAAAATAGAAATGGAGAGAATTCACCGATCTCCCCGAGAAAGAGATCCCAAAAAACCAACCCCCCCAGGAATATTATAGCCAAGTTCCAGAACTCCCAAGTCAAAGAGAAAATATTACAAGCAGCCAGAAGGACACATTTCAAATATCGTGGAGCTGCAGTCAGGATCATACAGGACTTAGCAGCAGGTACACTGGAAGCTCGTAGGGCTTGGAATATAATATACCGGAAGGCAAAAGAGCTTAGAATGTAGCCAAGAATGAACTACCCAGCAAAACTGAATGTCCTCTTCCAGGGAAAAAGATGGACTTTTGATAAACCAGGGAATTTCAAATGTTCCTGTTGGAATGGCCAGAGCTGAACAGAAAGTTTGATGTTCAAATACAGGACTCAGGTGAAGCACGGAGATTGGAGGAGAAGGGGAAAATATGAGGGACTTGATGAGGATGAACTGCATGTATTCCTGTAATGACACTGATAATGGTCATATGAACCTTCACAATTAACAGAGCAGGTAGAAGGGGCTTTTATAGATGAAACACGGGAGAAAACTGAATTTGAAGATATATTGTGGTGTAAAAATGTAGTCGATAGATAAAATGGAAAAGTTGGGGGGCAGCTAGGTGGCGCAGTGGATAAAGCACCGGCCCTGGAGTCAGGAGTACCTGGGTTCAAGTCCGGTCTCAGACACTTAATAATTACCTAGCCGTGTGGCCTTGGACAAGCCACTTAACCCCATCTGCCTTAGGAAAAAAAAGGGGAAATGTAATGGAAGAAAGAAAAAGGAGAGGGGGAATAGGCTAAGAAATTACATATAGTAAGATTTTTCTTTATTACAATGAACTATTGCAATGATATGGAAAGGGGAGAGGCGAGGGGGAATGAGGGAATCTTCGCTCTCATCAGAGGTGGTTAGGAGAGGAAAGAGCAAATATACTCAATGGGGTATAGACATCTGGAGTAAGAAGGAGAGGGAGGGGACAGGGGGAAGGGGTGGGGATGTGAATGATGGAGGAGAGGATGGACCATGGGGGGAGAGTGGTCAGATATAACATATTTTCTTTTTTACTTCTTGCAAGGGGCTGGGATTGGATGGCCTGTCTAGGACCATAGAGCCAGGTGGGTGCTGGGCCTAAGGGGTGGTGGGGGGCTCAGGGCTTCTTGGCCCCAGGGCCAGGGATCTGTCTGCTGCGCCACTCAGCTACCCTCCAGCAGAGTCAGAGTGGAAGGAGAGAGAAAATATAGTACATGGTAGTGGAGAAATACCAAAGGAAGGAGTTGCGATCAGCAATAGCAACGTTGGAAAAATATGGAAGTAACTTTTGTGATGGACTTATCATAAAGAATGTGATCCACCCATTACAGAGTTGGTGGTGCTGGAACACAGACTGAAGCATATTTTTTATTATTATTATTTTTTTGGGGGGTGCAGGGCAAATGGGGTTGGGTGGCCTACCTGGGGCCACATAGCAGGGTGACCATTAGGTGTCTGAGGCCCAATTTGGACCTGGGTGCTCTGGGCTCAAGGGCCAATGCTCTGTCTGCCATCCAACAGCCCCTACTATTATTACTATTGTATTTTATTTTGGGTCTTCTTTTTTCTTTTTTTGGTTTTTGCAGGGCAGAGGGGTTGGGGTAGCTTGCATATCACACAGCTGGGTGATTGTTGGGTGTACGGGGCTGGATATGGGCTCAAGTGCTCCTGGCTCCAGGGCTGGTGCTCTGTCCACTGTGCTGTCTGGCCATACCTACAATTATTACTATTATTTTTTTAATTTTAATTTTTTTCTCTCCCCTTTACTTTATCGCTTAAGCAAGTCTATATTTTTGGGGGGAGGGGGTATTTTGTTTACTCTTAAACAAGAATATTTTATTAATGTACAAAAAAACATTATTTGTACAAAATGAGAATAAATATTAAATTCTAGACTGTAGGGGCGGCTAGGTGGCGCAGTGGATAAAGCACCAGCCCTGAAGTCAGGAATACCTGGGTTCAAATCCGGTCTCAGACACTTAATAATTACCTAGCTGTGTGGCCTTGGGCAAGCCACTTAACCCCATTTGCCTTGCAAAAAACCTAAAAAAAAAAAAAAAAATTCTAGACTTTAAAAAAAAAAAGATTCTTAACCCTATTCACTTCAATTCCTCATCTGTAAAATGAGTTGGAGAAGGAAATGGCAAAATGCTCCAATATTTTTGCCAAGAAAACCCCAGTGTCACAAAGAGTCAGATACGACTGAAAAGAGTGAACCACAATTTATAGTAATGTCAAAAATAAGAAAAGAACATCAGTGAAACATTAAAAAAAATACAAAAGAGAATAGAAGGATTAAAAAGAAAGTAGAGGCACAGACAAGCAGTAATACTTTAAATTTAATATGCATTTTAAAAAACAAGGTATCCATAATAGAGAAGAATCTTGGTTTCATGTAGTCTTTTTTTCTCTCTTCTTTTTTATTTTGAAGTTTTCATGTTTTTAAGTTCATATTAGAAAATAGATAACTGAAAAAAAGGTGTTCTATGCCTGAGACATCTATTTCCTAATTACTCACCATCTCCTTGATATCTGGTTAGCTCCCCTATAGCAGAGAACCGCTGAAACCTCCATTCAAATGCTTTGACTGGGGTGTGATTCTCCTCTGCAATCAGGATCAGAACAAGAGCTGCCCAACATGCTGTCCGTTCTACTTAACATGTATCACACAGCATCAGACCAAACTTTAGGGTAATTGCAAGCTCCTTATACATACCCAGGGTCAGAGAAACTAAATGTTTTTTATCAATTGATTCTCTTCCTTTGTGAGTAGAATCTACATATTTGTCTAAGGGTGTGGGTTACTTTCCAGCTCATGGTTCAATCCCCATTCCACTTGCTTCTCCCTCTATTCTTTGTCTCATGTTTCCCTTTAGGGATTTTTTATTATACATTTATAATCTTTGATCATCTTATAAATCTGAGTCAAAGTTAGCTAACATCAATTGATCTAGTCCTTTTGGGTAAAAGATCTTTATTGCAACAATCCCCATGCTAGCAGACAAGTCAGAAGCCTAGAACAGAAGTGTACTTCTTTCCCTTTGCCCTAATTCCCCTCTTTGCCAGTGGCAAACCTGCAAAGACATTTTCCCAGGGTTTTTCATTCATGAAAAAAATCTCCATGGTAGAACAATATGTAGACCACTAACATAATATATGATCTTGGAGCACTTCTCTGGTGATACAATGGAATGGGAGGTCCAGCCTCCCTTACCCTCTTCCATCTCTCCCAAGTCTTATCTGGTGAATACATTTAATTCACATCTCTCTCCTTTGTACACAAACTACCAAGTTCCAGTCACTATTTGTTGCTCCCTACATTCCAATTTCCCCTTTTCAATCCCCATGCCTTCATATTCTTTTAGTAAATGAAGTGTGATAGACTGGCAGAGGACTCTATTTGAGTTCAAAGGTATCTCTGATTCATTATTTATATAACCCTTGGGCAAATCACTACACTTCCCTGGGCTTCAATTTCCTCATCTGTAAAATGAGTGGGTAGAATTGTATAACTCCTTAATTCCCTTCTGATTCTAAATCTATAATAATTCAGTGGTTATTTGTAAAGTGGCCCTGATTTCTGCTTAGATCCAGGGTTCTGGGGGAGAGGTATGAGGGCTACACACCTTTTGAAAATACTCATTCTCCTTGACCTAACAGCAGGTTTCAACATAGCCAAATATTTTCTTCCTTCTTCTGAATATTCTCTACTTGCCATTTTGATTTTTTCCCTACTTTTTTTAACCCGGTGCTTCTCTATCCTTTTTTAGACCTCTTGATTCTTCAACTTTCTGTTCTTCACCACATGAAATAAATAAACATTTTGGAGTCAGCAATAATAACACTTATCCATGTATCTCTCCTATTATTTTTGCATCTTATAATTTACTAGCAAAAATCAAAACTTGAAGGTGGGAACTTAAAGTTTCTTTTTCTTTATCTCCCTGTCTAGTGTCTAGTACTTAGAAAGCTGTTGATGAATACTTAGATTGCACTTTTAAAAGGAATAGGCAGAATTATATGAAAAGATTTGAAAATTAATATTTGTTCCTAAAATTATTTATAAATAAGTTTTTAAAAATCGAGTTATATATTTAAACTTCTAGGAAAGCTGCTCAAAGCAACAAACAGTAATTTTTTTAGGATTATAATACTTGGAAGTATAAAATGCTTTAGAAATCTGGTCTAATCTCATTTTACTAAATAAGTGAACTGAGGCCAAGAGGAATAAATTGACTTTTCTAAGGTCACACAAATACTAAATAACAGATCTGCTAAGCAGTTGAGCAACTTCACATTTTGAGACTCTTTTTAATTTTATGCATCCCATTGTGATCTTCCAGGCTTCTGTCTTTGCTCATGATGACCTCACCCCACCCCCACCCCATCATCTCACTGTTACCTCCAAGCGATTGAAGTCTCTGTCTTCTTTTATAAGTTTCAACTCAAGTGTGACTTGTCCTATTGAGTCTTTCTCAAACTCCCCATATGTGTTTTTATTTAACTTTTCATTTGTTTTTGTTTTGCTATCCCAATTATATTTTAAACTTTTTGAGGACAGGGATACTGTCCAGACACAGCTGAAAGTCAATAAATATTTGTCAACTCATTGATTATTACATAAAATACGTTATGGTAGACTGGTCTCTCTCTTTTTTAAAAATTTTTTTAGTTTTTTGCAAAGCAATGGGGTTAAGTGGCTTGCCCAAGGCCACACAGGTTAATTATTAAGTGTCTGAGGTCGGATTTGAACTCCTGACTCCAGGGCTGGTGCTCTATCCACTGCACCACCTAGCTGCCCCTGGTAGACCAGTCTCTAAAGGCTAGTATTATCTTTTCCCACATTTTATTTTGAAAATCACAGAATTCTCACACAAGCACTCTGAAAGTAAACTCTTCAAAAACTGCCTTTCTTGAAAAAATCATGCCCATCAAAACACTAAATAAAAAGGCCTTGAAGTGATGGCCACAACAATGGAAAGGAAAACAACAGGAAGGCAGATACTACAGTCAAAAAGCTAAGGGATGAATCAATAAGCAGGTCCTCATCATGTTATATCTGAATTGTTATAATAGTCTGTTGATTAGTCTGGCTTCAGGTCTCTTCATACACTCAATCTATTTTTCTCTTGGTGGTCAACTTGATCCTCCTAAAGCTCAGATATGACCATATTCAATCAAATTCAGTGACTCCCTAGCTCTTCTTAGATCAAACACAAAACCCCCTGTTTGGGATCTGAAGCCATTCATATACTTTTCCAAGCTTCTTCTTGACCTTTCTCTCTAGGTACTCTATAATCTGGCTACACTGGTTTTTTTGGCTATTTCTTGAATGGATGGAACAAGATGTTCCATCTCTCTAGTCTGAGTATCTTCTCAGGTTGAGTCATCCCCCCCTCCCCATGCCTGGAATTATTTTCCTCCTTTTCTCTGCTGCCTGGCTCCTCTGACTTCTTTCAAGTCCTAGTTAAAATCCCACCATAATTATTTTCAATTTATACTGTTCATAACTGTTTGGGTGTTGCCACCCCCATTAGACTATGACCTCCTTCAGAACAGTCTTTTTATCCCTTTCTTTGTATCCCCAGTGATTAGCACACTATCTGCAAACAGTAGGCACTTAATAAATGCTTAGTGACTTAGAAATTGATTACTTTGTTCTAGTTCTGCACAGGGGTGCTGGGACACAAACATATAAGGAATTCACATTCTAATGGGGCAAGATAGCCAGCATGCATGCATACATACATACACATACACACACACACAACATATTTACAAAATAAAATATAAAGAAATTTATGATTTAGAGATGGCACTAGCAATTGGAGGCAGATAGAAAGTCCTCATTTAGGAGGTTGCTACCCATAAACACCCACATATCTGCCAGCAGATATCCACCATGTGCCAGTGGTCCTAATCTCCCCTAGGGCTCCCCCCTTTAATGTTAGTCCATTGCATGAGAAAGGCTACTTTGAGATAATCATTTATCCACTTTATCCACTTTACCTAAGAACTACTTTTTTTTTTTTAGTTTTTTTGCAAGGAAAATGGGGTTAAGTGGCTTGCCCAAGGCCACACAGCTAGGCAATTATTAAGTGTCTGAGACCAGATTTGAACCCAGGTACTCCTGACTCCAAGGCTTTATCCACTACTCCACCTAGCCGCCCCTAAGAACTCCTACTTAAAATTTCTACAAACTGCAGAAGTTATTTTTCCATTGATTCCGGACTTGTAGCTGGAAACCCTTTCTGCTAAGGGCTAGAAGCTTCTGTGGACTTTACAGAGGGAGTTGGCTACTCAGTGAACTAAATACTAAGCCATATAATAGACTTAGGAAAAGAAATGCAAGATGAACTTATTTCATAATGATTTCATTTCATAATTTAAAAATATTTTCTGTAAAGATTTTCTAAAGAGATTTCAAAATTTGTCTTTTTGTTTTTTTGTTGTTTTAGTGAGGCAATCAGACTTAAGTTTCTTACCCAGGGTTCACAAAGCTCCTAAGTGTCTGAGGTCAGATTTAAACTCAGGGGCTCTTGACTCAAGGTGCTCTACCTACTGCACCACCTAACTTCCCCCCCACACACATTGTTTGTTTGTTTATTAGTTGTGAAAATTTGTCTTTTTGAAGACAGGAAGTGAGACTTAGTCTCTTTTCTGTCTGCCTGACTCTAAAGAAGCTCTGGGGAGGGAAGCAGTTTTATGTCCTTTCTTTTTTTTTTTAAGGTTTTTTTTTTAATGTCTTTTCTTACCTGGAACCCACATGATGTCCAGAGCAAATGACTTTCCTTTTCTTCTGTCTTTTTTGTATACATTCTTTCTTGCTTTTAGGTGAAAGATTATTGGAGATGGCTATTACTTTATGAACTTCAAAAGATTAGAAGAATGAGTCACCAGAAGTCTGGCAGCTGGTAGCAAGGAGAGATTATACTGATGATGATTGTCCTTCGTTCTGGATGAAAACCATGGCATCAGGGAGGTGGTGCCATGAATTGAATTTGAGTGAGGAGATGTGATGTGCTAAGTCACTGGCCTCATTTTCTCCTCCAGTCATCTGGGTCCAGTAACACATACATGAATCAGGACAACTGGAGATGAGACAATCAGGGTTAAGGTCAAAGGATCAAGGAACTGACTAGCACACTAGCAAAGATATAAATTCATTCATCTATAAGTTATAATACTGCTTTTGGAAGTGAATTCGGGGGGACCCATCTTAGATAGAAACTGCTTTCAATTGACTTCATTTCCCTCAGAGACCAAGTTGGTAGAGGGAAGATTGTACCCTCAAGTATTAGGGAAGACAGAATGTTGATAGTACAGTTCCTGCTATATTTTTTCAGTAAATATCCCTTTATAAAAGCCTTTATTTTATTAAAGATTTTATTTATTTTGAGTTTTACAATTTTCCCCCCTAATCTTACTTTCCTCTCCCCACCCCCACAGAAGGCAATTTGTCAGTCTTTACATTGAGTGTGATGAGAGAGAAATCATATCCTTAAGGAAGAGACATAAAGTATAAAAGATAAGATCAGACAATAAGATATTAGGCTTTTTTTTCTAAATTAAAGGAAATAGTCCTTGGACTTTGTTCAAACTCCATGGTTCTTTATCTGGATACAGATGGTATTCTTCTTGCACTGATGAAATGAGTGAGTCCATCAAAGTTGATCATTGCCCCCATGTTCCTGTTAGGGTGTACAGTGTTTTTCTGGTTCTGCTCATCTCACTCAGCATCAGTTCATGCAAATCCTTCCAGGCTTCCCTGAATTCCCATCCCTCCTGGTTTCTAAGAAAACAATAGTGTTCTATGACATACATATACCACAGTTTGCTAAGCCATTCCCCAATTAAAGGACATTTACTTGATTTACAATTCTTTGCCACCACAAACAGGGCTGCTATGAATATTTTTGTGCAAGTGATGTTTTTACCCTTTTTCATATAAAAGCTTTTTTAAAAAAAACAAGTTTTACATTATCAGAAAGTCCTAGATTTTAATCTCATCTTACACTGGGAAGCTATTAGATCTCTCTTTTTTTAAAAGAAATGCTTTAATTTTTAATTTAATTAACATAAATCTATTTTCTTTCCATCACCCCTCCCCAATTAAAAAACAAAATTCCCATATTGGTCTAGTTTAGATATATATATCGATCAATCAACAAGTCAATAAACCAAATTAATAAGCATTTATTGAGTACTGACATGGTGCCTGGCACCTTCTCTCTTCTGTCAAGGAATTTACAAGCTAATGGGGGAGAGATAACATGTAAGGAGCTCAATGTACTATTATATAATATAAACATATATATCTATAAAAAATGAAAAATAATCTTAAAGGAAAAGTACATTCAGTAAGAGATTTCTTGCAGAATTTGGGATCTGAACTTAGACCAAAAAAAAAAAAGCCAGAGAAACCAGGAGATGGAATTGAAGAGCTAGAGAATTCCAGGCAATAGAGGACAGCCAGTGGAAACACAGAAGTATGGAAATGGTATGTCCTTTGAGAAGATCTTCAGGGAGGCCAGTGTCACTAAATCACTGCACTAAATTGTGCAGGGGAAGTAAGTTGTAAGAAGACTGGAAAGGTAGGAAAGGACAAAGTTAAAAGGATTTTCAAAGTCAAATAGAGGATTTAATTTCTTATCATGCACCAGGCATGGTGCTGTCTTATTTTACACCCTGAATCCATCCTTGCTTTTTCAGGAGGTAGGTAGCAAGACTATTCTAGAGTTCTGAAAGTAACAACTTCTGCTACTTTCTGAATTTACAAGGGTAATACAAAGATGAACAAAGTTCATTCTCTTTTTATGGAAAGCTCCAGGGGCAGCTAGGTAGAACAATGGATAGAAGAGCAACTCTTGAGTTCAAATGTAGTCTCAGATAATTGACAATTCCTAGCTGTGGTGACTCTGGGCAAGTCACTTAACCCCAATTGTCTTGCAAACAAATAATAATCATGATAATGAAGAAAGTATTTTTTAAGTCCTGCGAGCACTCACTTCAAAACCTGGAGAATATAAGGGTTCATAGAATGATATTAACCTTTTGAAAGTGGGGACTCTTGGTCTTTTGTCTTTGAAACTTGATTTATATCTCCTAAATTGTCCTGAATACATTCTTGTTGAATTGAGATTAATTACTTCAAAGGGTTAATGAGGTCTCTTAGAAAAAAATACAACTACATCTCACTTTATTCTCTCCAAGTAAGAGTTTTCTGATAACATCTATTCTGGGGGGGGGGGGGGGGGTGGAAGAAGAAAGGACTAAAAAATCCCATTAACAAGAGTGAAGGGGAGACCTTTGTTTCAAGACCTTGATGAGAAGAGAGTGGGAGTCAGACTTGAGCTGACAGTGAAGTCAACCTTTGTGCCAGCTTTTACATGTATCTGCAACTGAAATCCTATTTCCTGGATTACTCAACTTTAATTTCTTCATTAACATTTAGGTACTCATATTGCCAGGTGCTATTATTTGCAACATCTTTGGTAGATACTCCCTTTTCTTCTTCGGCACTGCACCCACTCTTGCATATGACTTCACCATTTCTTGGCTGGGCTATTAAGACAACCTGCTAATTGGTTTGCCTTACCTCAGGCCTCTCCACATTTCAGGTCATTCACCATGTAGCTGCCAGAGTAAATTTTCTTAAAGAGCAGGCTGGACCAAATCACCCTTCTACTGAGTAAACTCCAGTAGTTTCTGATTAGTCCCAGGATCAAATATAAACCATCCTCTTGGGCATCTAAAGCCCTTCATAAACTGGCCTCTTTTTTAATTTTCCAGTCTTCCATTGGTTCCACTATGCTGCTTCAGTAAATGCCTTTCTATTGACCATCTCCCCTGCCTGGAAATCACTTGGTCCTCACCATCATCTCCTGGCTTCCTTCAAAACTCAGCTCAAATCCGTTTGATCTTGAAACTCCTCCTGCTGAAAGCACCAATACCCATCTCTTTCCTCCAAGATTATTTTCCATATAAACTGAATTTCTTGTATGTGCATTTTTTAGATGTTTCTTACCCATTTGCATAGTAGCTCCCTAAAAAAAGGGATGGTGTTTATGACATTTCATTGTATCCCAGGACTTAGTATAGTGTCTGACATATTTTAAGTGCTTAATTAATTCTTATTGATTGATTTATTCACCCTCTCTTGCACACTCTTTTTAGCATTTATATTTTTAGGGCTAGGAATGCCACCAGGAGGAGACAAGGGGATAATTTTTTCAGCCCAAGAAACTCTAAAGGACCATTAACTAAACTTTAATGACTTTGTGAGATTCATTTGATGGAAGAAATACCCATACTGAAGAAAACATAGATCCTTCCAAAATTAAAGTTTAGAGTGGGGAAAATATATTTAAATTGTAAGAGGTATACCCCATCCCCACCTGCTCCCAGAATGTATGTATATCCTCTATTTACTTCTGGTTTTATAAAATAATTTCTAGGTTGTGAAACCTAATTGATTATTGAGCAAGAAAAGCTGATGATTCAGGTTGCCACACCTGGTTAAAGAAGAGGTAACTTCTGGCTAGCATGTCTCTTGGAGACAGCTTTTGAGAAGACAATATACATATTTGTGTCTACTAGTAGCCATCTCTAGGGTGAGGGAAAAGGAGAAGGGAAGGGAAAAAAAGGGAGGAAGAAAGCTACATGATTATTATATATTTAAAAGGAATAATAGGTTGCACATAATAATTTGCAGTTTCATGTACTATATTTTTTGTAGGCTACAGAAATGCTTGTTTTATTTCTTAAGTTAAGAATAAACTAAATAAATTTTAAAATTAAAAAGAGAGAAAAGACAATATGTGATTCCTTACTCTAGTCCAAATGGCTCTGTTCCCCATGGTGTGTATAGACTTAACTAGCTGGAATTGTTCCAGAAACCCCTGGCTTCCTTACCTCTCCTTTTGAATTTGCTGTTCTGTAGCATCAACTTTGTGAACATCGAAAGGTCCTGCAAGCACTGAAAGTTCATGAGCCGAGGGTAGTATCAACCAGAATAATTTTCATTACAACTATAACAGTAGGATTGAGCTTGTGACAAGGAAAACATCAACTGTGGAAAAAGAAAATCTTTCCTGGAATTTAATCAGACTGTGCTCAGTGGAGCGAGAATCTGAACTGAATAATTAGCAGACTTGCAAAAATTCTTAATAGCCCAGTAAGGCTTAAACATTAACTTTCTAATTCATTTGAATCAGTAGTGATATGATCGAATTCTGCACTTATCATTCTCTTTCTTTATTGCTTAGTATTCCATTTTCTGTAAGGGAATAAATTCCAGATGCCATACCTGATTCAGATTTCTACTCTGGATTGAAATAATCCTTAGAGTACCTTTCATAACTATTTCTATAATTAATTCCAAAAATAGCAACTATCCTGGGAGGTAAAGAGTCACTCAGTGAGAGAATCCTACTTCCTTTATAGATAAGACATACAATACCAAAGCAATGAATTCTGAGCAAACCACCATGGCAGGTAAAAGAAATTGGAACCAACCCCCATGACTTCAGTCAAGAGAATTATAGTCATCCCAATTCTTATCTACATTGGCAAGCATTTGATTTATCATAATCCTTTGGAGAGGAAAAAAAACCTAGTTTGAGGTCATTAATTGTTGACCTCAGTTCTTTCAAAAATACTTTCATCAGTCAACATCCAAAGATACTGTCACAATCCCTAAGGGCCTTGGTTAAGTGATGCCTTCTCTAATCAATCCTCTTCTGAAACAGAAACCAGGAAGAAAAGAGATGTGATTGATTTAGATGCAGTGTCTTGGAATGTATCTCATCATAGTTCTTCAACACATAACTAGGACTAAGTTGGGATGGGCAGGGAACAAGGAAAACTAGTGTTAGACTCCCAGGCTTCACATTCAACTAGTACACACTAACTCTCCCTAAGTACAAACACAGCTACTGAAATCACCCTCACTTCACATTCATGCCAAAGCACACTGATCTTTTTTAAGAATAGGGAGAGTATTGTCTCTGTATTCAAATCCTAGCTCTGACCCTATTCGACTTGGAACAAGTCACTTATCCTTTCTGGGCTTCAGTTTGCTCATCTTTAAAATAAAGGGGTTTCTAAGGTCTAAATCTCATTGCAGTGTGTAATCAGGACTTTTTATTACTAATTCCATCACTGCCACTTTCAACCACCAAACAACTAGTATTTACATTCCCAGGTTACTTCCTGATCCTTCTAAATAGTCTTTGACCCCTATAGAACCACAGACCCCTGTTTCCTTTTGCAGTCACCAGGATATAACTGGTCTCTTTTCTTTTAAATTAACAATGTTCCAAGTTCCTGACAAATGTATGTTGTTGATATATATATAATGTATTGGTCTATCCAATAATTCTCAAATATCCTAGCTGAGCTAATAAAGATACTTCTATACTTACCAATGACTGGTCAAATCAAATTGCTTATTTTTCAAGCAAAAATAGAGTGCAGGAAAACTACTAAATCAGCTAAGGAGTCCATGCATTCTCAAATTCCAGGACATGTCATATCATAGATGTCATCAAAACATTCACTAATAGAGATGACCGGGCACTCTCTGGAAGATGACACTAGCTGAGGTGACTCAAGGGATAATTGTCGATGTGGAATATAATGCAATAAATAACTTTGAATTTGCACAAATCCCACATCACCTGGTTCACAGGACTTAGAAATGAGCCAATGAGAACTAAAATTAGGCAAACTAAGTAAATTTAAAACTGAGGAATCAGGCATTATCTAATTAATAGTTAAGAGTTTGTAAATTGAGGAAGAAACGATCTTAAGGGAATGAGGTGGAGTAAGACACATGAACTCAAAGCTGTGAAACAAAGGTAGTCAATTGAAAATAAGTCTTGTTAGCTGTCCCAGCCTTTAACAGTTAGGTTTTCAAGACTACTGCAGTAGGTCACAGAAGGAACCAAGAAAGAATATGGATGACTCAGGACTCTCCAAAAACATTGATAGAAAAATCATAAAAGTATACATCCAGTGATCTTTTTTGTCATACATCCCTACCCAGGACTATTGCCTAAACCTGAGCTCACATTTGAGGTTTGGTTCCCAAGAGAGTTGCTACTATCTTTTAGGGTTAATTCTGTGATATTTTGATAGCTCACAAGGCCCCACCCCCACCATGATTCTCTTTAATAATCAATCATTAGATTCAGCTTTTTATTTCTCACCAATCCTAAACATGGTTTCTGTTTTATTTTTTCTTTCCCCTTTTCTGTTCCCTCTTTCTTCCTTATTTGCATTCCTTATTCTACCCCAACTCTTTGTGTATATGAATGGGTATGTTCTACCCTCCTTTGACCAGTTCATATGAAAATGAATTTTCATTGATGACTGCTCCTTTAACTACTTCCTCATTTGTATAGCCTTCTATTTGATGATGAGCTGAGATAAATGATGATCTGAGATAAAAAGTTTCATTTCTTTCCTTTTCTTTCTAGTATATTCATTTACCCTTTCCTTTCTTTTATTCTTTTATGATTATTCAAACATAACAAAATCATTTCTAGGCCATATCTCTTACTTGACTTCCTTTATGAGCCTTGATGACATTAATGGTCTTGGGGAACACTTGCATCATGATCTCCAGTAGAATGTAAACACTTTATTCTTATGAAGTCTTTTCTGATTGTTCACTGTATTTGCATTTTATGTCTTCCATTTCATTAAAGATACATTTTTTTCTTACCAAGAATTAGTAAGTTTTGCTGGGTAAATTTTTCTTGATTATATGCCTACATTTTTTCTTTTTTAGAATATAATTTTAATATATATACACACTAATATAATAATATAATTTTAGAATATAATATAATTTAGAATATAATATTTTTAGAATATAATATGTTCTCCACTCCTTTGTAATGGTTGCACTAGATCTTGTATGATCCTGAGTATGATTCCTTAACACTTAAATTCCTTTTGAATATTTGAGGGGTTTTTTTTCCCTTTAAGTTGCTAGAACTGGATTTTGGCAATTAGCTTACTAAGAGTTTTCATTGAGGGGCTTCTTTCAGGAGCTGACCCATAGAGTCTTCATATTTTCCTCTTGTTCTATTACATCTGGGCAATTTTGAAATATAGTATTTGTGCTTCTTTTGGGGTCATGACTTTAAGGTAGTCCAGTGATTCTTACATTAGCTCTCCTTAATCTTTTTTCCAGGTTAGCTTTTTTTTTGATATGATTATTCTATCTTTTTAAAAAATTATTTATTTATTTTTGAATTTTACAATTTTTCCCCAATCTTGCTTCCTTCCCCCACCCCCTACAGAAGGCATTCTGTTAGTGTTTACATTGTTTCCATGCTATATATTGATCTAAGTTGAATGTGTTGAGAGAGAAATCATATCCTTAAGGGAAAAAAATAAAATATAAGAGATAGCAAAATTACATAATAAGATAATGTTTGTTTTTTTAAATTAAAGGTAATAGTCATTGGTCATTGGTCTTTGTTCACACTACACAATTCTTTCTCTGGATACAGATGGTATTCTCCATTGTAGACAGCCCCAAATTGTTCCTGATTGTTGCATGATGGAATGAGAGAGTTCATCAAGGCTGATCATTGCCCCCATGTTGCTGTTAGGATCTACAATGTTTTTTCTGGTTCTGCTCATCTCACTCAGCATCAGTTCATGCAAATCCTTCCAGGAGTCTCTGAATTCCCATCCCCCTGGTTTCTAATAGAACAATAGTGTTCCATAATGTACATATACCACAATTTGTTCAGCCATTCCCCAGTTGATGGACATTCACTCAATTTCCAATTCTTTGCCACCAAAACAGAGCTACTATGAATATTTTTGGACAAGTGATGTTTTTACCCTTTATCATGATCTCTTCAGGGTATAGATCCAGTAGTGGTATTGCTGGACCAAAGGGTATGAACATTTTTATTGCCCTTTGGGAATAATTCCAAATTGCTCTCCAGAAAGATTGGATGAGTTCACAGCTCCACCAACAATGTATTAGTGTCCCAGATTTCCCACATCCCTTACAACATTGATCATTGTCCTTTCTGTTATATTAGCCAGTCTGAGAGGTGTGAGGTGGTACCTCAGACATACTTTAATTTGCATTTCTCTAAATAAGTAAAGATTTAGAGCAACTTTTCATAGAACTATGGATTATTTTGATTTCCTCATCTGTAAATTGCCTTCACATATTCTTTGACCATTGTCAATTGGGGAATGACTTGTTTTTTTATATGATTTTTCTATCTTAAAAAAAAAGGAGGTAAACTCCTTGAGAGAGATATGTTTGTATACCTGTAACTCACCATAGTTCCTTGTATATAATAAATAATGTTTTTAAAAATATCATTTGTAAATTCAACAACTGAGGTGTGTGTATATAGGGGAGAGGGGTCAGCACCCCTATAACCTTCTTATCTTATGAAAATATTTCATATCCTATATGAGAGATTAGGTCAAATTATTTCCATGTTTCATTTCTAGTCTATCTTCTGAGTTAAAATAACTACTAGGTATTTAAGAGTATAAGTAGTTTATATAAATTCTTAATTATTTGATGTTTTGTCATCTCTTTGGTGTGCTGTTTCTATATTTCCCCCTTCCCTTTTTTCTCTAATTAACTGTCTTCATTATTCCACTATTAATAGTATCTCTATGACAAATTGATTAGGTTCCAAGTAGGGAGCCATAGTAAGGTGGGGTGACCAGAGATAGCTAAATCCTGTTGTTCCTGTTTAATGGTTGATGAGCCGGGGGGGTGTTGAAGAATTTGACTCATAATCTTGGCCAGGAAATCAAGTTGTAATGTTTAGGGAGGAATTATAGTTGATAAAATATTGAGTAGAGAGTTCACTAGAGTACTTGCCAAGTCCAAGGTATAATTATTTAATAGGAACTCTGGGACACAGATAAGAAGAGCTGAGAAAGAAATCCAAGGCATACTTAGCTAGCCAGGTGTCTAGGAAACGCAAAAATTTTATGGAGATAGAAAAATGGCAAACATGAAGAAATACTCTGAAACCACAGAAGAATTTGCAAACACTGACTTTTGAAGTCTGTCCTGCCTATTAAAAACTAATCTACAAAGGAGTATCAGCTAGCACTAACACCATCTCCCATCCTGGGTGTCCTCTTTTGGCATCAGTGATAGGACCTATGTGGTCACTATTTGTAGAAGATACAGCAATTCCAGTGATCAAATGGGCTTCCATTTGTATGCTTTCAGTCCTAAGCAGGACTGCAAAAGACTACTTTGTCACCTGAAGTCAAAGATCTCTCCTCTCACAAATTCATTCTTGCTATCACTATCCTACTAGTTGAGAATTTGGAATCAATGTGGAACTTCTAGAACAATGATTTTTCACAGACGTTCCACTCAGAACATTTTAAGACCAACAACTTGGTGGTTAAGTAAGGCACTTGGACTACATGAAAAATGCCTTGCTTTTGTTTGTTTGAATAAGATTTCTTTTATTTTTGTTTTATAAATTATGTTTTCAATCAGCAGGAACTAACTTTTCTCTATCCCACTCCCTCTGTCACTGGAAAAATAGAAAAATAATCCTTATAATAAACATATGCATAGTCAAATAAAATTAATTCTCTCATTGGTTGTGTCCAAAAATATATCTCATTCTGTATTCTAAGTTCATCCCCTCTGTTAGAAAGTAGATAGCATGTTTCATCATCAGGCTGGTCATCCCATTTACCAGAGTTCTTATGGCTCTTGAAGCTGCTTATTTTTATGGTTAGTTTTATTGTATAAATTGTTATATAATATGTTATACAACAGCATCCACCTTACTTCACTTTTCATAATTTCATACAAGTTGGAAGATTCCTTGGATAGCCACACCCAGTTTCCAACTTGTATGGGCTCATTTGGCATCTGTTGGTGATCTCTAGCCTACCTATAAGGTATCTTAGCAATATGCATAAAATTTTGTAGATCTGCCTGTATGGTCTCTATTTCTTCCAGTTAGAAAATGACTGAGGGCACAGATGTATGGAATTTGAGAGAAGAACAAAAGACAAGAATGAAAACTATAGTGGATGAAGAATGGGAGAGTCTATGTGGCACTGTTTCCTCAGTTCTTAGAATACAAGCTTGTCATGGAAAAATAAGTGGTGTAGTTTTCTTAGTGGTGGGAAGGGTAACTGCAAATACACTGTAAGAATATCTTACATCCAAGTGGAGTGGTATTCAGTTGATAATTATTATCCACTGGGACTATTTCAGAGCCATAGAAAATATAGATCTTTAGACTTGGAGCCTGGAAGACACAGATCCAAATTCTTTTTTTTTTAAGTTAAATTTTATTTTTAAAAAATAAGCCTTCTTTCTCTCCCAAGAAAGACAACTCCCACCCATTACAAAAATATAAAGTCAAGCAAAACAAAGTTTAAAAAAACAAGTCTTAATCTGCTTTCACTCCCTCACCTCTCTGTCAGGAGGTGGGAAGTATGTTTTCCTATAAGTCCTCAAGGATTGTGGTTGGTCATTGTGTTGAATAGCGTTTTCAAGATTTAGATGCTATGGATAAGTATATTATATATCTTTGTGTGTATATTCAAATATGTGTGTGTTATGTTTTATATACATGTTGATGTATATACATTTAAAAATCTATATATATTATGTATATAATGTCTATTAATACATATAGTTTGTGGTTTTTTGAATCAGTCAAGACCTACCTTTTCATCACCTCCAAACTCCCACCTCCCATTTAGAACACAAGAACTCATTACAAACACATGAAATCAATGATAAACTTCTACACTGGTCATGTCTTTTAAAATATTTGTCTTATTTTGCATTTGTCAGGAGGTAGGTAGCCTATCTCCTTATTAGTTCTCTGAAATTCTGATTGGTTATTATGCTGATATATTCCATAACTTCTTAGACATTTTTGAACATCCTTAAAATTTGTTTTGCTTAGTATTAGTTCCTCCTTTCATCTCTTCTATTTCTAATTATCCCTCCCCACTTCTTTTCCCTCCTTTATCCCTACTGAAGGAAATATATTTCTGTACTGTGTGTGTGTGTGTATTCTTAGATCAGTTCAAATGAGAGAAATGAGAGTAAGGTTTAAGTGTCAGCTCGTCCCCATCCCTTTTTGTTGGTATAGCTGTCTAATTATATACCATAATTATGTAAGATAATTTCCCCTTCCCTTCCTTCCCCTCCCCGCCCAAGTGTAGTCTTAGTCTCTTCCCTTTCCATTCCTTTCTTAAGATGATTAAGATATGAGAACCACTCCCAAGATTTGCTTATCTATGAACTCTGAGAATGATTGGGATTAGAAGGAAGGCCTGCATCATCCTTCCATATTTGAATGTCACTATTTGATCCTTTTTTTAAGTCCTTTAAATCATTGTTCATTCATGTTTACTTTTTTATGTTTCTTTTCACTCCTGTGTTGTTTTTTTTTTCAAAGTTTCTCTGCAACTCTGGTCTTTTCATTAAAGGTCCATTCTTCTTCTTCTTCTTCTTATCCCCCTGGAAAAATTATAATAAATTTTCTGGGTTATTCTTAGCTAAAGCCCATATTCTTTGCCTTCTGAAATACCATATTCCAAGTTCCCTGCTCCTTTATAATGGTGGCTGCCACATAGTGTGTGATCCTGACTGTGGCTATTTGGTACTTGAATTCTTTCTTTCTTTCTCCTTTAAATTTTTTTTGACTGACTTGAAAGCTATCAATTTTGGTTATGATGTTTCTGGGTATTTCCATTTTGGAATTTCATTTCTTCTCAACCCTCTGTTTTGAAAAGATTTAGAGCTTTCTTTTGAAATTCTTGAAATATGTCTAACCTCTTTTTTGTTTTGCTTTGGTTTGGTTTTGCTATTCAGATAGTCCAATGATTCTTAAACTCTTTTTCCTCCCCATCTGTTTTCCAATTCAGTTGTTTTGGCTCTGAGATCTTTTTTTTTTCCTCCATTATTTTAAGTTTATTTCAATATTCATTTTTGTCTTATGGAGTTTTTTGTCTTTTGTGTATGTGTGTGTGTGTGTGTGTGTGTGTGTGTGTGTGTGTGTGTGTCCCAGCAATTTACACATAGTAAACACTGAATAAATGCTTGTGGATTGATCAACTTGAAACCCTGTCTGAGGATAGATTAGAGAGGTGAGAGAATGAAAGCAGGAGGACCTATTGGGAGAGCTATTTCAATAGTCAGTGAAAAATAATCAAGGTTGATAGGAGACTAGATAGAAGAGATGCTGTGCCTATGAAACTGACAAAATTTGGAAACTATTTGGATATAGGGGTTGAAGGAAAAGGAAGAATTAAATATAGTTCCAAGGTTGTATACCTGAGTGATCAGAATAATAATACTATCATGAGAAATTGGAAAATTTTCAGGGGTGGGGTGATGAGTTTAAGGCAAAATGCCGTTAACTTTTGTTTTGGGTATGTTGGGATCATTCAGCAGGAGACTCTTCATGGACTGCTATTCAGGGTCACACTGCTACTCCTTTGACAAGTGACCCTACCTAAGGAAAGGAAGGCACTATTCCCTTCACCTTGTGAAAAGGAATTGCAATACGGGAGAAATGAAATTTGGAAGCATTCAAAATGCTACTGATCAGTTGGGTAGGATGGAATCTCAAGGGTGCTGAGGTTGGCTAGGGAATAAAGGTAATAAGTAATGAGGAAGAAGTAGAACAAGAGAATCTGCCAAGTCCAAGACTTGGTTCAGTAGGAGATCTGCAAGTGCCAATCCAAGGAGTGAACACCTATGAATGATGCTAAAAAAAAAAAGAAAAGTCCAGGGACTCTATCAAAAGAAGGTCCAAGGCACTTGGAATGGGTTCTACGGAGACAGTAATAGTGAAAATGTTCTTTGAATGCTTCAAGAATGTGAGTAGCTATATGTTCCATCAACATCTGCCAATGAGAAGAATCTGGTATTCACATTACCTTGAGTCTCCCAGGATTATCCTTGCTCTCTTAGCTGCTGAGAGGAGTTGCATACATCAGAATTGCTCAACTCACAAGGTTGTTGTTGATGTGTACATTCTTCTCTTGTTTCTGTGCCTTTTACTCAGCATCAGTTCCTGTACTTCATTCCTTGCTTCTCTAGAGTCCAACCATTTATGGTTTCTTATAGAACAATAGTATTCCATAAAATTCATATACCATAAGTTGTTCAGCCATTCCCCAATTGATGGTCCTTCCCTCAATTTCCAATTCTTTGCCATTATAAAAAGAGATACTAGATATATTTTGGAACATGTGGGACTTTTCCCATTTTTTATGATTTCTTCTGTAAATAGGTCTAGTATTGGAATTGTTGGATCAAAGGGTATGATCAGTTTTATTGCTCTTTGGGTGTAGTTCCATATTGCTCTCTAGCATGGTTAGATCAGTTCACAACTCTACCAACAATGCATTAATGTCCCTATCCTTCTACAACCTTCCCAACATTGATGATTTTCCCTTTTTGTCATCTTAGCTAATCTGATAGGTGTGAAGTGATACCTCATAGTTGTTTTAATTTGCATTTCTCTAATCAGTTATGATTTGGAGCATTTTTCTTATGATTATATGTTGCTTTAATTTCTACATTTAAAAACTGTCTGTTCATATCCTTTGACCATTTATCAATTGGGAAATGACGTGTAACCTTATAAATTTGATGTAGTTCCCTATATGTTTTAGAAATGAGACCTTTATCAGAACCCCCAGCTATGAAAATTGTTTCCCAGCTATGAAAGTTCTTTTTTTTTGTTTTTTGTTTTTTGATGAGAGAGAAATCTTTTTCTTTTTTTTTTTTAGGTTTTTTTCAAGGCAAATGGGGTTAAGTGGCTTGCCCAAGACCATGCAGCTAGGTAATTACTAAGTGTCTGAGACCGGATTTGAACCCAGGTACTCCTGACTCCAGGGCTGGTGCTTTATCCACTGTGCCACCTAGCTGCCCCGAGAAATCATGTTCTTAAGGAAAAAGAATAAAGTATAAGAGATAGCAAAATTACATAATAAGATAACAGGTTTTTTTTTTTAATTAAAGGTAATAGTCTTTGATCTTTGTTCAAACTCCACAATTCTTTCTCTGGATACAGATGGTATTCTCCATCATAGATACCCCAAAATTGTCCCTGATTGTTACACTGATGGAATGATCATTAACCCCATGTTGCTGTTAGCGTGTACAGTGTTCTTCTGGTTCTGTTCATCTCACTCAGCATCAATTCATACAAATCCTCCCAGGCTTCCCTGAATTCCCATCCCTCCTGTTTTTTTAATAGAACAATAGTGTTCCATAATGTACATATATCATAATTTGTTCAGCCATTCCCCAATTGATGTACATTCATTCAATTTCCAATGCTTTGCTACCACAAACAGGGCTGCTATGAAAATTTTTTGCAAGTAATGTTTTTCCCCTTTTTCATGATCTCTTCAGTATATAGACCCAGGAGTGGTATTGCAGGATCAAAGGGTATGCACATTTTTGTTGCTCTTTGGGCATAATTCCAAATTGCTCTCCAGAAAGGTTGGATGAGTTCACAGCTCCACCAACAATGTATTAGTACTCCAGATTTCCCACATCCCTTCCAACATTGATCATTGTCCTTTCTGGTCTTATTGGTCAGTCTGAGAGGTGTGAGGTGGTACCTCAGAGGTGCTTTAATTTGCATGAAAGCACTTTTAAAATTAAGAAAATGAACATTTTTCAGACCATTTCAAGATAAATAAACTTCAAGGCAGCTAGGTGGTGAAGTGGATAGAGTACCAGCCCTGGAGTTAGGGGAACCTTAGTTCAAATCCGACCTCAGATACTTATTAATTACTTAACTATGTGACCTTGGGCAAGTCACTTAACCCCATTGCCTTGCCAAAAAAAGAGAAAAGGTCAATAAGCTTCATAATGGATTAGAAATAAATTGTTGTATGGCAAAGTTCAGTGACAAAAGATAGAAATGAAACTTAAATCACAACAGCTACTCTTATTCTTTCCCAGTCTTAGAAGTTCCAGTGGATCCATCATGAAACTCAGGTTCAAAGATAGAGTCAAGATGGAGGAGTAATATGAAGAAATGTATTGATCTTCCCCCACTTCCCTTCTTCCCTTTCTATAACTCCTTCCAACAGATTTTAAAGAATATATCAGGGGCAGCTAGGTGGCACAGTGGATAGAGCACCAGCCTTGGAGTCAGGAGTACCTGGGTTCAAATCTGACCTCAGATACTTAATAATATTAATTACCTAGCTGTGTGGCCCTGGGCAAGCCACTTAACCCCATTTGCCTTGCAAAAAAAAAAAACCTAAAAAAAAAAAAAGAATATATCAGACCAGGGGCAGCTAGGTGGTGCAGGGGATAGAACACTGGCCCTGGAGTCAGGAGTACCTGAGTTCAAATCTGACCTCAGACACTTAATACTTACCTAGTTGTGTGGCCTTGGGCAAGCCATTTGCCCTGCAAAACCTAAAAAGAAAAATAAAGAATATATCAGATCAGATCCTGATGGAAAAATCCAATTAACAATGAGTCATTTTTCCATGCTGAGTTAACATAGAGAAATGGCTAGAAGGTCAATGGACACTTGGAATAGGATCTAGCTGGGACTAGTAGTTGGAGCATTTCAACAAAGAGAGAGGTTATACACTAGGGCAAGAAGTCCCAGATTTATTAGCATGGGGTCTAAATTTATGCAAAGTATTAGGAAAAAGGGCCAGCTGACAGCTCTGATATCTTACAGTTCCAAGGTACAGTACAGATGCACTGAGAAGAAATGGTATTCAGGGTGAGAAGTTGCTACGCCTAAATATTGTACTGAAAGAGGAATATGTTCAGAAGCAAATCTCATCCCAGTAGTGGAATGTGATCTCAGTTCCAGATTTCAGTGCGGTATGAAGCCAGTAGTAGAACAACCAGGATAGGAATATCAGACCAAAGAGGAGCCTGCAATCTGTCACTCTCAGTCAACAGTATGTTATAATTAACTGATAGCCACTGATTTTATTGGAACTCCAAAAAAGACAAGTCCATAGGTATGTCGCTCAGTCAAAGCCAGGTCAAGAACTTGCAGAACTCAAACTAACAGAGCAATGGACAGACCTTACCCTAGATCAAACAAACCACTTTGGGATCACTGAAAGCTCATAGGCCCCAAGTCTGTTATCTCCGAGATTTTAGAATAACGCAACACTCAGTAACCCGAAGAAATGAAAAGGAGAACCAGTGCAGACATTCCTTGCACAAAGTCCAATAGTAACATAAAGCCCCAAAGTATGAAGTAGAATGGAAAAATGAGCAAACACACACACACACACACACACACACACACACACACACACACACAAACACACCCCCCAAAAATTATTGTTGTGGAAGAACTTTTAAGACACAAACTCAGAATAAGAGTGTTACTCTAAAACATCTTCAAAAAGACTCAAAATAAATCATAGTTTGGGTACAAGTTCAATTAGAATTCCTGGAATTGAAGAAGCAAGTGTTTGTTTTTAGAGAGTTAATTCTTTTAATGAAATGTGAGCACAAGAGGAAAAAAATGGAAAGAAAAAATAGCTATGGAAAAACAAATTGGAGAAGGAATTCACAGAATAGCACAAGAAAAAAACAAGAGATACCAAAAAGCACAAAGGGATAAAACCTTTGACAAGCAACAACTCCCCCCCAAATTAGAAATGACCAAATAAAAGGTCCATTCATCAACTTCTTTAAGGGTCATTTGAAAAATAAATCAGACTCACTAATCTTAGGTAATACATCATTTTGAATTCCCTTTTAAAGTTCTGCTTTTAGGAGCTCATAACCAGAGAAAATATTGGCTAAATGATTTATAAAATATATCCTCAGTTACCCAACCTACTGCCAGCTCCCCAACCATTTACCAGCTCAGTACACTGAACTTTATCTTTCTCTCTCATATTTGGTTGATCTCCAGTCCTCCTTCTCAGGGAGCATTCTATTGAGATCTAAAAGTTACAATTAATAAGAATTTGGCAGTCTTTCAATATTATTTTGGTGACATTATTTTATATTTTTGAGCGTTTTGGAATATTTTCTTTCATCAGTTCAAATACCTTTACATATATTTCTGAATTTTGTATATTTGTTATTTCATATAACATAATAATACTTCATTATATTGATATAATACAATTTGTTCAGCCATTCCCCAATTAGCAGGTACTGGCTTTGTTTATAGTTTTGCAACCACAAAAAAGTGCTGTTATGAATATTAGATATATTTTGAGCCTTTCTTTCTGTCTATGATTGACTGTATGTTTATATTAATAGGTATCTGACTATCAATAGAATTTCTGAATCAAAAGGTATGAACAATTTAATGATTTTTCTTATAACTTCAAATCCCCCCAGAATTTGGGGATCAGCTCAAACTATTCCACCAATGCATTATTGTTTCTTCTTTCCCATCCAACATTATTTCTTTTTGATTGCTCTAGACATTTTAAGGATATGAGGAAATATCTCAAATTGTTTTGAGTTGCACTGTTATTATTATTGCCAATTTGGAACATTTTTATACGTCTGTTGATAGTTTATAATTCTTCTTTTGAAAATGATTTGTTGATCTAAGTCACTAAAAATTAGAAAATGAAAAAACTAGATGTACCGTCTCATACTCATCAGATTGGTTAACAACAACAGCAACAACAAAAGAAAATGCTGAATGCTGGAGGGGCTATGGAAAAATACACTAATGTACTATTGGTGGAGTTGTGAAATGGTTCAATCATTCTGGTGTGGTGGGTGAAAGATGCAATGACCAAGGAAACAAAGGCTTAAACTTCTGCTCATATCAATTTATTAAGCAATGCATGCCAATTGTCAGCGATGAGAATGAGTGGCAATAACCCCCTAAAATAGAGGTCCATTCATTAAAAACAATTAATCAAATAAGACCAGTTAATTAAAAAGAAATAGCCAGAATATAGCATTAAATAATCTGATTTCTAATGAAAGTACCTAGATACTTTCCAAATTGGGAGGGGGGGAGAGTGAACAGGTAAAATTCCCTGAAATCTGAAAAAAAAGAGGTGTCTCACTCTTCACATAGAGTCTGAATTATAAAAGGAACGTGGAGACAACTGTATGGGTTCAGTTTTTAGATAATATATATATATATATATATATATATGTATATATATATATACATATATATATATATATATATATATATATATATATATATATATAGGGTACTTGATACATATAATTATAAGACAACTTCTTACATCAATCTTTGGCTTAGCATAACCTAAGTCCTTAGTTAAGGGTCTCTCAACAACGGGTAGAGGTGGTCCACGTTCCCAGTCATGCAGAACTAAGTTTAAACAATAGAATAAGGTTTTCTCCCAGTTCCTAAAATTTACAAGACAGAATTCTGAATAGAATTATAACTGAATAAAAAGAAAATTGAACTCATTCCAGAATTAAATCACACGATGGAGTCAGTGTGATTCATGCAATTCCACTTCCCTCACTGAGAAGCAATTTGGAACTATGTCCCCCAAATTACTAAATTGTATACAAACTTTTTCAATCAGTACTGATATTACTAGATCTATAAAGTAAAGAGATTTCATTTATTTATTTAAAGTAAAATATGCTTCAATCTGTGTTTAGATATCATCAGTTCTCTTTCTGGATAGCATTTTTCATCATGGGTCTTTTGGGATTGTCTTGTTTCATTGTCTAGTTAAGAATGGCTAAGTCTGTCACAGTTGATCATCCTTACATTATTGTTAAAAGTCTTATGGTTGTGCTTACTTCAGTTTATATCAGTTCATATAAATCTTCCTAGGGTTTTCTGAAACCATATCAAACTCATCATTTCTCATAGCATAATATTATTCCATCATATTCATATACCAAAAATTGTTTAGACATTCCACACTTGATGGGTATCACCTAGATTTCTAAGTCTTTGCCATCACAAAAAGAGCTGCTATTAATATTTTTGTAGAAATAGCTTCTCTTTCCCCCTCTTCTTTGATCTCTTTGGGATACAGGCCTAGTAATGCTATTCTGAGGACAAAGGGAAAGCACAATTTAATAATTAGTTATTTGGGTATTGTTCCAAATTGTTCTCCAGAATTTCCCTTTAGCATTCTTTTTTTTCCTTTTTTTTCCTTTTTTTTATTCTCATTTTATACAAATGTTTTTTTTACATTAATAAAATATTCTTGTTTACAAGTAAACAAAATACCCCTCCCCCCATGAATATAGATAGACTTGCTTGGGTGAAAAAAGTAAAGGGGGGAGAAAAAAATTAAAATTAAAAAAAATAACAGTAATAATTGTAGGTATGGCCAGGTGGCTCAATGGATGAAGCACCAGCCCTGGAGCCACGAGCACCTGAGCCCATACCCAGCCTTGTAAACCCAACAATCACCCAGCCGTGCAACATGCAAGCCACCTGATCCCCACTGCCCTGCAAAAACCAAAAAGAAGGGGAAAAAAGACCCAAAATAAAATAAAATAGTAATAATAGTAGGGGTGGCTGGGTGGCAGACAGAGCATTGGCCCTTGAGCCAGGAACACCTGGGTCCAAAGCCTGCCCCAGACACCCAAAGATCACCCTGCTATGTGGCCCCAGGCAGGCCACCCAGCCCCACTTGTCCTGCACCCTCCCCCAAATAATAATAACAAAAATTGTGCTTCAGTCTTTGTTCCAACACCAACAACTCTGTCACGGGTGGATCATATTCTTTATGATAAGTCCATCACAAAAGTTACTTCCGTAATTTTCCAACGTTGCCATTGCTGATCGCAACTCCCTCCTTTCTTATTTCTCCACTGCCATGTAGTAAATTTTCTCTCTCCTTTCACTCTGACTCTGCTGTAGGGTCACTGAGTGGCTCAGCAGACAGATCCCTGGTCCTGGGGCCAAGAAGCCCTGAGCCCCCATACTACCCCTTAGTCCCAGAATCCACCTGGCCCTATGGTCCTGCTTCCAATCCCAGCCCCTTGCAAGAAGTAAAAGAGAAAATGTGTTATATCTGACCAGTCTCCCCCCATGGTCCATCCTCTCCTCCTTTATTCACATCCCCACCCCTTCCCCCTGCTCCCCCCCTCCTTACTCCAGATACCTATACGCCATTGAGTATATTTGCTGTTTCCTCTCCTAACCATCTCTGATGAGAGCAAAGGTTCCCTCATTCCCCCTTGCCTACCCCCTTCCATATCATTGCAATAGCTCATTGTAATAAAAAAAAATCTTATTATGTGAAATAGCTTGGACTATTCCCCCTCTCCTTTTTTCTTTCTCCCATTCCATTTCCCTTTTTTTCTATTGACTCCATTTTTACATCTTCGAATTCAGCTTTTTCCTGTGCTTCAACTATAAAAGCTCCCTCTACCTGCTTTATTAACTGAGAAGGTTCATATGAGTATTATCAGTATCATTTTTCTATGCAGGAATACATGTAGTGCATCCTCATTAAGTCCCTCATATTTTCCCTTTCTCCTCCAATCTCCATGCTTCACCCGAGTCCTGTATCTGAAGATCAAACCTTCTGTTCAGCTCTGGCCATTCCAAAAGGAACATTTGAAATTCCCCTGGTTCACTGAAAGTCCATCTTTTTCCCTGGAAGAGGACATTCAGCCTTGCTGGGTAGTTGATTCTCAGTTGCATTCTAAGCTCTTTTGCCTTCCGGTATATTGTATTCCAAGCCCTCCGAGCTTCCAATGTAGTTGCTGCTAAGTCCTGTATGATCCTGACTGCAGCTCCACGATATTTGAACTGTGTCCTTCTGGCTGCTTGTAATATTTTCTCTTTGACTTGGGAGTTCTAGAACTTGGCTATAATATTCCTAGGGGTTGGTTTTTTGGGATCTCTTTCACGGGGGGATCGGTGGATTCTCTCCATTTCTATTTTGCCCTCTGCTTCTAGAATATCAGGGAAATTTTCCTGTAGTAATTCTTTGAAAATGATGTCAAATCTCTTTTCCTGATCATGACTTTCAGGTATTCCAATAATTTTTAAATAATCTTTCCTAAATCTGTTTTCCATATCAGTTGTTTTTTCAATGAGATATTTCACATTTTCTTCTAATTTTTCATTTTTTTGGTGTTGAAGTATTGTTTCCTGATTTCTGGTAAATTCATCAATCTCCCTGAATTCTATTCTTTGTCTGAAGGATTTGTTCTCCTCAGAGAGTTTTCTTATCTCTTTTTCCATCTGGCCAATTTTGCTTTTTAAAGCATTCTTCTCTTCTATAACTTTTTGAACTGTTTTATCCATTTGACCTAAGCTGGTTTTTAGCATGCTATTTTCTTTAGCATTTTTTTGGATTTCCTTGACTAGGCTGCTGACTTCATTTTCATGTTTTCTTCCTGCATCTCTCTCCTTTCTTTTCCCAGTTTTTCTTCCAACTCCCTCATTTGATTTTCAAAGTCTTTTTTGAGCTCTGTCATAGCCTGAGCCCAATTTCTGTTTTTACTTGGAGTCTTTAGATGCAGGAGCTTGTGCCTCCTCATCTTCAGACTGAGTATTTTGATCCTTCTTAGGTTTATATGCAAAATATTTCTCAATGGTGTTCCTCTTGTTTCCCTGCTTGCTCATTTTCCCAGCCTGGGCCTGGTTTTGGGGTGCTTCCTGAGCTTTTGGGACACTCCCACAAGGGTCTCAGTGTGTGAGGCTCTGTCCTCCCTTCCTGGTCTGTGAATAACCATATGCACCCCCCTCTGCCACGGGCCGAGGTGGGGGGGGGCTGCTGTTCTTTGGGGGGGCCTAGACTGCGATCAGGATCTGAATGTGGTAAGAGCCCCAGAGTCCTGTCCCAGGGGCAGAGGACAGAGCTCTGCAGTCTCTCTTCACTCCCCTCCTTCAGCTCAATTGGCTCATGCCCTGGGGGCTCCTGCTCTGTTTCAGGCTCTGGGCTGTAGAAAGACCAAGTTGCTACCTGTGTGCCCCTAGGGCTGGGCTCCACGTGCTGTCTCTGGCAGAGGTCCCCTGCTGTTCCCCCACTTTGTGCTCGGTGCTCCCCCGGGGTGCAGCTCAGGAGATTCCCCCGCTGCTGTGAGCCGGGGCAGCACCCTGGGGCTGCTTCCGGGAGGCTGAAGTTCTTTGGCTCTGGTGGGCCACCCCTCCAGCAGGCAGCCCCTCCGACCCGGGGAGCAGAGCCTTTCTGCTCTTTTCCGGGTTACCTCCAGTAGAACTGCCTCACTGGGTCCCTCTGTGGGTTCTGTCTCTGGAAAGTTTAGTTAGAGTCCTCAGCTGATGAGTTTTATCAGAGAGTTCCTAAGACTCGATCCCTTCATGTCGCCATCTTGGCTCCACCCCCGATAGTTTTTCCCTTTAGCATTCTTTATTTTTCTTTTTCTGTCATGTTAGCCAATTTGATAGGTGTGAGGTTATACCCCAGAGCTTTAATGTGCACTTCTCTAATCAGTAGCGATTTAGAGTATTTTTTCATGTCTTATTGATAGCTTTTGAATTCTATTTTTCTGAAAACTATCTGTTCATATACTTTGCCATTTATCACCTGAGAAATTGCTCTTATTTTTATTAGTTTGACTGAATTCCTTATTTATTTGAGAAATGAGACTTTTATTAGAGAAATACTTGTAAAATTTTCCTCCAGTTTTTTGTTTTCCTTCTAATCGAGGCTGCATTTTTGGGGGGTTGCAAAACCCTTTTAATTTCATGTAAACAAAATTTTCTATTTTACATTCCATGATCCTCTCTATCTTTTGTAAGGTCATAAATTCTTCCCTTAATCACTAGATCTGACTGATTTTCTAAGTTCTAATTTACTTATGACAATATTCTTTATGTCTAAATTGTTTATTCATTTTGACTTTAACTTGATTTATAGTGTGGGATATTAGCTTAATTACTTTTGTCAAAAGTGCTTCCCAGCAATTTGTGTCAATTGTTGAGTTCTTACCTCCAAGGCATTGATTTTTGGGTTTATCAAACACTAGATTAATGTGGCTGTTTATAAATGTGTCTTGTTATTATAATCTTTCATAGATCTTCTACTCTATTTCCCAACCTATTTTTTGATGAATTATCACTTTACTATATAATTTGTTTGTTTTTTAATTTTATAAAGGTTTTATTTATTTTGAGTTTTACAATTTTTCCTCCAATCTTGCTTCTCTTCCACACCCCCCACAGAAGGCAGTTTGTTAGTCTTTACATTATTCCCATAGTATGCATTGATCTAAGTTGAATGTGATGAGAGAGAAATCATATCCTTAAGGAAGAAACATATAGTATGTGATATAGCAGAATTACATAATAAGATAACTTTTTTAAAAAAAAATTAAAGGTAATAGTCTATGATTTTTGTTCAAACTCCACAATTCTTACTCAGGATACAATGGCATTCTCCATTGCAGATATCCTAAAACTGTGCCTAGAGATTTTTTTTTAAAAGAGGGAAAGGACTCATATGTACAAAAATATTTATAGCAGTTTTTTTGTGCTAATAAAGAATTGGAAACTAAAAGGAAGATTGAGGAATTGTTGGGGAAAAGTTGAGCAAATTATCATGTATGAATGTGATAATATACTATTGTGCTAGAAGAAATGATTTTTCTGATTTCAGAAAAAACTGGGAAAATGTATGTAAACAGATGCAAAATGAGGGGGAACAAAACCCGAAGAACAATTTATTTAACAAGAATATTGTAAAGATAACTTTAAAAGATTTGAGAACTCTAATCAACACAACTAATCAATCACAATTCCAAGATTCATGATGAAATATATTATTCACCTCCAGATAGAGAATGAATAGACTCAGAATGTAGACTGAAGTTTATTTTCTTCTCTTCCTTTTTTTTTTTGGTTGACATAACTTATGCAGGAATTTCTTTTCTATAACTATACATATGTATTTTTTTCTTGTCTTGTCTTCTCAGTGGATAGGGTAAAGGGAGGAGAAGGAAAGAGAATTTGCAACTGAAAATAAAAGAAAATTGAATATAAAAAGAAAATTATTAGCATCTCTCAATCACTTTTTTTTTGGAGAACAATTTTTGGTTGTATGAATAACACTACACTTCTAAAGCCACTTTCCCAATTCCCACTTGCGTTTTCAGTCTGGGTTTCCAAAGAGTGATTACTTGTCCTCCTCCTAGGATTTGTGAACTCTAAAACTGAAAACCTTAAAAATATGGGTTAACAAACAAGAAATAGAAGACATTATAAACTGCAAAATGGATGATTTTGACTATATTAAGTTTAAAAGTTTTTACACTAATAAAACCAAAATTAGAAGGAAAATAGAAAGCTGGAAAACTATTTTCACAGCTAGGGTTTCTGATAAAAGTCTCATTTCTAAAATATATAGAGAATTGAATAAAATTTATAAGGTTACAAGTCATTCCCCAGTTGATAAATGGTCAAAGGTTATGACTAGGTAGTTTTCAAATCAAGAAACTAAAGTTATATATAATCTTATGAAAAAATGCTCCAAATAATTACTGATTAGAGAAATGCAAATTAAAATAACCATGAGGTACCACCTCACACCTGAAATTGGCTAAGATGACAAAAAGGGAAAATGATCAATATTGGAGAGGTTTTTAGAGGATTGGGACATTGATGCATTGCTGGTGTTGTTGTGAACAGATCCAATCATTCTGGAGAACAATATGGAACTATGCCCAAAGAGCAAAAATCTGATCATACCCTTTGACCCAGTAATACCAATACTAGGCCTATATCCAGGAACTATCTATAACATAAAAAAAATGAAAAGTCTCACAAGTTTCAAAATATTCGAAGTAGCTCTTTGTAGTGGCAAAGAATTGGAAATTGAGGGGTTGCCCATCAATGGGGAATGGCTGAACAAGTTATAGTATCTGGATGTTATGGAATATTATTATTCTATAAGAAACCATGAATGGTCAGACTCTTGAGAAGCATGGAATGATGTACAGGAACTGATACAGGGAGCAGAACCAAAAGAATGTTGTGCACATTAAAAACAATTTTATGAGTTAATCAACTTTGATGAATGTATTTCCTTTCAGCAGTTCAGAGGACAAGGACAATCCTGGGAGATTTGTCATGAACAATGCTATCCCCATCCAGAGAAAGAAAAACAAAACAAAACAATACAAAACAAAATCAAAAAACTTACAGAATCTAAATGAACATTACATTTACTTTAAAAATTTTCTCTTATTTATTTCTTTCCTATCTCTATGGTTTTCTTTCTTTTCCCTTAGTCCTAATTCTTTATATAGAAAATGTTGAATCTGTAAACGTGTTAAATATAAATATATATGTTCACCAGACTGGTTGCCATTGAGGAGAGGGGGGTGGGAAGGGAGGTGGAATGAAATTATGTAAGTTATAAATATGTATATACATGTGGATGAATGTTGAAAAACTTTTATAACATGTAATTGGAAAAACAAAATAACAATTGGGAAAAAATATAGGGTTAAAAGAAAATGACAGGGGGCGGCTAGGTGGCGCAGTGGATAAAGCACCGGCCCTGGAGTCAGGAGTACCTGGGTTCAAATCTGATCTCAGACACTTAATAATTACCTAGCTGTGTGGCCTTGGGCAAGCCACTTAACCCCATTTCCCTTGCAAAAAAGAAAAAAAGAAAAAAAAAAGAAAATGACAGAAAATATATAGGTTTGACACGAAGTTTTATTCCCTGGGATTTACTATTAACCTATAGGTGGAAGACATTTTGGTAATGACCACCCCAAAGTAAGAAAGAGGGGATTATTTACCTAAACCAAGGGATAAGGAAAATCATTAACTTCCTTGGTGGCCTGTCAATGAAGGTTGCACAATCTTAAGTTGCCCATTTGCTCTTTAGGGACTATCATCCTTATATAATATTGATGAATTGTTATTTCTTCTTGGACTTTCAAAGTGGGGGGAGCATGTTATGTTGAAAAACACATGTTTTCTGCCAGTTTTATTTGTTATTCTGTAGTTTTATGTTAATTTGTAGGGTAGTTTGGAAGAATCCATAAACTGCAACTATAATTGATTCCCTATGAAATTTGTATTTTGGTCCAAATTTGTCACAAAATATTCAGAACTGTGATGAAAGGGGAAAAAAATTTTCCTTCACTGAAAGTGTTAAATATCATGAGGACAGAACAAGTCTTGCTGCATCCTGATCATTGTCTTCCTGAGTTTGATAAACATAGGGAGAAATACCCACAGGTCTTGACTTTTCACCTAGTGGCAAAGGTTACTTAAGTATAAAGGCTGAGTACTGTTAAAAGAAATCAGCATTTTTACCAGGAAGATTGTTGCAAAAACATCATCATTATTATTATTATTATTTTATTATATTTTGACATTCCCCCCATTTTGATCAAACATGACATCATTATATCAGCTATAGATCAATCAAAGAGGTGTAGAAGAAAAAATGAGGGGCTTACTGGAGGGGGGAGAGATGGAATCTCTAGGAATGGGCAAGCAAAAAAATAAGGTCTGTCTGTGAGGGGGGCATAAAGATGGATGATGGATGATGCATTTACAGAGTCAAAGGGGCAAAGTACAGACTTCATAAGGGTCAATCCCCTTTGGTTAAACAACATGTACAAATAAGAAACACAAAAGGGAGAAAGTAAACAATAAAATCCTGGTTCATTTCTTCTTTCTTTTATAGGGAGACCTCTGTACCTCAAGGAGTTTGTCAGTGACCAGTACATTCAGGTTACTTGTAGATATCTTCTTTTTTGGTAAAAGAAATATCTCAACACAAATTTTAGCAGGTCAAAACCTATGACTTTGGAACCTCTTTGATTTGTCAATTGTCATGCAGAAACCTTAGTTTGAAAATCAAATCAATTTTACAACAGTTTTAAAAGACTCCTTTTAAAATATTTGGCATCATTTTATTTTCCCTATGTGGAAGATATTATTCCACTAACAAAAATAACTTCCATAATAATAAGAAAATATTCATTTGATAATCATTTTGGGATCAGTATGTATCTAGTAGGTGATTTATAAAAGCAATTTTAACCTTTGAAAAATAATATCTAAGCTGGAAATGAATTTCTTTTTTTTTTTAGGTTTTTTTTGCAAGGCAAACGGGGTTAAGTGTCTTGCCCAAGGCCACACAGCTAGGTAATTATTAAGTGTCTGAGACCGGATTTGAACCCAGGTACTCCTGACTCCAGGGATGGTGCTTTATCCATTACACCACCTAGCCGCCCCTGAAATGAATTTCTCTAAAAAAAATTTAACAAAAAAAAATTTTAAGTAGGCCACAGGTCATCCTTCTTTGAATATATTTAGTTGGCTAACATTCTTTTCTTTAAAACAGAACTTAAAATAATTATAATAGATATCCCATGTCACAAAATCTTTATCATATTTTTTTAAATATCCCCTTAGCATTTTGAGAAAAACTAAAGGATCTTCATTCTCACAGGAGCCAAGGCTATGTATACTAACTTAGCTGGCTATTAGAATTAGATGATTATAAGCATATATATATATGATTTTTCTTGATTGATGATTACAGGAATTTACCACAATATGGGAAAGGAATTTTTTTTTAGATTTCAGTTTCCAGGTAAGGTTATGTGGATGACCAAATGCCTTGAGCCAGATTTTAAATCTGTCAGGTGAGACATTTTCAAATGTCATATTTGAGAAACTGAGTTAAGAAAATCCAACCTCAGAATTTGTTGAAAAATTGCCTTTCCAAGCTTTTCCAATGAGAATGTCACCCACAATATCTATATATGAATCCCACAGGGTTGCTGGCCTCATAGGCATTGGTCTGACTTAAGTTTCAATACCTGGACTCAAGACTCAGACAGAATATCAGCTTTCAGCCTCATAAAGTCTTTAATAGCAATTTTCTACAATCAAGATAGAAATTTACCTCTAAACTTTAGAGTTTAAAGGATCAAAATAGACCACTTGGTGACTATAACCTTATAGTGGCAACAAAAATATATTATCACAGAAAAACCTTACAACTCATTCTAGTGTTGCACAAAAGTACTATACTTAAAAATGAAATATAAACTTGCTATTTAAAAAAACACAATAATTCCATTTGCTTCTAGAACCAGGCTGTATAAAAACAAAATTTTTATAGTAGAATGTTTAGTTATTAACCATGTTTAAAAATAAACAAATACAAATCACTGTTTTTGGTTTTAAACAATTAGAACATCTTAGGTGACATTAAAAATTTCAAAAGGTATTACTAATTTCAAATGTAACAAACAATCATAAGAACAATCAGATTTCCAAGTAGGTTAATACATGAATTTATGTTTATATTTCACTAAACATAATTTTTTCATACTCAAATCTTATTTCTTAGAACAACAGTCCAAACAGGTTTTCTTCATTTTATCTTTATAAACATAATGACTTTACATATTTTGTTTATTTACTTCTACCTAAATATTCTTATCATTCTCAAAAAAAATCAGATTCTTCAGGAAATTGGAATTCAACAAATTAGCATAATTCTAGCCTATGCCATGGAAATCATGGACATCAAAAACAGTAAAATACTTTTTTATTGACAGTAATTTAGATGCTTTTATTTAATGATAAAATGTTTCAAAAATAATAAATTTCCATTTTTATTACCTTGAAAAATAGAATCTTTTCTTGTGAGAGTTATAGTCAGGAACAGAGCTTAATTAGGTGGACAACACCTAGGAAGACTTCAACAGAAACCTTCAAAGTCTTACTTCATTTCAGTAGTTGGAAACAAAAGGGAATTCAAAGTTATTTTGAGTCAAGTGCCCAGAGAACAGGACTGTTATCAACAATTAATTTCAGAGGAGTCAAAACAAAATCTACATCAAACAGGAACACAATAAACAGGTTCTCTGTCCCTGGTTTCATTAATCAAAATAAAAAGGGCACAATTGTTAATTAACTTACGTATGAAAATTTTTAAAGAAAGGGACTTTGTAAGCCTGAGAAATATACCTAATTAAATTAATCTTAATATCACAAAATTTTATCAGACTTTAAAATTAATTCAATATATTCTTATCTTTACCTCCATCATCAGAAATAATCCTATATAGATGGTTCATTTGAATAGCATTAAAAAACTTGCTGTAAATCTTCCACCTTAACTTATATAAATTTATCTGTAGTTGAAACCAATTTGACATTTATAAATACTCAAGCACACCCCCCATTTTGTTCAAGGATTTTTGCCAGAATCCTACAACATTTATCCTATTAAAAATATTCTAGTAAGGAGCTAGACTTTGAAAGCTTAAAAATGATATAACCCTAAATTAGATTATAATCTGCTATAGTTTGTTAATTTTAAATTAGTCTTTTCAAACAATTAAATCCAAAACCCAAATAAAAAGAGTAATTCATTTTAATTTAGATCTAGTTTCTAATGGATATTATTTTTTCCCAAATGTTGTCAAATAGAGTTTAGATTAATTTAGCATTCTAAATTATATACATGCATGTATATTCAAAAGTTAATAATCAGAATAAGATTTTTCAACTTCTGTCCTTTATTCTGAGACCAGAAGCTTGTTTACTTGCTGAAAGTTCTCTAAACCAGCACTGTGCTCACATTCATGATACTTGGATTCAATCTACCTCAAATAGCACAGCTTAAACTACTTCAAATCTGGGTTCCACACTCCCAGAAAGATTTTATAACTTATCTTTTGCTTTATAATTCTAATACATATATATACACACAACTCACACATATGTATTGTTATCTTAAAAAGTAAATTACAAAACCTTTCAGAATCTATTCAGATTTTAGTCAAATTCTGATAAATTATTCACACAACATTTTCAAGTTACTTCATTTCTTATATGTCAAGGAATAAGGCATTTCTTTTAAAATTAAAAATTCAGATTTTAAAAATGGATTTGTTTAATAAATAATTTGCAACCAAATTCTAAATTTCCACAATATACTTTTCAAAATCAACAGAACAATTTACATAAAATAATCCTTAATTTGTAACCTTTATAATATCCAATCAAATCTAAATACTTCTTTCATTATTTTGAATTCCATTTTCTTAAAACAAGCTAGAAGCCAGGGGAGGAAAAAATAAAAAAGCAAAAACAGATTTGGCCAAGTCAGAACAGAGAAAATACAACAGACCACTACCACAACCAATTAAATCACAGAGAAAACACAAAATATGGATAAAAATAATAGTACCTTCCTTACAGGTTTGTTATGAGGAGCAAATGAAATAACACATGTAAAGTACTTTGCAAACCTTAAAGTGTTGAATAAATGTTAGCTATTATTACATCAATATGTTTATAAAAAACCTTTTAACAGAAATACATACAAATAATTTGAATAATATTGTTAGTGATTGGACCATGACAATAAACAAAAATGCCAACCACCTGAATTAATTTTCACATTCATTACCATACTAATCAAACCACCAAAAAGTGACTTTATAGAACTAGAAATAATAACAGCAAACTTCATCTAGAGTAACAAATAAAGAGTCTCAAGAGAAATAATACGGAAAAATATTGTCAAGGAAGAGGGTCTTGCAGATCAAATCTCAAACATAACTGCAAAGAGGTTATCAATAAAACACTGTGGTACTGTATTTAAAAAAATAGAAAATTTCAACAGTGTAACAGATTAGGTATACATAAGACTTAGAGAAAATCAAATGCAGTAACATAATGCTCATTAAGTTCAAGGACTTCAACTGTTAAGATAAAAGTCTACTAATGGATAAAATCTACAAGGAAAACTAGAAAGTAGTTTGACAGAAACTAAGTTTAAACTAATATCTCATGTCAATGACATAATAAATTTCAAATGAAAACATAATCAAGAAATAAAGGTTCAGATCATAAACAGGAACATGAATATAATGGAATATATTTTGCTCTAAAACAATGGTATCAAATTCATTTTTAAACAGGGGGTCTCTAAACACTGTGGTGTCTACTGATTTATAAAACTACATATTAACATTTCTATGTTTTTTGTATTTTTATTTATTCTGTTAAATACTTTCCAATTACATTTTTATGTGCTTCTGGCACTCTGGAGTGTTGTGGACCACAGTTTAATGAAATCTGACACCCCTATTCTAGAAATTTTAAAAAACTTGGCAAGATTTGCATGAATGGATACAGAGTGAAATAAGCAGAACCAAAATCACTACACTATTGTAAAGGACAACATTGAAAAACTTAAGAACTCTGATCAATTCAACGAGCAATCACGAATCCAGAATACTGATGAGGAAGCATCACTGAAGAGGCCTATAGATGGAGAAAAGATATACATTTTCAGATATGACAAATATGTTTTATTATATTTATTTATTATAAATATAATGCCATGGTATAATAACTAGCTCATTTTAAGTCTAAAGAGAATATAATGACTCCTCAAGTCCATTTGCTTCCATTCTCTTCTCTTTTAGTAAGTTTATATGAAAAAAAAAGTTAGTAATGTCATCATGCTCAGTTCCAGGTTAGGAAAAATTCCAACATTTAGGAAAAGATTTGGATCTCTGTCTTAATCTTTCATTTATATTTTGTTTCTTGCTATCCTCTGGCTTCTTTGAAGTTGAGGCAAAATTCAACTTACTGGAAATATTAGGACAAAGAAACATCTAAATATGCTGTAGTGATTGCTAATAGACAACAATTGGGAAAGAGTAGACATTTTCTTGGAATTTCCCTGAGGTCTTGAGGAAGAAGATACAATTGGTGGCATTAGCTCAAGTTTCCTTCCCTGAGTTGCCTGTAGGACTAATGACTCTCCTCAGGCTCTTCCTTTTTTCCCCATAATTGTCTTATTTTTTCATCCTTTAGTTAGTTGTCCTTGTGGCTCTGATTCTTTCCAGTTTAAATCTTGATGTCCCTACCCTTTCCTCTCTGCTTCCAGATCCTCCACATCTTTCCTTGGTTTTGAACTAGTTTCACCTTTGATATAAACTTCTCAAAAGGTGAGCCAGTTCCTTTCCCAATCAGAATAAATCTTTAGTTTCACCTATTTGAATATCTATGATTGATTCAAGGAGGTGACCAGTGATATTTATAACATCAAGAAGTGATACAGTTTGAGGGACAGTTAAAAAGGCATTTCACATTTTCTCTTAGTTTTGTATTGTCCAAACCCTGCTATTTAGGTCTATGTCTTCTGATAAGTCAGGTCAGGACTGGAACTCATCTTTTGGCTGGTAAACATCTCCTCCCAGAAGCACTGTTTCAGATGCTGAAAGGCACTTCCTATAATGTAGTCAGATACTTCCTTAGGTATCTCAGATTTCAGACTTCCTACAAGGCTGGACTTGTCCATTTCAAGATCCTTTTTGGTCTTCTATGTTTAGGTAAAGAAATATAAATCAGCAAAGGCAGCTCTAGGAGCCCCAAAGCACAGGCTCAGCTCCCTTAGCCAATTCTCTGCTTCAGTAATGATTTTCCTGCAAGTGACATGCTGCCAGGATATGGGATTAAGTGCTTCCCTTTCCCCATTTTCTCATTGGAAGTTTATGGAGGGAGAGCAACTTGACCCAAAGGAGACTTGAAGAAAGAAAGAGGTCAGGTTATTCACTTTTTAAATTATTACTTAAAAAGTCAATGAGAGCATATTTTCTCCAATACAGCTTCCTACTTTTAACTTCTTAAAAATTAACAAGCATTTATTTTGTCTTTCTCCCCTCCATGAATGCACAATTTAAGGGATTTGGGGCTACAGTTTCAAATTGCTCTCAAGTGTCCAGATGCTCTATCTACTCTACCATCTAACTGCCTGTAAACAACATTAATAAATGATAAATAATAAATATTTTTCCATAATATACCTTCTTCTAATTAGTGGTAATTTAGGACATTTTTAAATGAATGTTGATAGATTTCATTTTTTAACTTTTTAAAAAAAACAAGTATTTACTTTGTCCTCATTTCCTCATTCTGCTTACCCATTTGTTACAACAAAGCTTTAAAAACCTTTATTGATTTTTAAAAATTTTCTTGTAGCTGACAAGGGTACAGATGATTCCCTTCACTCATTTCCTCATAGAAAGTCTAAGGAGGGAGAGCAATTTAACACAAAGGAGAAATGAAGAAAGAGAGAGAGAAGAAAGATCAGATTATTCACTATTTAAAGTTATTATTACTCAGCAAGTCAATTACTATTAAGAACATATCTTTGCCAGTACCCTTTTCTATTTTTAAAGGCTTTAAAAAAATAACAAGCATTTACCTTGTCTTCCTCATTTCCTTAGTGTGCTCATCCATTAAATCTACTGCTGGGAAAAAGAAAAACAGTTATGTCAAACTGACCAATACAATGATCACAGAAACATAGATGTATGGATGAAAGGGACATTAGAGATCATTGAGTCTACCTCATTTTATGATGAATTGTGACACCGAGAAGTTAAGGAACTTGTCCATAGTCACATAGCAATTAGTGTCTTAGGCAGGATTTGAACTTTGATCTTCATGAGTCTAAATTCTGCACTCTTTTATGTCACCTAACTACCTGACTCTCTGTTATAGCACATACAATATTTCATTCCCTCTCTTTTGAGAAGAAGATATGAGTTTCTTTGGCTATCTCCTTGGACCAAGATTGAGTCTTAAAGATAATGCCAGTGGAATGCAAGCTTTGACAGATTCTCCCAAGCTGGAAAGGTACAGCCCTAGCAAACAAACTAAGCCTTGTGAAGGATGGAGATGTTCCTTACCAGTAGATTTACTTATAAGTCAATATTTCTTTGAATATGATAATTCAAGAAATTAAATGATCTTCTGCCCTGAGTAAAACCTTCTAACTTCTATGATGGCAAAGACAGAATTATGAAAAAGGAAGTCAAAGGTGCTAAGAACAACACAATTTTTATACCACTTGTACACATTACCTTAATATTCACATTAAATGTTTAGAATAATTAACTAATATTCAAATAATTAATTATTCTAAATAAGACATAATTGTATTCTGACCTTCCTTTTATAAGTAAAATAGAAGATATAAAGATTGGCAGTTAAATGGAAAGACCCTTCAGGTTCTTCTAAGAAACAATAAAAAAAGGGTCAATGGTAATATCTTCAGCATGATCCAAAATAAACAAGAAATTTCATTTCAAGGGTTGATTGGTTCTTCAGCATTGTGTGTTTTGATGATGAACATAAAGATCACAGTGAAGATAATTATGCACCAACATCTATTGAGGCAGAGAAATGAAAAGAAAATACCTTTACTTTAAACTAATTGTCAGTCAACCAGTAAAATTTTATTAAGTACCTGGGGCCATTCCCAGTTATCTTGACTTATGTCTTGCCATTGCACAACTGTCTCACTCAGATCCAGTTGCAAGTTAAGACATCATTCATCATTGGTCCTCCTCAAGAATGAACAAACAACAACAAACAAATACCTACTTGTATTTCAGGCACTATGCTAAAAGTGGCAGATACAAAGAGGTGCAAAAACAGCTGCTGCCCTTAAAGAGCTGACAACCTGTTGGGGGAGACAACACACAAACAGCTATATGCATACAAGCTCTACACAGAGTAAATTGGAGGCAATCTCAGAAGGATGACATTTGCACAAAGAGGGATCAGGAAAGAAATTTGTGCAGAAGGTAAAATGTGAACTGAAACCTGAAGGAAGCCAGGGAAGCCAGTAAGAAGACACAGAATCAAGAGATAGAGAGTTTTATGCAAGGATCAGCAAGATGTCAATGTTGATAGGTTGCAGAATATGTGAAGGAGAAAAAAGTATAAGAAGAACGGAAAAGTAGAAAGGTTCAGCTTGTGAAGGATTTTTAATGACAAATAGGATTTCATATTTGATCTAGGGAGCCCCTAAAGTTCATATATTTTTAATTTTTTAATTTTTGTTTTGCAAGACAATGGGGTTAAGTGACTTGCCCCAGATCTCACAGCTAGGTAATTATTAAATGTCTGAGGCTGGATTTGAACTCACATCCTCCAGGACCAGTGCTCTATTCACTGCACCACCTAGCTGCCCCCTGGAGTTTATTGAATGATGTGTGTGTGTGTGTGTGTGTGTGTGTGTGTGTGTGTGTGTGTGTGTGTGAGACATGGTCATGCTGGCTCCAGGCAGATCAATTTGGGAGCTAAGTGGAAGATAAATTTGAATGAAGAGAATGCCACTGCAATAGCCCAGGAGTGAGGTGATAAAGGCCTACCCTAGGATAGTATCAGAGGAGAGAGAGAGTGTGTCATAAATGGAAATTGTTAGAATTGACAGAATTTAGAAATTATTTGTATGTAGTGAATTAGAAAGAGTTAGAATGACACTTAGGTTGTGAGACTGGATAACTGGAAGGATGGTGGTACCTTTAACAGAACAGGGAAAATAGGAACCAAATTTAGAGGTTTGGAGAGAAAGATAATGAGAGAGAAGAGTAACAGTGCTGAAGATAGCTGAGAAATCAAGAATGGTGAGATTGAAAAAAGTCATTGGTTTTTGGTAATTAAGAGCTTACTGTTAACATTGTAGAAAGCAGTTTCAGTTGAATGATGATATTAGAAGCCAACATTCAGAGAGGTACATATTGTAGATGGCTTTCTCATAGTTTTCTCTCTCCTTTTGGTTTATTTATTTATTTATTTAATTTGGTTTTTGCAAGGTAACGTGGTTAACTAACTTGCCCCAGGTCACACAGCTAGGTAATTATTAAGTCTCTGAGGTTTGAAATCAGGTCCTCCTGACTCCAGGGCTGGTGCTCTAGCCACTGCACCACTTAGCTGCCCCTTACACTCTTTTTTCACTCTCTGAATTTTGCCACTGTGCTCCAGTGGTCTTTCCCCAGCCTTCATGGGGTACCCTTCTCCTTTTAGTGTTTCTCCTGAAACTTCCATTTATGGAAGAGTCAAGATAAGCCATCCTTAATTCTCCTGATTTTGCCACCATGTCCCTCCTCCCAGGAGGGAAAGAAGCTGAATATTCTCAGAGACAGAGGTGAAAAGGAGTACATTTCAAGTATAGAAGGCAAAAAACAAAAAAGTAGACAAAATGCCTAATTCAGGGAAAAACAAATAGACTATTTTTGTTGAAATTAAGAAAGCATGAATAGTAGTAATGTAAAATAAATATGCAAAAGTTGACTAGTCATACTATAAAGAGTTTTAAATTCCAGTCAACAGAATTTATATTTTACTTTGATACTAAATGAGATTGGAGACTTCCATGGAAAATCTCAAAATAGCTGAACAGAGATAGAGCTCAGCTGAGCTCTCCCAACATTCCCCTACAAACAATTTTAAAGTAATGCCTCATATCAAATTCTGGAGAGTCAGAGTCAAGAAAAGATAAAAAACCTGGGAATAAGAAGGAGAGATCCATGACCTGGGAGTTAAAATTTACCCAAAATTTATATGGATGAAATACCAGTGCTGGGACTAAGTGATGGTGACAGAAGCTGCATCAGTTTTGGGTATTCTCAAGTCAGAGATGGTAAAAGGACCTGGTAAATGGTCAGAAAGAAATTACATGTGATTACTGTGCTAATACTGAATGCAGAACCAAAGACTTTTTAGCCACTATATTACCTGTAGTTGGTTCTATGATCATGGTTTAAGGGCAGAGAGGACTACTTCTAGTCAAGAGACAACAGACACTCTGAGGAGCAGCATTGCTTTTGGCCCCAAGGGATCAGGAATTCTGAGGAACATTAACACTTCCCTAAGGAATCAGGGAGGAACAGTATTGTCTATGGTATCAAGAGGTATCTTCCAAACCCCAAGAACTAGCTTAGAAAATATCAGTGAAAAAAAAGTCATGCCAGGAACAGAGCCCAACTTTAAAAAAAAGTTCAAAATGAAGAAATAGAACAGGAAAAAAAATGGACAAACAACAAAAATGACAGAAAGAACCTGACCATAAAAATCTACTATGGAGACTGGGAAGATCAAGACACAAACTCAGCAGATGATAATGAAGTCAAAGTACAAGCAAAGCCTTAAAGGAAAAAGAAAATGAATTGAATAAAAGTACAAGAATTTCTGGCAGCGCTAAAAAATGATTTTCAAAATCAAATCAGAGTAGTAGAGGAAAAATTAGGCAAAGAAATGAAAAGAAAGGAAGAGAATTATAAAAATACAACAGGTAAAAGAGACATAAAAATTACTGAATTACACTTAAAAAAAGAATTGGCCAAATGGAAAAAGAGGTACAAGAACTGGCTGAGGAAAATAATTCCTTTAAAGTTAGAATTGGGCACATGGAAATTAATCTCTATGAGACATTAAAAAAAACAAAATCAAAAGAATGAAAAAATACAAAAACATGAAATATCTCATCAGAAAAATAATTGACTTGGAAAATATATTGTGGAGAGATAATATAAAATTACTGAACTCCCTGAAATTCATGATCAAAGAAAAAATTTAAACATTATATTTCAAGAAATTATCAAAAGACCTGCTCTGATATCTTAGAACCAGAGGGTAAAATAGAAGTCAAAAGACTCCACTGATCACCACCTGAAAGAAATCCCCAAATGAAAACTCCCAGAAATACTACAACCAAGTTCTAGAGCTCCTAGGTCAAAGAGAAAATAATTCAAGCAATCAGAAAGAAAAGATTCAAATATTGTGGAGCTATGGTCAGAATCACACAAGATTTAGCAACTATAACATTAAAGGAAAAAAGGCAATTAAAGGCAAAAAAATAGGAATATAACCAAAAATAACCTACCCAGCAAAACTGAATATAATCCTGCAAGAGAAAAAAAGAATATTTAATGAAAAAGAGAACTTTCAAACGTTCATGATAAAAAGACTAGAGATGAACAAAAAATTTGACTTTGAAATACAAGACTCAAGAGAAGTATAAAACAAAAGGTAAACAAGAGAAATCATGGGACTCAATAAAGTTAAACTGTTTACTTTTCTATATGGGAAGGTGATACATATAACTTTTAAGAACTTTATTAGGATAATTAGAGAGATTTCATCTAGAAATTGTATGTGGAAGTGAATCAACTATGGTGGGGTGACATAAAAATGTGAGAAAGAGGGATGATTCTCAGAGAAGGGGAAGAGAAAGGATAATGGAGGGGAATAGGAAATGTTTGAACTAAATTTGTTTAAAGAGGAAAATAAATACATATACCTACAGATATATATATATATATATATACACGTATATATATATATATATATATACATATATATATATATATATAAAATCAATTGCTATTAGAACTCTATCTTGTTCAACAGGGAAGTAGGAGGGGTAGGAAAGAAAGGAAAAGTGGCTGTAATTTGGAGGGAAGATAAAAAATAAGAAAGTGGTAAGAAGCAAAACAGACTTTAGAAGAGGGAGAGGATAAAGAGAAAGAAGGTTAAACAGATGAACATAGGAGGGGGAATGCATATTTAATAATTATAACTGTGAATATGATTTCAAGTTGAAGACAATCTCTCTCTAGCCAAAATACAACTGAAGAAAAGGTTTTGAATTCCATTAACCTCCTTTCATGTGGCAAAGTACCTAGGGCTGATTCCATCACAGCAGAGATCTACAAGGCAGGAGGTCCACAGCTCATACAGACACTAACTGAAATCTTCTGAGTTATATGGCAAAAGGTTATCCTTCAGGAGATCAAGGATGTCTCCACTGTCCAGTTCTACAAAGAAAAAGGGAACAAATTGTCCTCTGAAAATCACTTGGGGGAGGGGGGGAGAAATCTCTATCTTAGTTATTGCTTAGCAAGAATCTTGTCAGTCTTCCTTTCTGGACTGATCTTTTACCTGGAAGATGATCATTTACTAAGAATCAGTATGACTTCAGAAAGGGCTGAATCTATATGAAGTTTGCTATCCAACAACTCAAGGAGAAATGGCAGGAGCAGAACAGAAGTCTGAACACAAGGCCTTTGATATTGCTCATATTTTTTAAAAAAGAGGAAATAGAATATTTAAATAACCCTATCTTAGAATAATAAATCATCAATGAGCTCCTTAAGAAAAAAATCCCCAGAATCATAAGGATTTACAAGTGATTTCTATCAAATAGTTAAGGAACAAATAATCACAATACTATAGAAATTATTTGAAAAAATAGGCAAAGAAGGAATACTACCAAATTCCTTTAAAGACACAAATATGCTTCTGATACCTAAATCAGGAAGAGCAAAAATAGAGAGAAAAAACAAAGAAAACTACTGACCAATTTCCTTAAAGATTATTGATGCAAAAATAAAACACTTGTAAGGAGATTATAGCAATATATCCCAAAGATCTTACACCAGGACTAGGTGAAATTTGTGACAGGAAAGAGGTCTGGTTCAATATTAGAAAAACTAGTAGTATAACTAACCATATTAATAATAAAAATAACAAAAAAATCATATGATTATGTCAATAGATGTAGAAAAAGCTTTACACAAAATACAATACCTATTCCTATTAAAAACACTAGAAAGCATAGAATGCAATGGAACTTTTCTTCAAATGATAAGTAGTATCTATCCAAAACCAAAAGCAAGCATGTTCTGTAATGAGCATAAACTTAACACCTTCCCAATAAGATTGGGGTAAAGCAAGAATGTTCATTACTCTATTATTCAATATTTTATCAGAAATTGCTACCTATAGCAAGGAAAAAACATAAAAGAAATAAAAATATACAATGAAGAAACAAAACAAAATCAATTTCTGCCAATGATATAATGGTATAATTAGAAAACTCTAGAAAATCCACAAAAAAACTAGTTGGAACAATTAACAACTTCAGTAAAGTTGCAGGATATAAAATAAAGTGCATATAAGTCTCCCTGGGACAACAGTGGATAGTGTGTTTGGCATGGAATAAGAAAGGTTCATCTTCCCGAGTTCAAATTTGACTTTAGACTCTGGGTAAATCACTTATTCTTATTTGCCTCAGTTTCCTCATCCATAAAATGAACTGAAGAAAGAAATGGCAAACCACTCCAGTACTTCTGCTGAGAAAATTACAAAAGGGGTCATGAAAAGTCAGACACAACTTAAAAACAAACTGAACAAAAACAAAAGATTATCAACATTTCCATATACTACCAACAAAATCCACCAAGAGATAAAAATATTCCATTTAAAATAACTATAGAAAATGTAAAATACTTGGGAGTCTAACTGCCAAGACAAAGTCAGGGATTATATGAACACAATTACAAAACACAAATAAAGATAGTTCTAAACAATTGGAGAAATATTAATTGATCATGGGTAGGCTGAGCTAATATAATAAAAACGATAGTTCTATCTAAGCTAATTACTTATTCAGTGCTATACCAATCAACCTGTGAATTATTTAATACAACTGGAAAAATAATTTTAAAAATTCATCAGGAAGAATAAAAGATCAGGAACATCAAAGGAATCAATGAAAAAAAATGTGAAGAAAGGAGGCCTAGCAGTACCAGATCTCAAAAGGTACTATGAAATAGTAATTATCAGAGCAAACTAGAATTAGAGAGGTGGATCAGTGGAATAGATTAGGTACATAATAGATAATAGGAAATGACCATAGTACTAGTTTGTACTATGTAGTACTAGATTTATAATCCTAAAGATCCAAACTTTTAGGGTAAGAACTCATTATTTGATAAAAATTACTGAGAAAACTGGAAAGCAGTTTGTCAGAAACTAAAGATGAAGTGAACAAAATCAGGACACTGTACACAGAAACAACATTGTTGTATTATAAGATCAATTGTGAAAAATTCAACTATTCTGATCAATACAATGAACCAAGATAATTCCAAAGCATTTATGATGAAAAATGCTATCTACCACCAGAGAGAGAATTCTGAATGCAGATTGAAGCATGCTTTTTTTTTCTTTTTCTTTTTTAGGTTTTTGCAAGGCAATGGGGTTAAGGGTTTTGCCCAAGGCCACACGGCTAGGTAATTATTAAGTGTCTGAGACCAGATTTGAACCCAGGTACTCATGACTCCAGGGCCGGTGCTTTATCCACTGTGCCACCTAGCCACCCTGAAGCATGCTTTTTTAAACTTTATTTTTCTTATGTTTTTTTCCTTTATTTTTGTGTGTGTATGTCTGTGTGTATTTTGCAACACAGAAATACATTTCATATGGCTTCCCATGTATAATCAATATCAAATTGTGGACCTTCTCAAGGATCAGAGGTGGAGTGGGTGGGAAAGAGAGAATCTAGAACTCAAAAATTTTTTAATTGTTTAAAATTTTTTTAAATGCAATTGGTAAATATTTACTGCAACAAATACAAATAAATTTTTAAAAGAGTTTGTATTTTATCCTAGTGACAGCAGTGAAAGAACTGCAGATGCTTCTTGTTAAGAAAAGGAATCTATACTTTAAGAATATTATGTTGCTTGGTTTTTGGTTTTAGGTCCACCTCTTTCAGCAATTCATTTAATTCCTAGGACAGAAAAATCAGGGAGTGAGAAAGAATACCACCAATCACACTAATCAGTTTTATATTAATATAACTATTTCACATATAACCATTTTTGTATCTATCTTGAAATTAATGTCTAAATGTGAATCTATAGCTATATTTAAACAATAAAAAGACTTTGAAAATGTTTAATCAACCAAAAGCATTATTAAGATTCTACAATGTACAAGATGCTATAGCAGTCCCATGGTACCAAAAAAAAAATGAAAAAGGAATCCCCCCTTTCAGTGAACTTATATTCTAGTTTACTTTATGAAGAATTGATTGAACACAGTCTCAGAGATAAAAATGTGAGGACAGTAGTTCAAAGAGTGAAAAGGACAAAGAAGAATTAGAAACACATAAGCAGATATACAAGGGAAATGAATGATAATTGCAGCGAGATAGTTCTAGCATTAAGGGGAATGATAAAAGCTATTTTGAGAAGGAAAGATTTTAGTTGAGGTTTGAATGAAGCCAGGGAAGCCAGAAGATAGAGGTAAGTATGGAAAGGATTCCAGGCATATGGAACAGTTAGTGAAATGTGTAGTAGTTGAGGGCAGAGGGAGAGATGAAGTGATACTTCTGCAAGTTCTGACTATAATTATTATTATATGTGTTCCTAAGAAAAACTTGCAGAGCTAGTCTTTTGGTGAGTGGGTTAATGATATCCTGGGACATCCTCTTATTGAACCAATAAGTAGAAAATAAAGGTGTGACAAACAACTAAAATATCCAGGTTGCTCTGCCTCTCTAGGAGGAGAGTTAGTGTGGCAGGGAAGGTTAAGGAAGAAGAGGTTAACCAGAAAATATACCAGATATAAGAGATAATACTTTGGGGAAGTGAGTTTATAAATGACTGAATGATTGGACTCATTGGAGATTTTGAACAGTAGAACTCAGAGTTCTGACCATGACCTGAATTTTAGTAAATAGATGTTGACTAAGTAGATATTTAGTGATTGTTAGCAGTTTTTTTCCTCCCTTTATTTATTAATTTTTCCAATTACATGGAAAGATAGTTTTAGTTGAAGAGCTTTTATGTTGTTGTTTTAATTTAAGGCAATGGGATTAAGTGACTTGCCCAAGGTCACATAGCTAGGTAGTGGAAGAGGTTTTTTTAAGATTTTATTTATTTTGAGTTTTACAATTTTCCCCTAATCTTACTTCCCACCCCCAGAAGCGATTTGTCAGTCTTTACATTGTTTCCATGGTATACATATTATTGATCCAAATTGAATGTGATAAGAGAGAAATCATATCCTCAAAGAAGACACATAAAGTATAAGAGATAGCAAGATCAGACAACAAGACATTAGTATTTTTTTCTAAATTAAAGGTAATAGTCTTTGGTCTTTGTTCAAACTCCACAGTTGTTTCTCTGTATACAGATGGTATTCTTCATTGCAGACAGCCCCAAATTATCCCTGATTGTTGCACTGATGGAATGAATGTGTCCATCAAGGTTGATCATCACCCCCATGTTGCTGATAGGGTGTACAGTGTACAGTGTTATTCTGGTTCTGCTCATCTCACTCAGCATCAGTTCATGCAAATCCCTCCAGGCTTCCCTGAATTCCCATCCCTCCTGGTTTCTAATAGAACAATAGTGCTCCATGACATAAATATACCAAAAGTTTACTAAACCATTCCCCAATTGAAGGACATTTACTTGATTTACAATTCTTTGCCACCACAAACAGGGCTGCTATGAATATTTTTGTACAAGTGAAGTTTTTACCCTTTTTTCATCATCTCTTCAGGGTATAGACCCAGTAGTGGTACTGCTGGATCAAAGGGTATGCACATTTTTGTTGCCCTTTGGGCATAGTTCCAAATTTCCAACAATGTATTAGTGTGCCAGATTTCCCACAACCCTTCCAACAATGATCATTATCCTTTCTGGTCATATTGGCCAGTCTGAGAGGTGTGAAGTGGTACCTCAGAGAAGCTTTAATAAATAATGATTTAGAGCAATTTTTCATATGACTATGGATTGCTTTGCTCTCCTCATCTGTAAAGTGCCTTTGCATATCCTTTGACCATTTGTGAATTGGGAAATGACTTTTTTTTTTTTAAATTGACTCAGTTCTCTGTATATTTTAGAAATGAATCCTTTGTCAGAAACATTAGTTGTAAAGATTGTTTCCCAGTTCAGGTAGTTGAAGAGTTTTAAGAACTATATCTGCCACTTTAATGAAGATGGTAGCTAATTCACATGTCTTTGATGTTCATAAATTTCTTGGCATTTTAAAATGTTGGTACACTTGTTTATTCGAATATTTTTGCCTTGCTTGACTTCTAGATCTCACAAAAATATTTTGCTCATATTAGACAATTAACTTGGAATTATGGGAGCAAGGGCAAGTTTATCTGGGGTGTGGGAAGTATATGGAGAATAACCTCACTCTCTGTGCAGAGTAGCAACCCATATTTTCAAGAAAATTGCCCTCAGGGGCAGCTAGGTGGTACAGTAGATAGAGCACTGGTCCCAAAATTGCCTTCATTTTCAAAGGGGAAAAGGTAGGAAGGTGAACCCAAGTAGAGAGCCAGTGGAGGACTTCAACTTGATAGAGAGAGACAGTGATGGCCACTGGGAATGTGTTGGTACCATGGGGGAAAGTGTATCATACAAGCCCATATATTATTTTTTTTTTTGCCACATATTAGTCGTGTTGTGAAAGAAGATACAGACTCAAAGGAAAAATCCACAAAAATACAGAAAGTGAAAAATAGTATGTGTTAATTTACATTCAGACTATCAGTTCTTTCTGGAGAGGTGAATAGTATTTTCCGTCTTTAGTCCTTTGGAATTGTCTTGGATCACTGTATTGCTGAGAGCAGCTAAGTCATTCACAGTTGATCATTATGTAGTATTGCTGTTACTGTGTACAATATCTCCTGGTTCTCCTCAATTCACTTCGCATTGATTCATATTAGTCTTTCTAGGTTTTTCTGCAATCAGCCTGCTCATTTCTTTTAACATAATAACATTCTATTACCAGCATATACCATAACTTATTCAGACACTCCCCATTGATGGGTATACCCTCAATATTCAATTCTTTACCACTACAAAAAGAGCAGCTATAAATATTTTTGTACAGAACCCCATATATTAAAACAAAGTGTAAGGTATTTAAAGGTATTTGCAAGTACATAAGTACAGGACAATGTAAATTTCTTAATATCCATCAATAGCACTGTAACAAAAGCCTATAAACTGGAGAATCTAGAAATCATGCCAAGGTAATTTATCTGCTATTCTTGATTACAGATAAGCTTACAGTGGTGTTTAGAAATTAACTATTTAGATGTTCCACCAGGGCTATTAGATAACTATCAGCTGAGGTTGAAAGATGTTCAACATTACTTGATCTCGTAAAAGGCTTGGAAAAATGTAAAGTGTTCAATATTTGGGAATGGTTGAATAAACCATAGATTATTACAAATTTGGCAAGATTTCAGAATTATATAGGAAGACCTACTGGCACATGTGGAAGAAAGGAGAAACAAGAAGGAACAAAAGAATAATATACTTAGAAATTATAGTAGTACAAATTAAATGAACCTGGAAAGACAAGAAAACTTGGGTCAAATACTATGGATAACATTGATACCATAATTAAAGAACCAAATGGGATTGACTTAGAGAAATTTAGGAAGATTTGTAGAGTGAATGGACAGAAACAGAGAAGTTTTTGAAATAACTACAATATTGTAAAGGAAAACAACTTTGAGCTCTATAATCAATGCCATAAGCAATCACAACTCCATTAGACTGATGATAAAGCATGTTTCACACTTCCTGACAGAGAAGTGATGGATCATAGGTCCAGAATGGGAAAAATTTCAGACTTGACCAATGTATGAATTAGATTTGTTTGACTATACTTATTTGCAGGACTTTTATTTCTTGGGGTGACAATGATTCCATAAAGATCAGAAATGGTGATAGAGATGAAGAAGAAAAGGGGGGGGGGAACATCAATGAAACATTTTTAAAAAAAAATACAGAAATAAGCAAAAGGAAGCTCAGAAGGGGATATGGGCAATCAGAGCACCATTTATACTACACATCAAATTTAGCATAAACTAAAAAAAGCTATATGTAATAGATTCGTTGTTTCATATACAATATTGTTTTTTCTTTTTTATTTGTATCATGAAATTTTCATATTTGTCAATGTTTGTCTAGCTTCATATGTATATAAAATTTAAAGTTCTTCCTTTTGGTTAGTTCAATTGGCAAATTACTAAAATGGAAAATGACATGTATTATCAATCTAAGTCAAGCTATTAGGCATTTGTATTTAATTATTCAGGAAATACTTGGGGAATTATTTGAATTGTTGGGATTGGATGAATTAAAAAGTATTCATTAAGTGCTTAGTAATGTAATATCCTTTTTACTCAAAGAATAAAAAGAATGCAAATGAGAGGGATGTCTGGCAAGACAGGACAAAAATTTTCCATGTATTCTGATTCAAGGATTATATAGGGTATGTGGATATATCTAAAAAGATAATTTTCTTCTCTCATCTGAAAGGAGAGTTACTGCTGGCATCTCATACTGAGGGAGTGAATAAAATGTTTTTCCATGTAGCTAGGAGACAACAGGAGAGAATGAAACCTGGCCTCAATCAGGATGGAGATGCTGGGGAAAAAGTCTATAGCTGAACCATGTGGATGCCACATAGAGCATATGCAGAAAGGCTGGAGCTGTATCTGTCATTGAGAATGAATCTGGAAACACTCCTTTTTCCTGTTCCTTGATATTGTTTTGGATCTTATGCTGAGTCTATATCTTCAATCTTCACTTTTAAAATAATTTATCCATTTTCTCTATTTACCAGTTTCAGAATCAACCGATTTCTCTAAGATATTGTTCATTGTTTATATACATCTTCAGACCATTAAATGCAGAAGAGAGGGAGGCAATGATCAGTGAAGGAAAAAGAAAAATAGATTCTATTTAATCACTAGGACTACCAGGTCAGGATTCAAGTCATATAAAAGATATTTTCTGGGAATATAATTATAACAAAGAAGAGAAAAATAAGTGAAATTGAATTGTATTGGACCTGGGAATAAACCAGAAATTTTCTGGCAAAAGGAAGTTTGGTAAGTGAGTAGAAGTTATTCTATAAGAGGTGGCAGCTTCAGACAACTTCCTTTTCCTTGGAAAGTTTTAAAAGAAATTCATACCCTTTAAAGTGCAGAATAAGAGTATTAACTAAGGGAAAGTTATATTCACAGGTTGTGTAGAAGGGAGAAAATGAAAAAGAGTGGTGTCAGAAAGTGAGAGTCAGTGAGAGGGGAACAGCTGGTCCTCCTCACTTGGCCAAAAGTTTCCAACCCCTGACCATTGATAAGACTATATACATCAAGTGGAAAGTTAAATTTGGGGGAATACAATAAAAAACTGATACCGTCTCTGTTCTCAGTAAACTTAATCTAATTATGGGAGACAACATATTTAGAAGGATTCAGCTGCAGTATGGATGGAAAGGACTGGCAGGAAGGTTCAGCATGAGGACAGATAGAAGACATATAAAACTAAAAGTTGATTCTTTGAAAAGATTAATGAAATTGATAAATCCTTTGACAATCTGATTAAAAAGAAGCGAGTAGAAAATCAAATCAACAAAAATAGTAAATGGGCAAAGTGAAATGATAGCAAAACCAGAAGAAACATAAAGAATCAAGAGTACATTATACACAATTATATGTTAATAATGCTGAATCACAAAAGAACTAGAGGAATATCTTCAAAAATATAAAATACCCAAACTACCAGAAGACCAGATAGAAATCTTAAATAATTCAATCTCAAAAAAAGAAAATAGATTTAGTTGCAAAGCAACTAGGAGAAAACCCAACTCCTGTACCTACCAATTCACAGGAGAATTCTATCAGACTTTTAAAGAACAGTTAATAACCATACTTAACAATGTAGTCTCAAAATTTGAGAAAGAAAGCACTTACCAGAATACTTTTATGCGATAAATATAGCCCTAATATCAAATCTAAGTAAAGCTAGAACATGGAAAGAAAACCAGAAGCTAGTATTAATTAATGCAGACTCAAAAAATTTAAACAAAATCCTATCAGTGGGATTCATACTAGGGATGTAAAGAAAGTTGAACATTAGGAAAGCAATAAGAATAATTAATAATATTAAAAACCAAAAATCTGATGATCATCTCAATAGAAGTAGATCAACTTCCCAAAGCACACAAAATTTATACAGATTCAGTTACAAAGTGCTTCTTAAAGTTAAAAAAAACCTAAATAGCTAGAGGAATATTCAGTGGTAGGCTGTGCTAATGTAATAAAAATGGCAATACACCAAAATTAATTTATAATTTAAAGCCATACCAATCAAGTGATCAAATTTATAGAGCTCAATAAAAAAACAATATTCATCTGGAAAATCTAAAGATCTAAAATTTCAAGGAAAATGATGAGTAAGAGAAAAGGGGTAGTGATTAAGGATTAGAGGCAAAGGTTAATGGAACAAATTAGACAAGGAGATTCGGAAAACAACAGAACTCAATAAATTAGTGTTTGATTGTTGCATGCAGGCTAACTTATCCATTACTCATAACTAATACTTGTCTCAGAGGAATGTTGAAGAGGTGGGAGACAAAGATGACAAGTTCTCCGATTATTTTACAGAATGTCAGAGCTTAAATATCCTCTTAGTCCTTGGTGGTGTTTTCCAATGAGCAAATCTAACAAAAACCTCTGTACTCTGGACAGCAGGTGATAAAGTTTACTTCCCCAGGCTAGTACTTCTTCCACAACGTTGCTATACCCAGATTAGTGTTTACACTCAATGCTCCAGGAAGTGCCAAAACATAAGGAACAGATGAGAAGGTCCAGAGAGCCAACCCAGGTGATAAGGCTATTGTTGTCCCTGGGCAAGAGGATCTTGAAGTCATTCCCAGTCACACAATGACCTTCTTGTGACTCTCAACAGCCTCTTACATTTGATTAAATAGAAAACATGTTGTTAAGGAAAACTATTTGAGAGCTGACTACAGCATTAATCTTTATGTATTTGTAAAAATAAGAGATATTTCACTTTTTTTTTGTTTTGTTATTCAGTCTTTATTCAGTACCCAATGATTTTTTTTTTCTCAAATCAAGTATTCCTAATTTAAAGATGTGAAACTTCTTTGAAGACTAAGTCTTTGGCCTCTTTTATTCCTTATTCCAGACCCACAATTTTCAACAAAATTTTCACCAAACTCATCAATTTTCATTTTTATGTTAAAATCATTGAGAATTAAAGTTAATGATTAATTTGCAGTCTTTATTGAATTCATTGTAGAATTTCCCTACCTCTTCATTCTCTGCAACTGATGCTAGCAGATAAGCAGCAAATATCTTCATGATGTTCTTTTTACAAATATTTATCAGGCACTGAAATATAAAATGACCAAATGTTCCATAAAAATCATGCTTCTTATTCCCTTTGGATGTATAATAAAATCCATCCCACCAATTCCTTGCTTATTTTTTTCAGGTAGTAAGTTACAATGGCTCATGCCTATGAGCCATCTTTGCATTTAGCTCCAATTTCCTTTACGGTTTTTTTTCTAGTTGGTATGTCAAGATTGATGTGTCAGTTCTTCTAGTACTATATGTTCACTCTGATAACTAGAGAAATATCTGACATTTAGAGTACTGACAGTCAAGTTAAAATTTACATGTTATTTACACATATTATCCTCTGCTCTATTTTTCTTTAGCTCTGTGACTTAAACTGTAGAGGATAAGTAAATTGTTATAGGACCAAAAGTTATTTATGTTTTTTTCTTTTATACGTTGTCATGACCAAATATATAATTAATCAACAGAGATAATGAACCTTTCCATTAGGCTGTCCTCAGCAATGTAGATCCAGTATGTTTCCAAGAAATAATCTGAGGCCTTTCTCTTATGGCAAAGAGCAAGCTAGGTGGCATTGTGGATATGACTGCTGGACCTGGAGTCAGGAAGAGCTGAGTTTAAATCTAACCTCAGACACTAACTGGCTGTGTAACCCTGAACAAGTTACTTCAGTTCATATGCCTTAGTTTCCCCAACTGTAAAATGAACTGGAGAAGGAATTGGCATAACACTCTAGTACTTTTCCTAAGAAATTCCCAATGGGGGTCATGAAGAGTTGGATATAACTAAAAGGACTACACAATAGTATGGCAGTCTGCCAAAGCTTATATTTCAAGGGTATAGCACTCTATTTGAGAAATGACTCTCATAGTGTCACCTCATTGTCATGATGAAGTATCAGAGTAAGACTTTATGGAGGATGAAAGAAAACTTTGTAAGATATCCAACTAGAGGCGGCTAGATGGCATAGTGGATAAAGCACCAGCCCTGGAGTCAGGAGTACCTGGGTTCAAATCCGGTCTCAGACACTTAATAATTACCTAGCTGTGTGGCCTTAGGCAAGCCACTTAACCCCGCTTGCCTTACAAAAAAAAAAACAACCTTAAAAAAAAAAGATATCCAACTAAACAAAATTATCCTGAGGGTAATGATGAAAATGACACATACTGAAAGAAAACTAGAAAATATCTGCAAAGACTTTTATGAAAACTGTCTTTATCATCAAAAATGGCAGAGCAACCACACTTGGATTCTAATATTACAGTTCAGAATGTACTTATAAAAAAGGTATACTAGATTTTGGGAATAATTACAAGAGTTTAAGAGGTAATCATGCACGCTTGTCCCTTCTCCAAAATTTAGCATCAAATATTCTCTAAATGGCTAAGTGTGAGGGAAATATTACTCACTAAAATGTTACCTAGTGTTTCACCACTAAAAGATTAAAGTAAGACCCAATGCACCATTCATGTATATATAATGGTAGATTTTATTGGTACAAATAAGTTTATAGCTAGATGGATTTCATGTGAGTAGCAAGTATAAGGAAGGAGACAACTGCCAAGGTTCTTCAGGTGCTTTCAGGTGGGGGACATATGCTTCATAGAGGACTTGTTCCTCTAAAAGTAAGCTGGAGAAGGAAATGCAAAGATACACTCTAGTTTTTTGTGTTTTTTTTTTACCAAGAAAACCTCAAAAAAAGGGTCATAAAGAGTCAGGTATCACTGAAAAGTCCAACAAGAATTTTTCATAATCATATAATGTTCACTATACATGTAGGGATCTCAGAATGAATATTTGACAACAATACAACCTGAGCCTTGAATTCTCTTTCTTTCATATAGAAGTGGCTGTGCTTAACTTCACTTTTTAAGCAGTATTGAAGATAGGAAAGCACTGAACTAAGACTGTAGATAGCCTTTTCTGCATTAATGATTGGGCACAGATTGGTAATATTCCTTAGGAACTTTACTTTAGACATTTTCCAAATTAATCTTCTATATATCTCACTTTCTTTCTACTTGAAAAATATTCAATAACATCCCATTATCTTCTAGAGTCCAACTCCTTAATATGACAAAGTCTATAATCAGCCTCCAGCCTCCTTTTCCAGACATCCTTACTTTCTACTCTTCATTTCTCCATTTCCCCAACTGTGCTTGGACAACTATATGCCCCTGCTTGTGAAAGTCAATTATTAAATTTTCAGAGTAAGCATTGACACCTTGAAAAAGGACATATATATCAAGGCTTGATTTGTTGTTCTATTGGGTTTTTTAGACTTAGGAAAGTGATGGAGAAAATATCTATAACACAAATTAAGCTTAAAAGTGTGTTCTGGATTACATACCTGTTATTAAATATTTATCAGAATGTTGGGTGATAACACACAATATGGCATGAAAGCATATTAGAGAGTTACAAAACAAACTTACATCATGTGTACTTGGTCCAGCCTGAAACAAAAAGGGAGTGTTGAAATATCAGTATGAGCATTTATATCTCACTTTTCAAAAAAATGTCACAAAATCAAGACATGACTTCTTATTTTAGTGATTATCTAATTTTTTTTGGCAAGGAAATAGAGTTAGAGTGACTTGCCCAAGGTCACACAGCTAGGTATTTATTAAGTGGTTGATGCCGGATTTGAACTCAGGTCCTCCAGGGCTGGTGCTCTATCCACTACACCACCAAGTTGCCCCTTGATAATCTAATCTTAAGAAAGTGATAGAGAAAATATTTAAATTTTAAAGTGGGTCACGTTTAGTTTTTTTTTTTTTTTTTTTTTGAGAATCAGTCATTAAACATTTACCAGCACATTATTGGTTTGGGGAGGCAGAGAGCAGTACCCTTCTGAATATTATTTGATTTTCTCTTACCAACAACCCTGTGAAGAAGGTATTACAAGTTTTATCATCCTTATTTCTGAGTAGAGTAAAATAAGATACAGAGTTACTTGCTTAAAAATTGTACAACTACCAAGTGGTAGAGGCAGGATTTGAAGAACCAGATTTTTTGACATTAAATCCACTGCTTTTCTCACTACACCAGTTTCCTTTATATATTCCTGAGTAATTAGCACAGTGCTTTATAAATATATATATATATATATAGCCTTTATCTAATAATTTAATATTTTATTAAAATATTTGATAACATAATAAATAATATTAAATAACATATTAAATATTTATTAAATATATAATAATCAAGAGTGCCAACTAAGTAACAGTCATCCTAAAGGCATTCAAAGGAGAAATACAAACTAGAAAAAGTGATAAAAACTTATCATAGTCATTTTAACAAGCTTCTCTGCAACAATAATAGTGGAATGATCATTCTTGGACTCTAAACATTACGGTCTTGCATGAAAAATGGCACTAGAGAGAACAGAGATGGAAAAAGCAGTCAGGTTGTATCAATTATATATAGAGAGAATATTTGCACTAAAGACTACATGGTTGTGAGGATATCCAATATTCAATGAATTTGAAAAAAAAGAGGAAAAATCATAGAACTTGTTAATGAGAGAACATTAATAACTATTGATCAGTAAGTCTGCTCTCCTATTTCTACAAACTATTTGTGAGGCTCATGTATATATGAATTGAGGACCTTCCTAATGAAGGCATTAATGGTAATTAAGCAGATTCCTGTAAATGACAATTACATCTTTGCCATTTCACAATTTAAGATGCAAAGAATATAAGATCTTATTATATTTTTTATTGATTGATTATTAAAGTAGCAGAGTTAAATTGGTGAAGTTGGAGAAAACAATTTTGCCCAATTCATCCAGCACTCTTTTCCTATAACAACCTAGAAAACATACAAAAAGAATTCTCAAGGGATCTCTCAAATAGCACTGGGTGCAGGAATGGGTTCTATTTGGTAGCTCTGTCACTCATCTCAGTTTCGGGTCACATATCTAAGGCAGAGAGGAAAAGTTGAATGTAACTGTGGGTCCTGTTTGTATACAGAACAAGCAATTATATGCTTATGAAAGTAGAAATAGTTCTTAACAGTAACTTAGTTCTAACCTGGAGCCCAGAAGTAAGTTTGGAGTAAAAGGACCAGGAAAGAAGTCCCAGATCAAAGGGGAGCAGTTTTTCAGTCTCTGAATCTGCAGAACATCCCAATGGACTAAAAGTGACTGAGTCCAATGGCAGCCTGTTTAAATGCAATCATGTATAAGACTGTTATCAGAAAGAAACCTAAGTCAAGAACTTCAGAGCTCAGAACAGGAGGGAAGTGAACTAACCTATCCCCTGGTTATATCACTTGGGGAGCAATAAAAATTGGCAGAGCTCCAGATTGAGCTGTGAAAGCAGCAGAACATAAAGGATGGAAGCTTGGCCAGACATTCCCCATCTCTAGAAGTTTACAGACTCTAGCATTAGTACAAAGTTCAAAGTCCAGAAGAAAACTGGAAGCATGAGCAAACAAAACAAGAACCCAACAATAAAGAGCTTCTGAGGTAATAGGGGAAATTCAGGACACAAACAAGAAGACAATGACTTGAAAACAAGTACAAGCAAAGTCTTAAAGTAAAATAGAGGTTGGACTAAAGTTAAATAAGAATTCCTGGAAGAGTTAAAGGGTGTTGGGGTTTTTTAAGGGCAAAAAAATCCACCCCCCCCAAATTAGAATTGTAAAGGAAAAAACAAGAAAGCATATTAAAAGAGAATTAAATTTTTAAAAAATTACAAGAGAATTAAATTAAAAATATTAAAAGACAAAGAAGGATATTAAAAGAGAATCAATATCTTGATAAAAATGAGGTACAAACCGTACTGAAGAAAATAACTTTGAAAATTAGAATTGATCAAATAGAAACTAATGAACTAGATGAAATAGAAATATCTCATAGAAATAGACCAAGGAGAGATAATTTAGGAATCATTAGAATACTTGAAAGCCATGAACAAAAAAAAAAAGAATCTAGACAGCATATTTAAAGAAATCATAAAAGAAACTATCCATATATCTTAGAAGCAAAGGACCAAGTAGCAATAGAATATATTCACTGATCATCTCCTGAAACAAACCCCAGAGCAAAGATTCTGAAGAATATTACAGCCAAAATTCAGAATTCCCAGGTTAAGGAAAAAAATACTCTAAGCAACCAAAAAAGGAAGAATTTAAGAATTGTAGATCACAGTCAGAATTGCACAAGATCTAGCAGACACTGAAGTAAAGAAATGGAGAACTCTGAATTTGATATTCTAGAAGGCAAAAGATCTTGGATTACAACCAAAAATAATCCATTCTGCAATGGATTCAAAAATTCTACGGGGGGGGGGGGAATGGGTCTTTGATGAAATAAAGGATTTTAAGCATTTCTGATGAAAAGACAAGAGCTGAGTAGAAAATATGCCATTCAACACAGGACTCAAGAAAAGCATAAAAAGGTAAATATGAATGAAAAATCACGAGGAACTAACTAAATGAGGTTTCCCAGGGTTATACAACTAGTAAGCGTATGAGGACAGATTTGAACCCACAAAAACGAATCTTTCTGTGTCAAGGTCCATCATGTTTAACCATTGTACCATCTAGCTGCTCTCTTATAAGAAAATATTTATACAAATAAGGAGAGGGCAAGGGGGAGAATAGCTGGCATTTGAACTTCATTCTCATCTGAACTGATCAAAAAAAAGAACACATATACACATATACAAAGTTCATTACAGAAATACAGTTCATTTAACAAGTAAATAGGAGGGAAAAGGGAGAAGGAATGAGAAATGAAAGGGAGAGTAAAATAAGAAAGGGTAGTTCAAATCTGGACTCAGATACTAACTAGTTTTGTGACCCTGGACAAGTCACCTAACCCTGTTTGCCTCTGTTTTCTCTTCTGTAAAAATAAGCTGGAGAAGGAAATGCAAAGATATACTCTAGTATTTTTACCAAGAAAACCTCAAAAAAGAGTCATGAAGAGTCAGACATCACTGAAAACAATTAAACAATGACAACAACATAAACAAAAATAAGGAAGAAATTTATTGTTACTCAGTCCTGTGTCTAAAGTCACATTTAAACTCATGAAGATGAGTCTTCCTGTGCTTTTTCCCACTGTAACACCAAAGAAGGAATTAATTCCAACTGAAACAAAGAAACAGTAAGAATAAATAAAAATATCTATAGCTCTTTTTGAGGTGACAAAAATGAGAATCTGAGGAGGTTCCCATCAATTGGACAATGGATGAAAAAACTTTGATATATAAATATGATGGTATACTATTTTGGTGAAGTTTGATCAGTGTCTGACCAACCAGGATTCCAGAGGAATCTCCTGAGAGAGAGAGGTAAAGGACACAGTGTAGAATAAGACAAATATTTTTAGACATGGTCAATGTGGAAATTATTTTAATTATATGTCTGTGTAATGGGTTTGTTTTTCTTATGTTCTAAGTTAGGGGAGAGGGTAGGTCTTGATTGATTAAAACAAAATCTATATTATATATAATTAAAAATATGTATACACATATATGCAATCATACAAATACATATGTGTATATAAGTATTCATAATTTTAATTAGTGGAATTATATTTTTGCTCATCTTTGGCTATATGAAATGAAAATTATTAATTACATAGGATGGTTCAAGAGAAAATTTATTCAACAAAGAAGGGTCTCTTAGTTATCATGTTTCAAATCAAGATAGGGTACAGGGGAAGCTTTTATTATACTCTGAACCCTACCTTAATTACCAAAAAGACAGACCATCTCCAAGGTTGAACTTCTTAATTCATGGATGGGGACCCTTTTTTCTGCCGAGGGCCATTTGGATATTTATAATATCATTTGCCCACTATATTTGGTCAAGCTTTTAATTAATTCACTCCTAAAAAGCTCTTAGATTTATTGAATTTCGAGTCCCCCTACAATTGCCATGATAGCAACAGACCAAATAATTTCATGGGCCCTATATGGCTGTCTTAATTTTATTTTCCATTTCTATTGTTGTTTTGTTACTCAAACCTTAAAACTAACTTTGTTGCTTTATATCCTAGCTTAATATTGATAGTGCATTTTATTTTTTATTTTCTGATCCTTATAAAATATAAAAAAGATATTAGTTGTGAAAAATATTTTTAATAAGCAGGGGTAAACTCTACCCTGATTTGAACCTTTAAGCAATACTCCTTGGAGATAATTACTGAGTTGTTTTTGAGAGACAGCTGAGTAATGGAAGAATATTTAATATTCTTTCATACCATGTTGTCTCTTCAGATATCATAGAATTACAGAATTTAGTACTTAGAAGTCATTCAATCTAAAACTGTAATTTCATGAATGAAGAGGCCTAGGGACTACAAAGGCCACACAGGTAGTAAGGAGCAGAGTTGTGGCCCTGTTGCCTAGGATAGTGCTTTCCACACTTGTGCTAAATTAAATTAGATTCAGATCTTCTTGGTTCTTTCCATCATACTTTGCTGCCTCTGGAATTTTTTGATTACTTTTTAATCAGCAACTTTGCATAGCTAAATTTTAAACTAAGCCTAAAAATCTATAATCCTCAATTAAACTTGAAAAAAACGCAATAAGCTCAAAGCTAAAGGACTGAGGAAAACATGTCAACTCTGACCTAACCCTTGAGGGATAACAGGTTAAGCATGATCAAAAGAAAGGATATAAACAAACCCATGAAAAATTTAATTTTATTTCCCAAGGCTTCTCCCCCCCCCCAAATTAAGATCAAAATCAAGTAAAAGTATAATGGTTCTCAAATATTTTATTGGGGGGAAATACCCTCTGCTAGAGTATCAGTAGTAGGCATTGTACATTGCTGAGAACACATTGTTATCCCTTCCAAAAAAGAAAACTGTGAGCCTGCCAAAAATCCTTTTCTGGGCCTCAGATTTGTTTCAAGTTACAGAACCTTCTTTCATACTTTCACAGTAACAATTTCGTATATAAAATGCTAAGAATAACTGACCAGTGGAAAACAAAGTACAGTAATAGGATACTAGGAGGAATAAATCTGAGACTCAAACAATAAGTAAGCCTTGGGTAGGTCCAGAATGTCTCAAAATATTTTGTTCTGTGGGGGGTGGGGAAAGGGAATAAAGTTGTTCCAGCTATATAGTTAAAGAAAAACTACAGTTAACTTATTAAAATTATTTAGACATATTATCTATCTATCTATTGTTGTTTCTATCATCTAGCTAGCTATCTAGCTATCTCTATCATTGTTTCCTCCCTCAGAATAGAAATTCCTTGAGAATAAGAATTATTTCATTTTTTGTACACATGCTCCAAGTGTCTTTTACGATGTTAAGCAACAAGAGGCATTTAATGCATATTGGTTGGTTGCTATAAACATAAATCATATATCAGCATTTATTATTTTTTCATATTATTATTTTTATATTCACATGATTCAGAAATGCATGCCAAAGTATCTATTCTAAGGTCCTTTATTTTCAAGTAAAGGGTGGTTTCTATAAAAGTTCTACAAGGAATTCAATCATTTCTTTGGGTTAAGTGACCCATTCAGTTTGGTGCTCTTTCTGAGCTTAAATGTGGGTAGTCAAATGTAGTGGTGAAGAAAACACCTGTTTGGTTTTCTTTGAAGGTTTGCCCAGAAACTTTTTTTTAAATTTATTTCCCTTAATCCTCAGTTCTAATCTCTTTTTTCAAATCAGCTTAACCCTTCACTTCCCAACTCAAGTGTTAAATTTATGATTGGTTTTATTGGTTCTTGATTCTGAACCAGAACTCACTTAAGATGGTTATTATATATGACTTAGACTAATCTACAATCACTACTAGTTAACAGTCATCATATCTAGTTTTCTCTAGTGTTGTGTATCTAAATAGATCTAGTATGGTCATCAGAACAGCTGTCTTTTCCACAGTGCTTGAAGGTCTGTTGTTGTTGGCCAACTCCATTTTGGGGTTTTCTTGGTAAAAATACTGGAGCGGTTTGCCAGTTCCTTCTCCAGCTCATTTTACAGATGAGGAACTGAGGCAAAGTTAAGTGACTTGCCCAAGGTTACCTAGCTAGCAAGTATCTAACAATAGATTTGGATTCATGAAGATGAGCCTCCTTTGTTCACTGTGAGCAATTCATTAGTTGCCAAGCACTTTTTACACTCATGATATAGTAGATGAGACAATGGATTTTGGGCCAGGGAGGTCCAGGTTTGAATTATATATATCATATACTTATCAGCTGTGTGATCCAGGCAAATCACTTAGCCCTCTAAGCTTCATATGATCTAGAGGACCTCAGAAACTCATTTCATCCAATCCCTTCATTTTACAGATGAACAATTTGAGCGTCCAGGGAGAATATGGCTGAGGACATACATTGTAAATAGCTAAGCTGTGTTTCAACTCAGACTCTAAGTTATGTACCATAATACCTCCTTCAACTTTCTCATCTATAACATGAGAATAATAATTGTACATATGTTATATAGGGTGATTTCAAAGACCAAATGATATAACTGTAAAGAGCTTTGCAAACCTTGAGTTCCAATGATCCAATTACTGTGGACTGCATGGAAGAAAATATAATATTGTAGGTCTTTATGCAAATAGAATTGTGTTACCTATTAATAGGAGCATTTGGAAAACCTTACTCATGGTGCTTAATCTTCCTCCATGACCTTGGCAAGTACCTTAAGGTAAACTTTGTTTTATGCTTTGCTTGATGTTAGTACTCACTGGTTTGTTGAATCTAAGTTATCTCCATAGTTTCATTTGTCATAGGACATTATATAATTTTAAAATAAATTTGAGTAGGAAGTACTTTGAGAAAAATCTTCAAAGTTGCATATTTTGGTAAACTGGTGAAATAAATTATATATATACATATATATATATATATATCTGTGTGTGTGTGTGTGTGTGTATTTATATATTTTAATACAGGCAACTACTAATACACAGAAGTAAATTTGTGATATATTTATTAAAAGTTAATTTAGATCTATTATGCTCTAGATCTACTTCAAAATCAAATATGCCAGTATTTAACCTTGTTGAGATATCATTCTTTTTAATTTTTTTAGTTTTGCAAGGCAAATGGGATTAAGTGGCTTGCCCAAGGTCACACAGCTAGGTAATTATTAAGTATCTGAGGCCCGATTTGAACTCAGGTACTCCTGACTCCAGGGCCAGTGCTCTATCCACTGCGCCAGCTAGCCGCCCTTGAAACATCATTCTGTTAGAGATGGTACAGTATAGTGGTAAGTGTGCCAGATTTAAGATCAAATTTCCTGGCCATCTCTACAACATTCTGCCTCCATCTCTGTAATCATTCCCATCTCTTCCTCATATGATGCTTGTACTCCAGCCCTAAAACCATACTTGTCTCTGAAGGTGAGCTTTTGTCTCATCTTATCCAGATCCAGGCCTCACCATCATTTACTATATCACCCTTTCCACCTCCCTTTTATGTGCTGTCTTTTCCCATTAGAAGGTAATTTCTTTGAAGTAAGGGACTGTCTTGTTTCTTTTCATTTGTTTTGTCAAATAGAGTGTCTAATGAGTAATGAGCATTTAATAAATGCTCTATCTATATCCACTGGTGGGTATGTTTGTCTGTCTATCTATCCATCTAATATGTACTAGTTCTGTGACTATTGGAAAGTTACTTAAACTCAATTAACTGGCATAGTTTCTTCATTTTTAAAAACTGATAAAAAATAATACCCGAAATACTTCATATGGTTGTTGTGAGAATCAGATGAAATGATGTAAATTAAGTGTTACATCAGGGGTGTCAAACTCAAATAGAAGGGAGAGGAACACTAATCTGTAATTTAAGGATTCCTGCAGGCAGCATATTGATTTAGTTTTAAATATAATCTTATCTAGGTTTGATTGCATTTTTTACTTTATTAAATATTTCCCAGTTATATTTTAATCTGATTCAGGTGGCAATGTGAAATATTGTGGGATGTTTTATACTTTAGCATTGGGTAAACAGTTTTTTGCTTTTATTTTTGGTTTTAGTTACAATCTCTGATTTCACTGGCACAAGAAATCCATTTTGGAAAGATTATTAAATATTAATAATTTTTTGTTCAGTTCTATAATTTTATTGGTATAGGAATCTCCCACTAAGGAAGCTATCTATCTCTATCAAAGAAATCTGCCAACTATTCTGCAATTTATAATCTTATAGAGTTATCTCCTTACTAGGGAGTTGTGACTAACCTGGGGACATACAGCTAACATGTATTGGAAAGATTCAAATCCAGTCATCCTTGACTCAAGTTAACTCAGCCACACTACTTCAATTTTTGTTGTTGTTATGTTACATAGAGAATAGAATATTATTTGTAATAGTATATAATCTAGGTTGATACATTCCCATTCACACTTCTAAAGGATTTGTCTACTCTAGCCCTTGGGGTAGGGGTGCCAGAGGCACAAAGCATGGGAGTTCCCTCAAGAGCAGAGAGTTAAAGGAGATGCTATTATCCCAACTCCCAGTTTGAGCTTCAATTCAGAGGCCTGGGAAACTCTCTCACCAGAGAGATAAGAATTGCATAGTGACTCTAATTGCTAGGAAGTTATTCTTTCTATTGTGTCAGAAAATGTAGGAGTCTAGTGGTGGGATGGAAGTACCTCTCCGCTTCTCTGCCTTAGCAGGGTCATGACAAGAAACATTATAAGAGTATTAGGGTAGTCAAACTTCCTGGCACTAACATTTGGCTGTCATCATGGAGGTCACTGAGCAAGGCACAAGAGATCCTTGGAGACTAGGGAGGAGGTAGGTGGTGTCAGTATCTGATGATTATACTTCTTGGAACAATCACAGGCATTGTATGGGGAAGCAGGGTTGGTCTATCAGTGCTGGTGGTTTTTCTCAGACTGCTGCAGTGGTTCTGCTAATACAAAATTCTAGAACTATGACTTAGGTATAGTACCTAGGAAATGGGGCTTGCCCATGGGTTAACCTGTTGGGTGAGTAATTGTGTGATTCCCTATGTCCATAAGTTGGAGCTAGAAGAGAAGAGTTTTTCCTATGTGACTCTGAGAAAGTGGAGGCTCTGAGGAGACTCCACTTGTTTGATCTGACCATGGGTTAAGTAAGTAGCCTGGAGAAAAGCTAGATGATATACTGGATAAAATGTTGGACTGGAAGTGCAAAAGATCTGAGTTCAAATCATTATTCACTTACAATCTATGAGGTCTTGGGCAAGTCACTTGAAGTCTATCAATCTCAATTTCCTCAATTGTAAAATGGAAATGATAAAAATAACATCTACCTCATAGGGTTGTTTGTAGGGATCAAATGAGAAAATATATGTAAAGAATTTTGCAAACTTTAAAGCAATATATAAATATGAGATGTTAATAAAACTGAATCAATTAGAATCATCTCAGGAATGCTATTAGACTGATCCAGGTTAGGCTTGTTGGTGTGCACTTTAAAAATAAAAGACTCAGCTTGTATATTTCCTAAATAGTAGGCCAAAATAGTGGTGAAGCAGGGTGTTCTGGAATATTGGGTTTGAATATGTCTCTCTGCAAATCCATTCATTGATTCTAGTTTGGATTTTTTGAATTAGATTAAAACAAATCTACTTTCTCTTTGGCATATTAAAGCTTCCCAGTTTTTAAAAAAGCAGCTGTTGTGTTCCTCTCCAGTTTTTTCCTTCTCTATGCTAAATACATGAAGTTCCCTCCAAAAATTCCTCATAAATGGGGTAGTAGAATTAAAGTATTCCAGTTAGAGTACTTGTGTTTGAATGGTGTATGCCACTTAACCTCCTGGGATAATGTTCTGCATTTATAAAATGATAACCCTGGACCAGATGATCTCTAAGGTCTCTTTCAGGTCTAAATCCAATGACATGTTTTCTAATTTCCAGCATAGTCCTTTGGATATCTTAACTTTGTCAATGTGTTTCTTATATGATAGGCAGACTGGAAACCATAGTTAAGGCATGGTTTCACTAATGAAACATATAGTTGAATTATTACCTCCCTTGATCTGGACTCTTTTTAACTAACAAGCCCCAGATTGTATTAGCTTTCTTAACACAATGCTGGCTCGCGTTATGCTTGTGTTAAACTAAAAGTGTTAGTTTTTCCACATGAACTACTATCAAAATTGATCTTTATTGGTCTCTATGTAATTCTTTTAATTAATTCAAAGGACTTTATATTTATTCCTTTTAAATTTCATCTTATTCAGTTCAGCCTATTAGTCTAATTTATTAAGATACAGTTGGATCCTATATCACTAATTTTATGTTAGCTATTTTGGATCATATACAGATTAGATTAGTGAACCTTCTAAATCTTCATCTAAGTCACTTTCAAAAATGCTAAGTCATAGGCAAGGTCAAAGTCCCATGGCACAATACATTTATTAGTCTCTGCTAAACACTGTTTCTAAGCAGTTGTTCAATGATTGAGCTAGGAACATATTTAAATAGTACTATTATCTAGCCCACATTAAATAAAAAATAAACTGCAAAAAATTTAAACTGTCCTGCCAATCAATCAAAAAAATAAACCAAGCATTTATTAATACACAGGGGAAATTGTCCCTGCTCTCAAGGAGTTTCTATTCTAATGAGGAAGATAATAAGTAAAGATGAAGGTATATAGAGAATATATACCAAATTTTAAGGAGATGCACTTGAATAAAGACAACTTCAAATGCCTGAGAAATCTGGGGTTTATGGAATCCTTGGTTTCCTTCAAAACAAAGTTCACAAAGGATCACCATTTCTAGGAGGCCTTTATGACCACCGCCCTACCAGTTGTTTGTGCTTTCAGATCTCAGAATTACTAATTTTGCATTCATTTTTATAAATTTTTAAAATGTATTCTCCAAATAGAATGTAATCTCCTGGAGGGTAGAGAATGTTTTCCTTTTTTGTCTTTATATAGGCAGGCCTTAATCCAGTGTTGTATGCATAATATATATATATATATATATATATGTATATCTATTACACATACTCATATACATACCCTGTATATATTTTCATATATACATATATATATGAAACATGCCCATATTTTTTTATATCGTGGATTCTTAAGTATTTCTTGAATTGAAGAAATTGAGGGAGTCCAAGAGGCAGAGAGGAGGATGGTAGGTATTACTGTGGGACAAGGCAGGCCCCAATGATTTGGGAGACAGCAAGTAGATAGATAGATAGTAAGTAGATGTTTGGCCTGTTGAAATCATTTCCTAAGAGCTACATCTTTATCCTCAAAGTTCATCTCAAAATACCTTGATATCATCCCTCACACAATCTTCCTTTCTTCTAGGCTCTGTTAACAAACTAGATTTTGCCCCTCTACATGTGTCCAGGAACCCATGCTTTCTTGTCTGCCACAGTAGATTATCCTTTAAACATAACTGCCCCAAATATTTAATCTCTCTCTACCAGTTCCTTTACTAGGTCCTCAAAATACTGCATTCAATCTCTCCTTCCCTTTCTTAGACTTCTTGTTTCTATTTTCTCTCTTTTTATTAATTCCTCAAGTCTTTGCAAACTGGCTTCTGACTTCATTAATTAATGGAAACCTCTCTCCTTAACTGCTAAGGCTAATGACTTTTTTCTCAGTCCTCAACTTTCTTGAACTTTTTGTTTCATTTGATACTATTGACTACTCTCTGGTCCAGAATACTTTGCCCTCTTTGGGTTTTCTTGACATGATTCTCTCCTAGTCCTTCTACCTGTCTGCTCCTTCTCTGTCTTTGCTAGTTTATGGTCTGAACCACACCCCTGAACTGTGGGTGTTCCCCAAAGCTCTATCCGAGGACCTCCCTTTTCCTTCTTCTATATTTTCTCTCTTGGTTATCTCATCTGCTCCCATAAATGTAAGTGGTTATTTCTATGTAAATGATTCTCAGCTCTATTTCCAGCTCTCCTGTACCAGCCAATTTATTTACTGGATATTCCTAACTAGATTTTTGTAGACACTTCAAATTCAGTATTGGGAGCAGAGCTCAATTTCTTTTCCTTCCAAACCAAAATATGTTCCCTCTTCTAAATTGCCCTATTTCTGTACCACTATTTTTCTAATCTCTCAGGTTTATTACACTGGGGTTACCTTGGTTCTATTTTCTCTCCCTGAGCAACTCATGGAATTTTAGTTACTTGGGATTAAGGATTATTTTGGATTACATTTGGATTTTGGTTTTTTGGCTTTGTATCCCCATGTCTCACAGTTGCTGGCACATAATTGGCACTTATTTGGATGGAGAGTATATGAAAAGAAGTAATGTGTTACATCTAGAAAGATAGAAGGGAAGGATTTTTTAATGCAAAAACCAAGCATTATTTTATCCTAGAGGTAATAGGGAGTTACTGAGGTTTCTTGAGCAAAGTAGTATCAAAATTGGATGTTTCAAATCCGGTCTCAGACACTTGATAATTACCTAGCTGTGTGGCCTTGGGCAAGCCACTTAACCCCATTTGCCTTGCAAAAACCTAAAAAAAAAAAATTGGATTTGTGCCCTAAGAAGTTTATATTAATGATAATGTGAAGAATTGAATAGAGGGAACCCTGGAAGAGAAGCTAATTAAGAGGTTATTACATTATTCCTCCTTACCCTTCCCATATTCCCTCCTCAGTAGTCAGGCAAAGACAACAGTATTTAGTACAACAAAATTTCTTTACTAGAAACATGAAGAAATAAAGGGACAAAAACATGGCAGGTAGGCAGGGGGCCTAACAATTATGGAAAGGAAATAGTGGTTAAATCTTATCGTAGATAAATAAATACCTCTGTCTTGTCAGCTGAAATCACTCCATCCCACGGCCCTACCAAGAGATCTGAGCTCTTCTCAGTTTCACATTGTCACAGACACCACTCCTCTGACAATCAAGAAAGAAACAGTATCTGGGAGAGGCAGCTTTGGAGCCAGGGAGACCTCGCTTTAAGTCGTGTCTCCTGAAGGCTGATATTTTTGTCTATTCTCCAAGAAGACCGTGACAAGCAGATAAGTCACCAGCCTCACTTTCCCCTCTGGAGCCGCCTGGGTCCGGCGGAGGCCTGGAGACGGCCCTAGGTGCCAGATCATCAGAGTTGAATGACTGGCCTCGGGTGAGTCCGAATGCAGTGTGTGAGGTGGCTCAGGGCCTCCTAGCCCCCGGACTGCCCAGAGGGCCTAGTCTTCCTCCGGCTCTGGCCTGCAGGATTCAAACCACTGGAGTGCCCGTGTCTCAGACAGCTCTATGAGACTACGTTTCAGAAGGGGGTGATGTGCATTGGTACCAGTTACCTCTATCCGTGGCATCACAAGTTGTGTCCGAAAAGGGAAGGGAAGGTGCCGTGGAACTTCTCCAACGTCCCCGGCCCGCCTGTTTGAACTCTTAGAACTGGTTTTTTTTCCCCAGGATGTTGAAGGCAAATGGGGTTGAGTGGTTAGAACTGTTTTTTTAAAATATTTTATTTATCGATTGTTTGGCTTTATTTATTGCTTTGCCCCGATGGCCGCGCTTCAGCCTCCTAAAAGGGTCAGGGGGACAAAGGTTTCCAGTCTCGTTCCCTCTGGCTCGCAGTCACCAAGGCCAAGGCCGAGCAAATAGCCCCGGGGCTTCATTTAGCAAGCGGCGGGAGTGGGGTGGGGCCCGGGGGTGGCCTTTGTTCCAGATTCGCTCCCGCCCCGAACCCGTCCCCTTGCCCAGGTGGGCAGCCCCGGGTGCGCGGCCCTGCCAGCTCCGGCCCCTTTGCCCGGGGCAGAGACCACAGCCCCGGGACGAGGAGGCCGAGGCTGGGGAAGGGGCTGGGGCCGGGGCTGGGGCCGGGGCTGGGGCCGGGGCTGGGGCCGGGGCTGGGCCAGGTCCTCGGGTCTCCTCTGCAGGCCGCGGGTGTGCACAGGGCTCCCGGCCCGGCCCCGGCCCCGGCCCCGGAGGGGTGCGGGGCAGCTCTGGGGCCGGCGGGGAGCCTGGGCACGCTTTTCCAGTTTTCTGGGAGCTGGAAGGGAGTGTCGGGAGGGGAGAGTGGGAGGACGGGCTGGGTGGAGGGGTTAACCCCCGAGGGCCCGCGCGCCAGGGGCGGAGGTGCGCCCGGGGAGAGGGGCGAGCGGCCACCCCTGCGCTGGAAGCCGGAGGGCGTGGCCGGGGCGGGCCCGGGGCGGGGCGGCGCGCGAGGCGAGGGCGATCCGGCCAGTGGGAGAACACGGGGGCGTGGCCGGGGCGGGCCGAGGGCTCCGCAGCCACTGAGCGGCGCGGGGGCGTGGCCGGGGCGGGCCGAGGGCTCGGCAGCCACTGAGCGGCGCGGGGGCGTGGCCCACGCCGGGCCGGGGCGGGCCCGCGCGCAGCCCCGCCCCCCGAGCCCCCGCCCCCCGAGCCCTAGCCGGGCTTCCCAGCCTCCCCCGCGCTCCCTCGGCTCGGGCAGCGGCGGCGGCAGCAGCGGGCGCGTCCCCGTCCGGCTCGCTCCGTGCTATGGCGGCCTACAGCAAGTACCTGACAGCGCGGAACTCCTCGCTGGCCGGAGCCGCCCTCCTGGTGCTCTGCCTGCTCCGGAGGCGGCGCCGCGCCGCCGGCTCCCGCCCGGGAGGCCCGCCGCACGGGTAAGCGGGGCCCGCCGCCCCCCCGCGTCTCGGGCGCGCGCCGGAGGCCCCGCCGTCCGGGGGCCCGGGGGGCCCGCTGCCCCTGCGCCCGCTCCCCCTCCCCCATCCCGGCCCCGACTTTGCCGAGTGTGTCCGCACCCCTCCCCCGCGCCGAGTCGGGGCGCTGCCTCGGACGCACTTGGCCGCGGGGGCCGGGAGGGGGCCGAGACCGTGCAGCGGGGTGTCCCCGGGGGCCCGGGGGCTCAGCGGCGAGAGGCGGAGCCCCCGGCTGCCAGGGGCCTGCATCGCCCGGGCGCTCCCGCCACTTAGCTCGGGCCGGGGCCGGGGCCGGGGCCGGGGGGCCCGGGGCCCGTGCCCAGCGCCTTCGCCTTCTCCCCAGTCGCTGTGTTCATTCTTTGAAACTGCCAAATCTGGGGTAAAAGGAAATGCAGTTTTCTTCAGTTGGAAGACGCTCGGATAAAAGGAGAGACCTGTTAAGTTAGGAACTGAAGTTTCCGAGTGGAAATAGTTCTGAATTGCCTAGTTTAGTGAAAGATTTTATTTATTTTGAGTTTTACAATCCCCCCCCATCTCACTCCCCCCCCCCCCCCCCAAAGCAATTTGCCAGTCTTTACATTGTTTCCGTGTTGTTCGGTGATCCAAATTGAGTTGAGTTGCCTAGTGGAGAGGGAATTCCTGACAGTTCTTTTCCTAGGCACCATAGTTCTCTCCACTTTTTAAAACTTATTTGATTCTGTTTCTCAACTACAAACTGGAAAAAAATAAAGTGATTTTGCATTATTATTGTCTCCCAGAATAGTACCCAAATGAATGGAGTAAAATACTTTAGTGTTTGAAAGATAACAGAACTAGATGCTTCGATGAAAATTTTTAGATCTCTGGGAAAATAATTTAACTTTAACACTAGCAGTAGAGTAATATCGTTTTTTGTTAAAATCATTCTCAAATGAAAATCCTTTTGAAATAAAATGATACTTCATTGAATACATTTGAATAAGAAATCTTTGCTCCACGATCTGTTGAATGGAAATAAAGAAGAGATTTGTAGATCATGAATAAAATTTTGGGGAAAAGAAAACACGTGACTTTTAGCCCTCAAAATATTTATAAACTCGATAAGGATTTTAAAAAGGAGTTGAAATGGGCCAGTCAGCTTAATAACTATTGAAGGAGGAAACTTCCTTTACCTATGTAGGTCTTACTTTCTCCACAATTTAGCATCTTGGAGGTTTGCCTAGAACACTGAGCCGTTTGAACTCTGTCTTCTTGGCCTGACCTGTCATACTAGGATGCCTTTGTAAAGTTTTATAGGTGGTACTGTGGTCTAAATTCTAATTATATTTCTGTAACCATCTAAGATAAATGAACCTTTTGTGTTGTACCCTGTGAAAATTGCCTAGTTAACTGTCCTTATGGATCTCTGTAGAGATGACTAATTAGATAGAAAGGTTAGTCAAAAAAGGCCTGTAAATCATACCTTTCCTTATTTTATGCCATTAAACGTGTTAGACACCAGGAAACCCCCAGGATTGAGTTCTTTTTTGTAATTCCTATTTATTTATTTATTTTTAGTGGGCTTTTTTTTTTTTTTTGCAAAGCAAAACAGGGTTAAGTGGCTTGCCCAAGGCCACATGGCTAGGTAATTATTAAGTGTCTGAGACTGGATTTGAACCCAGGTACTCCTGACTCCAGGGCCGACTCCACTTAGCCACCCCATTCCTATTTATTTTTTCATTCTTATTTTTGTACAAATGATATTTTTTTAATACATTACTAAAATATTCTTGTTCAAGAGTAAACATAATACCCCCTCCCCCCAAAAATATAGACCCCCATGAGTGATAACAGAAAGAGAAAAACAATTAAAATTATTATTATTGTTAATAATAATGATGATGATGATAAGTGCAGCCAGGAACACCCAAGCCCAAATCTGGCCCCACATACCTGACAATCACCCAGCTGTGTGACCCTGGGCAAGCCATCCCAACCCCATTGCCCTGCAAAAAACAAAAAATAAAAAAAGACCCAAAATAAAATAAAAGGATAATAATAATAATAACAACAACAACAATAATAATAATAGTAGGGGCAGCCAGGTGGCGCAGTGGACAGAGCACCAGCCCTGGAGCCAGGAGCACCCAGGTCCAAATCTGGCCTCAGACACCCAACAATCACCCAGCTGTTGCCACCCTAGGCAAGCCACCCAGCCCCATTTGCCCCCCTAAATAATAATAGTAATAGTAATAGTAATAGTATTAATAAAAAATGTGTTATAGTCTGTGTTCCAACACCTCCAGCTCTGTCACAGGTGGACAGGATTGAATTCTTATAAAAGTAAGGTGAAAATATTTTTTTTTCAAATATGAAGTTTAGATACTCCAATCAGTCCATTAGAAAAATGGGTTGATTGAGCTGGTCAGTCATGTTGCCAAAAGTCTTTTCTGTTAACCTGTAAGCTCCATGAATGAAGGTACCTTGTCTTATCTCAAGTTGTGTTTCCTTTGGTACCCTTTTAGCACAATGCACTGTGCTTAAGTACTTCTGTTTTTCATTTATTCAAAAGAATTTTCATTTGATGAAGACAAAGCAGTATATTCAATCTAGCAAGTATTTGTGGAACATTTAAGTCATGACAACTTGATAAGAGAGCTGCAAAAATATGTAAATTATACCATGTTTCCTGTTTTTTGGACATTTGCTCTGGATATCTTGTCTACATCTTACAGTTAACATACCTAAAACTGAACTCATTTTCTCTTCCCTGAAAAGTCTTTTCCTTTTCTTAACTTTACTATTATTGGTCAGGGGACCACTATGCTCTTGGGCACTTAGCATCCCACACTAGGCATCATCCTTAACTCCTCCCTTCCTTACTGCCTCCCCCCCACCCCATCTAATCTGTTACCAAGGTCTATCAATTTTATCTTTTTTTGACATCTCTGTAGCCTTGTCTTTTCTGTAACAGCCACCACCCTGCCTTACTTTGTATCCCCCTTGTCCTAGCACAATAAGTGCATGTAGCACTTAATAATTATGTCAATAAAATAAACATTTTAAAACTTTAAAGATGTAAGATAATTTATGATTGGGTGACAGTAAAGCAATATAGATAATAAATATTATAGAATTCAGGAGAGATAAGTATGATTGATCAAGGAAGGCCTTTTTAAAGAGGTGAAGCTTGATGGGAGCCTTGAAGAAGAGATAGAATTTTAGATATGTTTTTATATAAAAGAAAAAATATCAAGGGTTATTCATTTTAATTATTACTATGATTATGAGTTTTGATGAGAGGAAGAAACTTTTTGTTCTTTTACTTTAGATATTTTTTGAGATGATATATAAAATCTACCTAAGGGCAGGTAGATTCATGTACCTCATTTATGTTCATTGAACCAAATTTATAGGGGAAAGCATTGATAAAGTGTGAACAGGTGATCTATCAGTTGTGAATGATCATTTATCAAGTAATTATAAGGCAGAATTGTAATAGGACAGATTTAGTAAGATGCAGGAGTATATAGTCACAAAATATTTGGATTTCTCTTCTACCTTCATTCCTTCCTTGCCCCCTCCCAACTTCTCAGTAATAATGATGAAATGTCTTTTAATTAAAAGTCAAACAGTGTGTGACTTGTCTTCCAGAATACTTTTCTTTTCTGGTTCTTATACCTTTCTCTCTACATACTTTTGTCTTCAGCCTGTGTATATTGTGCAATGCTCAGTACTTGACACTCTATACATTTTTCATCTTAAAATTCATTTGTAGAGCTTTAGCATTTTTAAAGTCAGAAAATACTATAGAAATAATTTATTCCATTCTCCTTGTTTTACACATGGGGAAACTAAGGTCCAGAAAGGTTAGGTCATTGGCCTAAAGCTTTCCTGACTTCAACTACATCTTATGAAGACCCTCTAGTCTGTTCATCTCCTACCATTAGGATGTCCTTATTTGAGGAAACTGAGAAATCACCTTGAATGCATGACAGGAATCACAAGATTCAAGTTTTAGTTTAGGCTTGGTCAACTTACAGCATGAACCACAGGCAGATCATTTCACTTCACTGTCTTTTAAAATGGATTGCACAAGGCAGGTCTCTTTCAGTTTTAATGTAATGCTACAATTATTTTCCCCTGGAAATTTATCTATCTTTTTTTTTTTTAGGTTTTTGCAAGGCAAATAGGGTTAAGTGGCTTGCCCAAGGCCACACAGCTAGGTAATTATTAAGTGTCTGAGACTGGATTTGAACCCAGGTACTCCTGACTCCAAGGCTGGTGCTTTATCCACTATGCCACCTAGCCGCCCTGAAATTTATCTCTTCTAACTGATTTTCTATGGCAGTTAAACTATATATATTCTCAGGAGTCATCTTTAATTTTATACACTTTCTCCCATGTCTAATCTGTACATGTTTGCTGCTGTTATATTCTAACATTTCTTATTTATCTTTTCTTCACTATTTCCACTATCATTACTCTCTTCTAAACCCTTAGTAATTCATTATTAGATTACTGTAGCTCTGACTGTTGCCAGAATGCCTTAGTCAGATAGCTATGTCTATATCTCTATCTATCTATCTATCTATGTATCTATCTATCTATCTATCTATCTATCTATGAAAATGTCTTAGGGCAAAAAGTAGAAGACATTATCTGCCTTCAAAGGCGTATAGTTGGAGATTTTACTTCATAGCAGCAAATTAGAAAAGATGGTAAAAGACAGGTCCAGTATAGGAGGAAGCACAAGCAAAGAAATGACATACATTTCTACCCTATTGGTAGAGCTGTGAATTAGTCTAACCAAGTTCTGGAAAGTAGCTTGGAATACATACTAAAAAGTGACTAAAATACTCAAATTCTTTGACTCATACCCCAGGGATTGGTCAAAGATGGAAAGAAAGATCCCTTCTTGACCAGAATAAATGGTTTTTGTGATAGCAAAGAACCATACAAAGTTAAATGCTCATCCGAATGACTATATAAATTGTGGTATCACAAACTGATGGATCACCGAAATACAGAATTAGAATTGGAAGGGACCTCAAAGGCCATCTAGTTCAACCCCTAGATGAAAAGAATCCCCACTGTTGCATAACTGATAGTTGGTCATTCAACTTTTGTTTGAATTCCTCTAAGGGGAGAGAGACAGGGAATGTCAATATGAAGAATTCAAAGAAGTATGTGAAAGTGTATATGAACTGATTTAACTGATCTGCTGAAGTAAGCAGAACCAAGAAAAAAAATAAAGTCAATATAAGTAGAAAGGACAAAATAATTGAAACTGAATAATTTTAATTATAATTGGTAGTTATAATTTTTTGTAACCTAAATTTGTAATTGTAATGATGAAACATAGCTCCAGAGAATGGGTGAGAAAATATACTTCCCCCTCTTTTTAAAATTGAAGGTCTGTGGATGTGAAGCATCACATCTGCTATCATATACAGTTCATATCTTGATTAGTTTTGCCAAACTTTTTAATTCTCTTTTTTTTATTCTTTGTTACAAGGGATAGTTTACTGGGGGAGATGACATTCAGAAATGAAGTTGATACATTTAAAAACAAGAGATATTATGTAGTTTAAAATATAGTTGAAAAAAATTAAAGTGAGGGGAGGTTAATGTTATATATTTGGAGAGTGTTTCATATGTCATCTTAAATCCTTATTGCAGTCTTGTAAAGAAAGTAATCACAGCAGTTTATAGGGAAACATGGCTCTAAGAGCTGGAAAGGATTTTAAGTTTTTAAATATTTAAATATTTAAAATGTTACCTGTCTTTACAAGCAAACAAAAAAATGACATTTCCATTTACATAGTAGAACAGAAGAAAGGAGATCATACATGAAATTGCAAATCTCTACTGTATGCAGCATGTTTCTCTTTTGGAATGAACGAAAGCATCTAGTCCAACAATGAGGAAATTGAGACCTAGGGAGGTTGCGACTTATTATTCTGAATGACTGTTGAAGTCAGAATTTGAATCCAAATTCCTTCTGACTCGAGTCCATCCACTGCCTTTTCTACTATAAACCATTACCTTTAATAAGCACTTTCCTCATAACCATTCTGTGAAGATTATTAATCTGTTTTGATGGGTGAGGTGCCTGAAGCTGAGAGAAGCAAAATAATTTCAATTATTGTTGCCATGTCCTAGAAATGCAAAAGGAAAAACGAAATACTGTCTACACTGCAGGAGTTTTTAACTATATAAAGTAGATAAACCTGGAAAAGTAGATTTGAAGGACTTTAAATTGACCAACAAAGGTGATTTTATATATATATGATCCTGGAGGTAAAAGCGAGTCTGTGGAGTTTATTGAACAGGAGAGTAATACAGTCTGTTTATGCTTTAGGGCAGGTGTGTCTACCCTGCAGGCTGCCACATTCATATCATGATGCATTTGTTGTTGTGCTCTTGGTAGTGTGGGTTGCATTGTATTCATGAGTGGGTCTTGAATTCTGTATGCTGCCCTTGTTGGATTTTGGGGATTTTGTTGGGCTGTGTGACCCAAAGGAGAAGAGCTGAAAGGTTGGACACCCTTGCTTTAGGGTATTGGACACATTATCAAATTTTGGTCTTTGCATCTCAAGTTTTTGACTAATTCAAGGCTTAGAGCTGAGAATGACCTTAAAGGTCATCTAATCTATTTCCCTAATTTTCATTTTTGTCACAAGGGAGATTTCAGTCTGAATGGGGAAGGGAAGTGTTTAAAATTATTGTGGGAAAGGCAAAAATTATTGATAAAATGTTCTTTGAAATTGTAATGATTACTTTAATTTTTACTTTGATTTTTAAATTGCCTTCATTTCTAAATATATCTCTCTCTTCCTTCCCCTCTCCAGGAACCAAGTCTTGTAAGAAAGAATAAAAAAGAAAGAGTAAATAAAAAGACTGTTCAATACTAACCAATGCCTTAGTCAGAAGAAGGAACACTGGTTCTGAAGGAAAGATGTGGGTTCAAATTTGTCATCTCTGTAGTTGTATGACTTAGTAGATAGAGCAGCAATGACATAGTTGAATGGACAAGTTATTATTAAACCTTTTTGAACCTCAGTTTCCTTCCTAAATGAAAAGGTTGTATGATAGTCTCTGAGATCCTTTCAATTCTAGAGCTATGAACCAATGATTATCAAATGAATATTGATTCAATTGTGGGTCATCATTTTTTCCATCAGTTTCTTTGCTTGGTTTCTATCCTCTGTGTGATAAGCTCATCACCTGAAATCTCAGATTGATCCAACTTTGATACTCATTGTCTCCTTAGCACCCTTGAGCTATAGAAAGTTGAATGACTGTCCATAGTCACATAGTTTGGAAGTGTCTGAATCAGGTCTTCTGTCTTCAGAAATAGTTCTCTCTATTTTTTCATTACTACTTAGTTTTCTTCCTAAGTTGTAAATTTAGAAGGAGGAGATAAGCTATGGATGCAGATAACCATGATACTTTGATAAGTATAATAAGAGAGATACAGATATAATGCTGTTTTGGTTGAAAATGAAGAGATTACTTCTGACTTGAGGAAAGATTTCATAGAGCAAGTGGTATTTGATCTAAATTTTGAAAGAGGAATTAATGGATTCAATTCGAGTAGGTTATTGTGTAGATAGAGGAGAGAAGCCCTCTCCAAGACAGATGGAATTGATCTTAGAATTGTTCTAGCATTTTGAACCTCCCTGTCCTATCAACTTCCCTGGCTTCCTTTAAATTCTGACTAAAATTCCATCTTTTGCAGGAAGCTTTCCCTAACCCCTTTAATTCTAGGATTTCCCCCTCTTTTACTTGTTTACTTTTTATTTTCTATGTAGCTTGTTTTGGATACATTTCTTCATGTGTTGTCTACTCCTGTAAGCTCTTTGAGAACAGGGACTGTCTTTTGGCTCTTTTTATCCCCAGTGCTTAGCAGAGTGCTTGGTCCATAATAGGGGCTTAATAGATATTTATTGATAGATTGACAAAGGGCTTGTAGGTACAGGATTATGATTAGGGAAGAATTAAGGAAACAATCATGTTGACAACTTGGGTGACTAAAAGGTTGGTGGTGCCCTCATCAGAAGGTTGAATGAGAAATGGTTCTAGAGTAAAAATAACAAGGTTATGTTGGTCATGTTAAATTTTACATGCTGATGGAACAGCTGGGTAGACATATCCTGAAATCCCTTGGTGATTTAGGACTTGAGTTCAAAAGAATGGCTCTTGCTAGATATACAGGTTTGGAAATCACCAGTAGAGAGCAGTGATAACTGAACTCATGGAAGTTTGATTAGTTCATCAAAGGAGAGTGTGGAGAGAAGATGACTTTAGGAGAATCTTTGTGGGGAATGATTTGTATGATGATCCAGTAATGGGATCCTCTCCAAGAAACAGAATCACAGAAGCTGAGACAGCAGAGAATATCCAAGAGAATAGTTATTGGTGTCAAAAGAGGCAGAGAGAAGACCATCGAACTTAGCAATTAAGAGATCATTGATAACATCACACTATTGCATTCATTGTAGTCTGAAGCCAAATTGTGTGGTTTTGAAAAGAGACTAGGAGATTAGGAAATTGAAGTTTGGTTATACAAGAAGAAATAGGATGGTAGCTTTGAAAAAATGTCTTTTGCTATTTTTCCCCAGATCCAACATCAAAGATCTGTATGACAAGAAAAGGTGGATATCTTGTGATGAGAGTGAAAGATAACAGATGGACTAGCTGTGTACTTCATTGGTGTTCATACTATGTTAAGAAAACCATAGGAAGACCTCAAGTGCATTGATTTGATCATCTATCAAGGATTTATGAGAAGGCATGATCAAAAGGCACATAAATGAGAAGGCACAGATAGGCGATGATCTGTCTTAATGTAGGGAATGCCATCCTCAATGAGCACAATTCACTAAAATGCCAGGTTGTTTGATAGGTTAGTTTGGAGTTGTAATTGCATGAGGTGCCTTCTTCTTCAATGGTGGATTTAATTTGTTAGCCTGATGGATTCTCAAATCAGTCACTGCTCATTTTCTGTTGTTAACGTGAATCAAATTGTTCAGTGTTGGCAGTATCCATCCCTTTCCGACTTTCTTCATAGCAATAGTATAAGATTCCTGAGTATTGTTATGTGCCTTTGAACTGTGTCCTTAATCTTGAATCTTATTTCCCAACTTATTTTTGGCCATTTTTGGACCTGGCTTTACACTTAAAACTATATGTCAATAAAACTGCATTAATAACATTTTTAGCACAGTGACTGACATAGAGCAGGTTCTTCATTAATGTTTGTCGAATTGAGTTAATGACCTTTGTGTTTTCTTTTGATTGACAACTTGCATTATAATTTCTATAGTGATCATTTATGAATGGGGTCACAAGAATAACTATTTAGAATCTTTACTTCCAGAATTCCATTTTAGTTATGATGAATAAATGAAACAATTATTAAATTGTGTACAAGACACCATGCTAATTGTTGGGATGCACACGCAGAAAAGTAAGATAGTCCCTTTCAGAGACAATACCCACAAAAGTTTTCAGCAGCAAGTCCTTTGGAAAAGACCCATGGTCCTTGGGCTTCATTGTCAAAACAGATGTTAATGTCTCTTCTTTAATGTAATTATTATCACAGCACTAATAGTATTCCTGGGGCTATTGGGTTTGGGTTGTCTCTGTCAGGGTCTGACTTGTCTGGCATGATCTTCCTTCTTTCTCTCTTTCACAGTGCCTTGCTGCTTCAGCTAGGCAGACTTGCCTACTCTTGTTTGTGTCAGTTGGTTACTATTTTAATTCATCTTTATGATTCCCAGTCTCCAGATACTAGTCTGGAACTTAAGTTAATGAAGTGCCTATTTGTCCTTTTTTGCTTTTTTGCAAGGCAATGGGGTAATTATTAAGTGTCTGGCACTGCATTTGAACTTCTTTGAACTCCTGGGCCTGTGCTCCTGACTCTAGGGTCTGTGTTTTATCCACTGCTCCACTTAGCTGCCCCCCTGTAGTGCCTATTTGTAATGAGTTGGAGCATTTTCAGTCTGAAAATTGTTTACACCTTTATATATTTTAATCTTTCTCTGCTTAATTTCTAACCCATTGTTTAGTTTTGTAAGTGAGTTGTATAACCTAATCACTAAAAAGAAAGTTGTACCCCCCCAATTTTCCATATATTTATATTTTAAGAAAGTTTCAAATACTTGAAATATTTGAATTTGGAATTTGGTGACATTCTAATTATAAATTTGCCTTTTTTTCTTTGGTCATTTTGTTTGAGTAGAAAATCGGGGTATCCCTTTCTCCTTTTGAAACAGTACTGTTATTGTCAGGACAAACTTTTGTCCATGTCAAAAAGATGAAGGATTAAATTAAAGGATCAGGTAGCTGCTTACCACTGACTACAGTGGAAATCATGTCTTTTATTTCCCTCAGTTGTTGGCATGAAGTTTTCTATTTGGTATATGTTGAGCGTAAATACTTGCTGATTGAAGAGTCTATCAGGGTCTCTTCACAGGTGACCAGTTACTTGACTGACTACAACCTGAGTTATCATTATTTAAAACAAGAATTATAATATCATAGATTAGAGCTAAAAGGGACCTTGGTTTATTTTATTCTAACCTCTCCTCATTTTACAGATGAGTAAACCAAGTTTCAGAGAAAGGAAGCAACTTTTGCTGGGTTACACAATTAGAAATTAGTGCAAGATCTGGGATTTGAACTCTGGTGCTTTGATTCTATATCCAGAAAACTTTCTTCTGTACTTTGTTAAAAGAAACTTATGTGGATGGGATAAATGTTAGGAGTGAGAGTATTTTATTTAACACAAAAAACTTAAGGTAGAATTGAAGTTCCTGTGTTTTCTACCTTAAAGTATTAGCAAGATACTGAAAGGTAAGAGATTTGTTTCATTTAGATAGTTAACTGTGAAAAGGATGCATAGTTTGATAGGTAAAAGTTTGAACAAATTTGAATACGAGTCAGGTTTCTTTGAAGATTGTTATGAAGTTTGATAAATTACAAAGAATTGATAGGGAAGCTGGACAAATGATATCTTTCTAAGGAATCATGGATCTGATGGAGGTGTATGCTTCTTTTTTTTGTAGGTTTTTGCAAGGCAAATGGGTTAAGTGGCTTGCCCAAGGCCACACAGCTAGGTAATTATTAAGTGTCTGAGACTGGATTTGAACCCAGGTACTCCTGACTCCAGGGCCGGTGCTTTATCCACTGCGCCACCTAGCCGCCCCATATGCTCTTTTTAAAGATTAAAAATAACAATTCTGATGGTTCATCTCATTCTATGAATATTGGTAAAGAGAAATGTGAACAGTGATAGCTAGATGGGTTGTGGGAAGACAGCAGGATGCTCTGTTGATAAGAATTACAGTGATCCTACCATATTTGAGTTTATTTTGGAATTATTCAAAAAGAGGGATTAAACTGTCTATGCTTTTTGGCTTGGCAATCAATCAGTAACAGTTTATTAATTTCTATCATCTAGACTCAACAATCCCACTAGTAGGCATATAACCCTGAGGAAGTAAAAAATGGTATCAAAAGTCTGATAATAATGATAGCTAACATTTACATAGTGAGTTAAGATTTGCAAACTGCTTTACATATTTTCTCATTTAAGCCATTTGACAACTCTGTGATGTAGTTCTGTTGGGACAAGTCTAATGCCAATGTCCTTTCAGTTCAGGTTTCACTTAGGTCAGATCAAACACTTGGAAGTCATTGAATGGTTAAATGGTTTATTTTGCACTGCAGGGATTTGCCACAAAGATAATGTGGCACTTAGCATCTAGGGACAAAGACTCCATATGGAATCTGGCCTGGTTAGCTCAGCAGGGTAGGATATAGTGAATTTAGTGGTCTTCAAGCCTTTTTAATGCCCTTAGATGACCAAAAGGGAAGGAGTCCAGAAGCTAATCAGGTCCTAGAGTCAGCTCTACTACTGCCTTTTACACCAGAAAATCAAGGAACCCTAGTACTGTCATAGGGTATTATTCTCATTTTGCATATAAGGAGAGTGATTGGTTAAATAGTACCAATGACTGAGTTAATAAATGTCTATAGCAGGATTCAAACTTTTTTCTTGCTGCCTTTTTTTTTTAAAGGTTTTTTTGCGAGGCAATGGGGTTAAGTGGCTTGCCCAAGGCTACACAGCTAGGTAATTATTAAGTGTTAGAGGCTGGATTTGACTCCAGCACTGGTGCTCTATCCACTGGGCCACCTAGCCGCCCCCTTGCTGCTTTTAACATATATCACAATTGTCATAGCAACACTTTGTGATAACTAAGTTGACTGCCTATCAATTGAGGAATTACTGACAAAAAGTGGCATATAAATGAACTTATTTCTCAGAAAATATTGTAAGAATTTAGGGAAATATGGAAAGATTTTCATGAACTGATGCAGAAGAAAATTAACAGAACTGAGAAGATATGCATAATGATATAACAATATATATTAAAACCATATAAAAGAGATTGAATTTCTGGGTAATGCAAAAAAAAAAAAACCAGAAACAAAAAACCCAACACAAAACAAAACATACCCAGAACAGTGAGACTTTGGAGAAGAGGAAATAATAAAATATATCTTCTTCCTCATAGTAAAGAGATTGTTGGATAGAATGATACATTGTCAGACAATATTTCTGTATCAGATATATTGTTGTTCCTTAATTACTTCCCTTTGTCACAAAGGAGAGTGAAGCAAAGATAAGGACATTAATAAAATGTATTTTAAAAAACTACCAAGTATCAAAGTTTTCAGTGGAAAAACAACATCCTTGAAACCTAGAACATGTGGCATAATACAGTGAAAAGAGCATTGGAGTAAACAACAGTAATTATAACAAAGGTAACAATAGTTGTCTATTAGTAATTGGATGGCTTTGTACTTTGAGCCAATTTCCTTCTATATAGATTGTGTATAATACTGCTTGAATTACTAACTCCCAGGTTATTCTCGGGAAAGTGCTTTGTAAACTATACAAGGCTGTGTAACTATGAGCTATTTTATTTAATAGAAAATCACATGAGAATGCAGTGTTGCTTTGTTTCTTTGACATTGAAATCTTTCAAAAGGACAGTCAAATTAATTATGTATCAACTGAGGTATTTGAGAAAATCTAGTTTAAAAGCCTTGAATTGTGGTGGTTCAATGGTTCTTCATTGTTGCTGTTGCTTTGGGTCACATCTACTTTTTGTAAAAACTTTTTAAAACTAGAAAAGAGCAGTGACACAAGTATCAAATTTAATTCTAAATTGCTTTTGACTGGTTCCTAAAACCAACTTCACCCCCACCACTGGATGAAAATATTTCACCCCTTAAGTTAATTGAAAGAATGACTTGAATTCTCAAAGGGAGTACAGAACAGAAATTTAAAATCACTGGAATAATCACAGTTTTACAAATTAACCTCTTTGAAGCAGAAAAATCTTGTTTGATGATATTTGACAACATGATTTTATAGGGGACAGGTCATAGGAATAACATTGATGTGTATATAGCTAGGATTAATGCTCAGAGGATTTCTTATTTAACAATATTAAATAATTACATGTCAGGCATTGTGCCCCAAGCAAATGGCAATAAATCCAAAAGGGTTGGGTTTTTTGTTTTGTTTTTAATAGAAGCTCTTTTGTTCATGATCTTTATTTTTTACTACTTAGATTTTTCTGTTTCTCTTGTTTTTTTAAATTTTTTTTCTTCCCTCCTGTTATGATGCAGGTTTTTGTTCCTTTGGCATAAACAATTTCCTGGAGGAGCATTGTACTGAAGGCTGCAGGGGACAGGTGAAAAAGTACAAATAATTTGTAAAGTACTTGATTACCTTAAGTGGTGCAACTGACTATTGAATTATTTTGATATATATATATATATATGAAATTTAAGAGTTCAGAGTCTGCCCAGAACACAAATTTTTGCATTGTAGATACTTTAGTTTCTCACTCTAGATTGTAGCTCTTCATGGTTTATTAATTCTCAATTCAGCAAGCTTTTATTATGTCCCTATTGTATGCCCAGGTACTGGCATTCCTGGGGGGGGTGTGGAAGGAATAAGATGTACAAAGATAAATATATACAAACAAAATATTTCCTTGAGTCAGATGCACGATACTTAACAATTGAAGAAGGCTGTGAAATCAGGAAAACTCTTGTAAGAAGGCCTTGTTGCAGTTTCAAAATGAACCTTAAAAGAAATTAGGATTGTACTAGTGAGCATTTGCTTAACATACTTTGATCACCCCTTGTGTTTTCATTATTCCATGGAATTTCTGATGGCGTAATGATCTTGATTCCAATATTGTAGCCTGTGTTTGGAATTTGGATTGTCATTTAAAACTAATGCTGATTAACCTTACAGAGGGCCAAACCTTTGCCTGTGAAATTACCATTAATAGAAATGCAAGCCCTATTACATTTTCATACTTCATATGGTGAGTTGTCTAGTTGTTGCAATAAGTTAAAACCCCCCTCTTTGCAGGTATAAGAATTTAGTTGCAGAGATGGCAGTACCAACATTATTTTCTTTTTTTAATAAAAAGTTTATATTGTTATATTTTGTACATTATCATAGTTTAATAAATTTTAATCCACTGTTGCCAAATGCAGGAATTTGTACTATTTTATTCTAGATACAACAGAAGCTTCTTGGGGGAAATGACTGGTCAGACTTGTGCATAAAGAATATCTATTTCAAAGGGGCGGCTAGGTGGCACAGTAAGGGGCGGCTAGGTGGCGCAGTGCATAAAGCACCGGCCTTGGAGTCACAAGTACCTGGGTTCAAATCGGGTCTCAGACACTTAATAATTACCTAGCTGTGTGGCCTTGGGCAAGCCACTTAACCCCCCATTTGCCTTGCAAAAACCTAAAAAAAAAAATCTTTCTGGCACAGTGGATAGAGCACCTGCCCTGGAGTCAGGAGGACCTGAGTTCAAATCCAGCCTCAGACACTTAATAATTACCTAGCTATGTGACCTTGGGCAAGTTACTTAATCCCATTGCCTTAAATAAATAAATTTTAAAAAATTAAGAAAAAAGAATATCTATTTTGGCGGCTGTGTGAAAGGCAAATTAAAGAGGTGCAAAAGGCCATTACAGAGCAACCACTTGAGATTATTGTGTTCTATCAGTGAGAAATAAGAATCTGAACTAGCTAGTTTGTAGAAGGAAATGAATATGAAAGATGTGGAGGTAGAACCGACAAGACATGACAACTGAGTTTTCACTACTCCTAGAATATGAGCCTGGGTGACTGAAAGGATATGTTTCCTTAATAGAAAAAAGGGAAAATTAGGATAAGGGGTAGTGATGGTAGTGGTGGTGGTTTAGACATTTAATTGTCCAACTCTTTTTGATTGTCTTTGGGGTTTTCTTGGCAGAGCTACTGGAGTGTTTTCTCCACTCATTTTACAGATGAGGAAATTGTGGCAAACAAGTTTAATTGACTTTCCCAGGGTCACACAGCTAGTCAGATTTAAACTCATTATTAGTCTTCCTGACTTCAGGCCTGACACTTTCTTTTGTACCATTAGTTGCCCCTAGGATAAGGAGAATTGGATTTTGATAGAAAAACAATGATTTCTGTTTTGAACATAGTGAGTTTGAGATTCCTGTAGGAAGTCTAGATGTAGTTGTCCAATAAATAATTAGAGATGTGGAACTGGAACTAAGGAGAAAAATGAGAACCAGAGATGTAGATTTGAGCCTGTCTCCATAGGGCACTATGGAAAGCACTTTTAGGAAATGGAAAAAAAGGAAGAATAAGATATTTCTATTTTCAAAGTTTATATTTTAAAAATTCTTAAAATCATTTTGGCAGAATGTTTATTTGCCTTTTATCTTGAGTATCAGAAACTGCCTTGTATTAGCAAAAACATGGATGCTGTTGTCATTATGACCTCAAACCCACTAAATATTTGAATTTGTTTGACCTCTGGCTATAATGCTATCTGTTAGCTTTAATCTTCCTAATCTTTGTAAATCACTGAACCTGAGTACTACTAGGAGGGAACAAATGACTCATAAATTTATGATGGTACAGAATGTTCAAATGACCATTTGAAAGTGCACAGCTGGGGGCAGCTAGGTGGCACAGTGGATAGAGCACTGGCCCTGGAGTCAGGAGGACCTGATTTCAAATCCAGCCTCAGACACTTAATAATTACCTAGCTGTATGGCCTTGGGCAAGCCACTTAACCCCATTGCCTTGCAAAAAAAACCTAAAAAAAATGGACTCTTCATTAATAAAGTTAATTATACTTGTAACAACTGCAAAAATTGTATCTCCCACTTTTATTTTTTAGCACTAGTGATTGTGAAACTTGTCATGTGTTCAGATTTCATCAGGGGTCACATTTTAATTAGTGCTTATCGATTTGTTTTATTTTGATTTGTCCAATATATTCTTCCATATCATCATTTTTGTTTTTAAAAAAAGCCTGTCAGTTATTTGGAAGATTTCTTTTGCTATGGCACTGTTGTCAATAAATTTGCATGGTAAAATGCTATCTTTCATTTAGACATTATACATATGTAAACAAAAGAACGCTTTTATATCTGTTGTGTCGTCATTTTTAGTATAAAGTAAAAAGATTTTAGTTTCTCATTTAATTTGTAGCAAAAAATCTTCAGATTTATGGTGACTGCTTCCCACCATGATATATGCAAGCAGGAATTATATTTAACAATTCTGTAAGCACTTTTTATGAAATGCAAACAATTCTTATGTCACAGACATGATTTTTATTTTAAATTTATTTTTGTGTATTTAAAAGTATTTTTTTGAAGAAAAATTTTGTTCTATCAGCATTGTATTGTGCAAGTTCACTTTCAAGAAATCATTTCAGTTAATTAGATTTTATGCTATTTGCAGATAAAACATTTTCACAAAGCAGACACAGCATGTTTCCATTTTATCATAAACAGTGGATTCTTAGATTTGAACTTTTTACTCTTATTTTGATATTTTCAGTAGTTTTGTTGTGTCTATTGTCTTTGTTATTATTAAGGACAAAAACTGAAGCTAAATTTTAATTTTATTTTAGAATATTTCAAGCAAATGTAACTTTCTCATATTTCACTTTTTTAAAGTTGCATTTTTGGGGGGAATGTTATGTTGTTATTTTGTTTCTGTCAAAATAGCATTGGAAAATTTGACAGATGTTAATTATACTTTTAATTTGTAGTCAGTTAAAAAATTTGGAGTTTATATACTTTGTGTTCAAATGCAGCAAGCAGTATGAAGATAGAATTCATTTATGTTATGAGGCTACTATACCAACCAATGGGGTTAGTTGACCAATCATACCTTAGTTGAGATTTCATACCAGTTGAATCAGATTTGAACTTGCTTATGTATGACATATTATTGGCACAGAACCACATTACACTTGCTTTTTATTGACAATGATTTAAAACTATTTACATTAAAAAGTGGATATGGTTAAAGAGGAATTTCATGAAAAAAGTTTACATTAGAACTTCATCATTTCTCCTATCCTCATTTTATCAGTTTAATCAAAATTAATCTTTGCTATAAAGTCATCATCTCTTTTTAGTAAACAAAGACTATGGGCAGCTTCTTCTTTGGTTCTTTCTGGTTCATCCATCAGCCAACATGGTATGAAGAGAACTTTGGAAACTCAGATTTATCCTTGTAGTCAAAATATACTTCACTCAGCTGAGATGGCTTAATCATAGAGGAACAATAATTTTCCTTACAACATATAAGAGATAAGAAGGCCACCAGCTACTTGATGAGAGAGCCTGTTTAGAGCCTTTTTCTGGAAATTAGAAATATAAATTTAGATAAGGCAATTCCTGCTGTCAAAGAGTTTTCAAACTAATAGGAAGCTAGCAGCATAACTATAACATTGTAAGTGTATTTTTGTGTGTGTGTGTGTGTGTGTGTGTTATCTGAAGGGAAAGGTTACCAACCAGAGAGAGAGAAAGGAAGTCTTCTTAGAAGAAATGGATTTTGATTTGGACATTAGAATAGTGCCCAAGGGCCTTGAGGGAACTGGGAAGGGAGGGCTTATGTTCATGTGTTCAAACTCTTAAGTTGTGAATTTGAGGGAAAAGAGGAAAATTCATGTTCAGGATTTTAGTTTATTATTTAATATCTTTGGAGATAATAAAATAATATTTAAGATTATTTGGTGATAATAAGTAAAATAACATTTAAGATTTACAAAAATTCAGATAAAATATTAATGATGAGCAAAGCTTACAACAGTAAAATGAAACATGCAGTCAAGCAAAACAAATTCCCTCAGTAACTATATATATATATATATCCATATGTATGTCTCATTTTCTATTCTAAATCCATCGTGTATGTAACAAATATTAAATCTATGTCTATAGTGTATATATATCTATATATATGTATGCATATGTAAACATTTTAAATGGAATTAGGGGAGAAAAATACTGTTGTTCATTTAAAAAATTAGAGGTGGAAAGATGGCTACAAATGAAAAAGTGGTGAATGCACTTTCAGATGCGGTCACTATATTGGTTTTACTTAATTTTACTTTGTTAAAAGAGACAACTTATGAAATGGAAATATTCTTTAAATATAATATAAAAATAATTCACATCAATAAAACAAAGAAAAGGAAGCATATTTCAAGAGGTATAGAAAGATTTATATGAACTGATTTAGTGAAATATGCAGAATCAGAATAACTTGTACTATATAACTAATATAAAAACAAAAAATTAATTAGAATAATAAAAATAGAGATGTTGCATGCTTCATATATGAAATGTTGTGTTCTTTCAGATGATCCTGCTGCATTTTTCATTTTGCTTAATTTTTTTATTTTGTTACAAGAGACTTCAGGGTGAAAGTAATCTTTAAATGTTTTAAAAACAAAACACATCAATGAAACTTTAAAAACCCAATATAGTAAACCATTCTTTTTTCTTTCTCTGCAGTAAGAAAAGTGGAAAACCATCATTACAGAGCAATGAGGTAATTATTTAATATTTTCTTTGAGGTTACACTTATGTAGAAATTTTTAAATACATGTGTAAATTGATAGAACTCTAGAGTTGAATTTAGTGTTCATTCAATGCAGTTTCCCTCCCATTTAAGAATCTCTACTAATACCATCCCTGACAAATAGCCATCTTAACTTTGGCTTGATTATTTCTTAGGAGTTTTGCAGGAGGCACATTACATTCTTGGAATGCTTCAAATATTACAAAGCTTTTCCCTTGGTTGAATTCAAGTCTGCCTCTCTGAATTGTGCTCATTAGTATTATTTCTACCTTCTGGAGCAACACAGCTAACTGAATTAAAAGCTTCTTGTCATTTGCAAATTTGATAAGTATGATATCCGTGTTGTGTTTAACCGAATACAAGCAAGGACTCCTTACTGGAGATTACCCTCCAGCTTGATATCAGTCATTAATTACCAGTCTTTCAGTTGGGCTATTCTGAATTCCCTAATTCAATTTGTAATCCAGTTACTATATTTTCCATGCTATCCATAAGGATATTGTGAGAATCTCTGTCAGATGACTTGTTTCTGATTAACTATGCTGGGTCTTTATGATCACTGATTCCATTTCCACTAACCATTCTCTTCAACATTACTTCTTGTGATTTGGGGGGGCGGTTTGCAAGGCAAATAGGGTTAAGTGGCTTGCCCAAGGCCACACAGCTAGGTAATTATTAAGTGTCTGAGGCTGGATTTGAACCCAGGTACTCCTGACTCCAGGGCCGGTGCTTTATCCACTGTGCCACTTAGCTGCCCCCCTTCTTGTGATTTTTACCAGAAATTGTTATTGCTCCCATTGACCTGTAGTTTAAAGGATTTATCTTATCAAGAATTTTGAATATGAAGTTATTTTTAAGTCTTTAACACCTTTGCTGTAATTTGTACATCTTTTTCTGTTTTGAAACTCATTGATCCCACCTAATTCTGTCACCTTTGCAATTCTTCAGTTTCCTTGCATGCAGTTTTTTCCTAAATCCAGTGTCTTGAACTCACTGAAGGCAGATAAATCCTCTCTTACCAACTCTGCTTATTTTGAGTTTTACTTTCTTAGTCAATTTTGTCCTTTTTTCCCAGTGTTAAGACCTTTCTTGTTGGCAGAAGGAACATGATTAAAATAGCAGTTAGTTTTTTCTTTCCCAAGGTCAATTATTTCCTGTTTATTCCTGCTTTTCCCTTAATCATCTTCTTACCCCTAGCGTACGTGAAGTGTCCTTTTTGTTTTCTTTGTTCTCTTCTCTTTTGGGAGAGAGCCAATTAAGGTTAAGTGACTTGCCCAGGTTGACATAGATATTAATACATGTTTGAGGCTAGATTTGAACTCAGATCTTCCTGATTTCAGAGCACCAGCCCTGGAGGACTAACTCTGTCCATTGTGTCACTTAGTTATTCCCCCTCCCTCAATTTTTTTTTCCCTTTGGCTTTCTTTTTAAGCTTCCCCCTATTTTGGGTTTTAACCTTTCTGATGTTCTTACAGGGTCATTCCAGCCTTTAATATCCATCTTCAGATATCTATGCTTACATACATCTTCTGACTTCCATGTCTGTTTCAATTCCTGATGGTTTTCCTGTGAAATCATATAATTTTCATTCTTTTTTCTTCATTAGGATTATCATTATTATAAACTTCCAATCCTCTCTGAGAGAACTTCCTTTGTAGAATTATAGGCTGTGATATAGTACTTATTCTTGTTATATATTCCTGGAAATATGTTCTCCTAAAATCAGACTAACTTTATTAACTATGTTATAGAAGCAGTTTTGTCTCTTGAGTATAAGATTACATGATTATTTAGGTTCTGTGACCCTAAGGAAAAAACTGAATGTCATAGAAAAAAGGTAACTTTAAATTGTCCAGTATCATCAATTTTTTCCTTCTATCAGGTCAATCTATTATCTGCTCTTGCCATGTCGCCATGCTAGATGTTTATGGCCTACATGCACAATTGAAGGAAGTACTGAATTTCAGTTAAAGATTAGTGAAAATTAAGATGTATTTCCCCTTCCCTCAATCTATCAGTGGACATGCAATTAAGAACTACTGTTTCGGGAAAAAAGGTAAAATTTGCCATATTATCACAGTGGCTATGGGGGATAAGAGAATGTGGAGTTGAGAATCACACTTAGGTCATCAACCTGGGTGACTGGGTGGATGGCAGTATCCTTGACAGTAATAAAAAGTTTGAAGAGGTGGAGAGGGTTTTGAAGAAAGATAGTAGATTTAATGTAAGATATTTAGAGGATAATTAGATGGCCCAGTAGGCAGTTGGAGATGTGAGATCAGCAGAGAGAGATGAGGACTGGATAAGGAAATATGAGAACAATCATCATAGAAATGACAATTGAATTCATGATGAGATTATAAGTTGAAGTAGTCTAGAGAGAGAGAGGAGAAAAAAATCTAGAACAAAACTCTGGGATACCCACACTGAACAGATATGATCTGCACCAAGTTCCAGTAGAGAAGACTGAGGACTGAGCACGTATATAGAAAAAGAATCAGGATAGAGTAATGTCAACCTAGACAAAAGAGAGCATAAAGCAGGAGAAGACATGAGAATCAAATACCACGGAGATGAAAGATGAAAATGAGAAAAAGGCCATTAGTTTTAGCAATTAAGGGATCATTGGTAACTTCCAAAGATAGTGATTTTGCTTTAGTGATGAAGTCAGAAGAGAGAATGAGAAGAAAGGAAATGGAGGCATTGATTGTAGATGTCTTCTCAAAGAGTTCAAGTCACTTAAAGAGACAAGAGATATTGGATAATAGGTAGTCAGGATGGATGAATCAAGTTAAGATTTTTTGAGGATGGGAATGACATGAACATTTTTGTAGACAGGAGGAGCCAGTAGACAGGAAGAGATTGAAGATAAATGAGAGAGGATGATAGAAGAAGTAATCTGCTGGAGAAGTTGGGAGGTCATGGAATCAATTAGTAGTGCATATAGAAGGATTTGTCTTGGCATGGAGAAGGGTTTCCTCTTCATTTTATCCAAGAGTAAAGGTGCAGATGGTGGCAGAATGCATCTGGGTGATGTAAGATGAGAAGAAGGAGTCCTTGGTTCATATAAGTCATCACAGATTTCTTTGAAACTGTCCCTTTTGTCATTTTCATTATCAATAATATTCCATTATATCATGTACCATAATGTCTTTAGCTGTTCCTGAATTAATGGGTACCATACTGGTTTCCACTTCTTGCAACTACAAGAACTACTGTAAATATTTTTGTTCTTGTTTCCTTTCCTCTTTCTTTGATTTCTTTGTGGGAATAGGCCTGGATTTCCTTCTTCCCTAAATCAGGTGTCATTCGAACAGCTTCACATTTATGTGTTTAGGACAAAAATGCAGAGCTCTTCCTGCAGGTATTTATGTCCTAGGAAAAGGACTTCAATCTTTATTGCTGAAATGTTTGGTAATTTTTTTAACGTTTTTAAACCTTCTTTAACCTTCTGCCTCCTTCAAAAGACCTATTAATCACCCCCATTCAAAATAGTATGCCAATAGTAAAATAAGTGAATTATAAGTGTTCAACATCATACAACTATATACTACCCTTAGCACTAGTTTTCTACCTTTGCAAATGATTACTTCACTGGACTCTTTACAAATAGAATGATTGCTAATTACTAAAATGGAATGATAACTTCTTTAGTCTTAGTGGCAGAGGAAAACTAGTCTAGGATAAAAGACTTTTATGTCCTGAATATAAAAATATACATACATACATACATACATACATACATATATATATATATATATATATATATATATATATATATATATATAGAGAGAGAGAGAGAGAGAGAGAGAGAGAGAGAGACTATTTCTGTTTGTACATGGTTGTTTTGCTGAATCTTAGGGAATTAAATTTTGTTCATCCAGTGTTTTCCTTCCAACAAAGTTTTATAAAATGGTTCTTGAACCTTGAAATGTTATCTCATTTTTCTTTTGTTCCATTTTTGAATTTAATCATATTCTGTTGCTGGTTCTTAAGTTTAAAATAAACAACTTGGTGTTTATTCATTTTTTTCTAGTTCTTGACCTTATTTTTAATCTTTAGTTAGTTTGTATTGGAGTACTTCTTGGCAATTTAGTTTTCAAATTGGGTATCACTTCCTAGTCTTTTTTCTTTGAACTCTTTTTGTGTACATTTTCACCTTTGAAATTTTTCAAATGATACTTTATGGCTAGAGTTTGCTTTCCTTCCCCTCTTTTTCCTTAAATTCTTTCTTTCAGATTATGTGAGGATTGTTCAAATATAGGTTCTATCTCCAGTTTATATTTCTTTGGGTACAACAATAAACATATTGAACATAGAGGAAAAGGTGTGATAGTGTTATCATTTATTGATCTTGCTATTTTGTAGCATCAGTTTTTCCTTTCCCACAATTTCTTTTCTGCTAGGCAAGAGTTGTAAGTATTTGCTGGCTGTGGGAGTTTCTGAACAGTTGTGGCAGTCTTCATTGATAGAACTTCTATAGGAAATGCTTTTAGTGAATGTTGGTGTCAGTTTCTTATTTTATTTCCCACTTTTTTGGAGTCAGTGGTAGGAGTAGGCTTCTACCACATTGCTTCTGTTTCTCCCTCTTGAGATTTCCAAATGCTTTTTACCTAATTTCCCTCCACTCAGATTACTTGATTTCCCACCTAGATCTTTTTTGGTATTATATTGTTGACTAATGTTGTTCTAGTTGGTTATTTGATAGGTAAAGTTGAAGCTGTAATAATTATATACAGTCTTCTCAACATCATCCTCATTGATGCTGATTTTCATCTTTAATACTAAACACTGCTGATTTGAAAATACTCATCTCAATAACTAGTCATTTTCAGTCTTTTAAACTATCAGCAATTTAATTTTTATGGTGTTATTTTTTTTCCTTTCCATCTCCATCTTTGTTTAAGCAAAGAGGAAATAAAACTGACAACTCAACTGCTTCATTAGTCTTGCATATAATGGGTGTGAAAAATCTACAGTAAGACCTCCTTACACAGTGGATAAATCCTCTCAAGGATTTTTGAAAGGGGATGAATAAGAGTTGTACAGGATGAAGTGATGTTCATGGTTTATAAATACACAAACTGTACCACTGGAGGGTGAAGGTATAATATAGATGTAAGACTTTTCTTAATCCCCAACTTATGTTTTCCAACTTGTTTTTTGCTTCCCTCCATATCCACCTTTGCATTGAATTCACTGAATATTAATTATAATGTAATATAATATATATAAATTATATAAATAATAAATATAAATTTATATGGATTAAATCGATATAAAATATATTAAAATATATAAGGGCATTTAATTATATGTCCCTTAATCTAGAGACTGATTGCATTCTTTTTTTTTCAAGGTAGTGGGTTTAAGTGACTTGCCCAAGGTCACAAAGATAGATAATTTTAAGTGTCTGAGGTCAGATTTGAACTCAGGTCCTCCTGACTCCAGGACTGGTGCTCTATCCATTGTACCACCTAGCTGCCCCAATTGATTACATTCTTTACAGAAGTTTTCTACCTACCCATTCTCACCAAAAGATTTTTGGTATCTAAGTTGAAATAACTACTCCATGATGACTTTTTTGGCTTATGCTTATTTGAACACAAGTTGACCAGTTCTTTACATGTAGTGATTTCTTGTTATCTTTGGATGTGCAGTAACACTAACTTGACCAACTTATTTGAACCTCCAAGGAGATAAAGAGTCATCTTTATTACTGTTTAGCTGCAATTTCCTTTTTTTCATGTTTTATATATAGAGAAGATATTGCTATTGATATTTCAGAATCTGAATTGGCAGAGGCCATCTTGAACAAAAATTCATTCTGCAACAGATGATTGAGTTTCAAATGTTTGATTTAAACCATTTCTTGAATAATATAATCTAGATGCTACCAGGTAATCTCACTAACCTTTATAGTCTGAATATCATAATTCTTATATCAACACTAAGCAGGTTTCCTATTTTCCTTAATATTCTTCTTGCTTTCAACATGTTAAGAAAAAATTGCAATCTTTTTTGTTATTTTTATTATTTATCTGAAACAACTCATAGTTTTCCTCATAACTGGTCTCAGAGAGTCTTTCCTTATGCAGTAGGCTTTGGTTGCTAGCCCTCTTTGTGCCACTCAACTTTCCCCTTTCTCCCCAACTCAGGCAATGCTTATATATATATCCTTATAAAGTTTTCTTTCCAGTTTGTTTAACCTAGTTAGAATCAGTTGTAATTGCATTGCCAGAATTTCATTTTTGATTCTCCCATTTCTCATGAATCAACTTCATCTTTTAGCAATCTTGTTATAAGAATGGCCTAACTTATATCTGATCTCTTTGAAATTTGTTTTCCTAAAGGCTATATGTCAAACTATTCATGATGTTGCCTTCTTTGTCTCTCACGAAATTAAAAATCTCAGGTTCACATAGTTCTTGACATTTCCAAATGACCAGTTTCTTCTTATTACTCATGATCTTGTTCAGAATAACTGGCCCCTTCACTGTTGTGATCACTTGATTTTTGCCAACTTTGTTATTTATGCCAGGAATTCTTCATTCTATTTTTCTAAAAGGCCTAAAATTTATAGGCTCCTACCACATTGCCTCTGTTTTTCCCTTCTTTGAGCTTTCCAACTGCTTTTTACCTAACTTCTCTTCACTCAGGTTGGTTGATTTCCTACCTAGATCTTTTTTGGTATATAGTGTTGCCTAATGTTATCTAGTTGGTTATATTTGAACGTGTTCACTTAAAGTACCTTCGTTCCAGTCATAAATTGTATCCTGCCAAGTTTCATTGCAAAGTAAATAGGATTTTGTATGTGTAGTAAGCTCTTCAGCCTTAGAGCTCCTAAGATCAGATGCCAGATTTGAATTTCTAATTGTCTATTGGAATCCCTTCTCTAAAGAGTTTCTAACAAAATTAACCTGTTTAAACTAAGTTTTCCATTTAATCTTTTCTTGATAGTTTTCTTTTTCCATTGTTAGCAGCACTTTCCTAGCAATCCACACTTGAAATCCCTCCATCTTCTTTTACTTCCTCTCTCATCTTACTTACCAAATCAAAATATTACATATTTTTTGTATCTGTATTGATATATTGACTGGCAACTGTTCACATTTAATGTTCTTTAAGGACAAATATAGTCAAGCCTTGAAAACAGTGTTCTGTACAAATTTACGTATTGGAAAGATCAGGGAAAACTTCATCTTATTTATATTGGGCTTTGTAGATTGAGTAGGAATTTATTAAACAGAAGGAGAGGGAGAGAAAATATTTCAGTTAATAGGGAATAGTAAAGATAGAAGTAAAGATATAAAGATGGGTCAATTCAGGGCATGCTTAGAGGGCAAAGTATTCCAATTTAGTAGAGGGTGGACTACCTGGGCAGGACAGAGGTGATAACAGGTAACCTTGGGAAGGTTGGTTAATGGGGTACCAGCTTTTGAGGGCCTTGAGTGCCAGACAGAGAAGAATTTGGACCTCACTTATCATGAACCTAATATATACACCTAAAAAAATAAGGTTGTAAATCACATGAAGGGTACTTTGGGAGTAGGATGGAAAAAAAAAAAGGAAATTTTTAGAGGTCAGATTTTTCTTTCTTTTCATATTATTGTTGGTATTGTGCATCTTGTTTTCCTGAGATTGCTTACTTCACTTTTTGTAAGTCTTTCTGAAGTATTTCCATGATTTTCTATATTGATCATATTTTACATCATTTTAATAAGTTCCATTGCATTCATGTACCATTTGTTTATCTACTTTCCCAGTTAATAAATTAATCTACCCTTTTTTGTTCAATTCCTTAAAAGTCTTTGAATAAATACTTTTTATTTCATCTACACCCATTCTTCCACTAGCCCCTCTTTTACTTTCTCATAATTTTAGATCAATTTTAACTTATTCACTAATATGTAAATTGCACTTATCAATTACTGAAGATAATTTAGCATATTTTTCTATGTAAAGGACAATGGGGCTAAGTGGGTTAAGTGACTTGCCCAAGGTCACAGAGCTAGGTAATTATTAAGTGTTCGTGGCTGGATTTGAACTCAGGTACTCCTGACTCCAGGGCTAGTGCCCTATCCACTGTGCCACCTAGCTGCCCTATCAATCTACTTTTTAAAAATGCTGCTGTAAATATTTTTATATGAAATCTTTTTTTCTTCTCAGTTTCCTTCTTGGAGTATATGACTAGCAATGAAATCTCTGGGTCAAAGTTTAATCTTTTTTTTTGCATAATTTCAAATTCTTTTCCAGAAGAGGGTCTGGGACAGAGCCCTGTGGGATAATAGGAGATATTTTGAAATAGTAGAACAATTGTAACAGATATCAAATTATGATAGTTTTTTAATTTATTATGTAAGATGGAATGTTCAATTTGAGGAAAAATAAGGAGTGCCTGTGAAAGGGAATAATGTGTGGTAAGCTTAGACTGGAAAGGGGGTTTTCATACAGATTGTGATGCCAAGAGCAGTAGATTAGTATTTTATCCTTCAGGCAGTAGGGAAGCACTGGACCTTTTTTTAAAAAATTTTTTTATTAAAGATATTATTTGAGTTTTACAATTCCCCCCCCCCCCAAGAAAAGCAATCTATCAGTCTTTACTTTATTTCCATGTTGTACATTGATTTAAATTGAGTGTGATGAGAGAGAAATCATATCCTTAAGGAAAAGACAAAAAGTCTAAGATAGGTAACAAGCTCAGACAATAAGATATCTGCTTTTTCAAAATTAAAGGGAATAGTCCTTGAACTTTGTTCAAACTCCATGGCTCCTTATCTGCAGATGGTATTCTCCTTTTCAGACAGCCCAAAATTGTTCCCGATTGTTGCATTGATGGAATGAGCGAATCCTTCAAGGTTGAACATCACCCCCATGTTGCTGTTAGGGTATACAGTGTTTTTCTGGTTCTGCTCATCTCACTCTCACTGGACCTTTTTGAGCAGGGGAGCTCCATTCACATTACTGCCTTCGAGGGAATATAGTAGAAGCAGGAATACCATATAACAGGTTTTGGCTTTAAACCAAGGGAGGCACGATGGGGGCTTGAATTAGAGAAGTAAGTAAACAGAGGGTGGTAAAAGGATTTAAGATTTCTAGAGGTGCAACCAACAAGATTTAGCTCTCAATCCTTGGGGCAAAACTTTCGATGAGATCTCATGTCAGAAGAAATCTACTGAACATTCCTATCATCCTACCTATACTTAAATACCTATATCATTGGTTATATCATTAACTCTATGCAAACCTTCTCTTATTTTAGCTCAGCAAACAACATCATTTCCCCAACATCCCTCTAATTTGAAATGACGTTTGAGCAAGATTGTTATCATTTATGGTCTACTTGTGAACATTACTGTAGAGGAAATTTCAGCACTGAGTTAGAGACACTAAAGTGGGATCTTGAGTTGCTTGTCCACTAAAGACTTAAACAGTCTTGAGGACTTTTCTGCTTCTATGAAGAGTAGAAACTTTCTGAGCTTGCCCTTTCATTATTAGTGCTAAACACATGAAGATAGTAATTACTTTCAGGACAGTTATGTTTTGTCCTCTTTACTATGCAATAGGTCTTAAGCTTAATTCCTGTGGGATTATATGTGGCTGAACATTCCCTTGATTTCTGATATTTTTGCAAGTGCAAAAAGCTGCTGCTCTAAATATTTTTGTGCATAGAGATCTTTTCCCTTTTTTCTTTGATCTCTTTGAAATATAGACTTAGTAGTGATAATGCTGGGTCAAAGGGTACGCACAGTTTTCTAACCCTTTAAATCATAGTTCTCCAGAATGGTTAGAACAGTTCAATACTTTAACAGCAGTCCTTCAGGCTACCTATTTTTCCCTCATCTCTACCTTCATCTATTATTTCTGATAGTTGTGAGTGGTGTCTTGGTGTAGTTCCTAAAACCTTTTGAGATTCCTACCATTTTTGTTACAAGTTTGCATAACAATTTCCAAATAAATTATCCCTTCAACACATCATAACATTCATTTTTTTCTTTATTAAAAATTTTCTGTGTATGTTGAATTGTTTTTGTCATAATTTGTAGTACCTAAGAGAATCTTATGTAGTTATTAAATGTAGTTATTAAAATGTTAATTTGGACAGAGATGGTAACTTTAGTTTTATGAATAATTTGTGATACAACCCTAACTAAAAAACTTAACATTATTTTCCTTCTGTTTGATCTGATGTAGAAAGAAGGAAAGAAAGAGCGGGCTATGGTGGACAAAGTATTCTTTTCAAGAATTCAACAAATTCTGAAAGTTATGATTCCCAGAACATTTTGTAAAGAGGTAAGTCTTATTTTGAAAAAAATAGATTTGTTTTAAGTAACTTTTGACATGTATCATAGAAAGAGTACTAGATATAGAATTAGAAAACTAGGTTTGAATTTGATTTCTGCTGCTTTGCCTGCAGGTTGGTCATGGACAAATTCCTTTAAATCTTTTGACTTTGGTTTAATTTGTAAAATAGACATAATGCTTGCATCATTACTGAATGTTTGCTGTGAAGAAAAGTCAGCCTTTAAAAACATTATATTAACATGACATGTCATATCATTTTTTGGATTGCAAATCAAATTGTCTCCTTTGTGAACAAAACATGAACTGTGAAATAACAATCTTGCTCAAAAGTCATTTCAAATTAGAGGGATGTTGGGAAGATGATGTTGTTTGCTGAGCTAAAATAAGAGAAGGCTTGCATATAGTTAATGATATAACCAATAATATAGGTATTTAAGTATAGGTAGAATGATAGGAATGTTCAGTAGATTTCTTCTGTCATGAGATTTCATCAAAGGTTTTGCCCCAAGGATTGAGAATCTCTTGCCACAGTTATGAAAAATGTATCCAAGTCCTAAAAGGGCAACTATCACCATAGGCTGATATTTGCAATACATTTGATGGGACAGCTGTTGCAAATGATGCCAAATGAATTCTTTTGTCATCAGATGCTTATTTGATCCTTTGTGTTTTCTTTGCAATAAGTCCTCCTATGTTAAAACCCACCCTTGTAATAATTAAATACTACTATAATTTCTAATAAAAACTTAGTCTTCTATGTCTTTAAAAATGTGTAATAGTTTAAAAAAAAGAAGCAACAATCTTGCATAACTGCTGTCCTTTTCTTCAGTATACTATTAGTGAAATCTTTCTTAGAGTAAACAGACTTTGTAGTGTTATAAGCAGAACTAAATAAAATAAAGCAAAGACATTGTAGCAAATCTTGGAATGTGGTTGAGAAGAGCCACCAAAAAGGAATCTGTGGGGTAAAGGAGATAAAAAAAACATGCTGTGGCAGGTTAGCTAGGTAAATGAAGATGAATTGGAAGGGAATTGCAAGACCTAAACCCTTAAGGAATTCACTCTTGAGATAGTAGATGCTTTCTTAACCCACTTCAAGAGGGCTTACTTAATTGAAATATTACTAAGGTTGGCATGATATTAATACTAAATAATACTGAAAAGATTACTGGTAGAGCTGTCCATATATGATGATAACTTCTTTTTAAGCAGCCTATACCTTGGAAGAACATATTTCCTATAATTAACTTATATTTGCTTTTCTTGGAGTTTTAGGGGATTGAAAGGTATCTCATGGGACCAGGATCCTATCAACTCAAGGGCTCTGAAACAGATCCGCCTTGGATTTGTATACATGCTTTTGAGGTCCCATTTCTATTCCTTTCTCATTAGGAAAATTTGGGAGAGTTGTCCTTTACATAGAAAAATGTGTTAAATTATCTGCAGTAATTGATAAGTACAATTTACATGTTAGTGAATAAATAAATATTGGTCAAAAATTATGAGGAAGTAAAAGAGAGAGTAGTGGAAGAATGGGTGTAGATGAAATAAAAAGTATTTATTTCAAAGACTTTTAAGGAGTTGAAGAAACTTTAGTGTCTCTAATTCAGTGCTGAAATTTCCTCTATATTAGTGTTCCCAAATAGTCAGTCAGTCAGCCAACCTCTATTAGAACACTTCTACTGACTAGGAAGCTTATTCTATTTTTGTTCTAATTGTTAGAAAAAAAATCTTTATTATATTGAACTGAAATTGACTTCCTTAAAACGTCCACCTATTGGTCCTTTTGGACCAATTTTGAACAAATCTAATTTTTTTCCCGCATCAATTCAGTCCATGTTGTCCTTTAGTCCTTGAGTCTTTCATACCACCATGAAATGTCCTGTCCTACCCTTTGAATTGTTAGGGGAATCTTCCGTAGGGACTGATATTACATACAGGACCAGGGCAGGGTGGGAGGGGAAGAGTGGTGAGGAAGAGTAACAGGGTAGCCTTTCTTTTAGCTAGACTTTAAAATGAACAATTTAAATTCAAGGTAACAACATTAGTTACTATCTTATTTTAGTACTTCAGTGAATCTGTGATGTCACAATTATATGGATATTCTTCATGGTTCAGATTATAACCAGTTAGGTTTTCATCTCATCTTGTTACAATTCTTGGACTTATCCTTCAGTCAGTTCTTTACATTTTACTGTGTCTCTTAACCAAATTATATGACTGTTGTGCCATGTTTCTTATAATTTTTTAAATCTTTTCTCATTTCTTATACTGCTGTGATATTCTGTTACATTCACATATCACAATTTTAGTATTCATTCTCCACTTGGTGAAAGTCCACTTTATTTCCAGTTTTAGCTACCATAAAAAGTAATGTAAAATTACCCACTTTCATGTTTTCTGAATGTATACTTTTAGCTGACAGTATTTAGTGGAACATTCTACTTTATCTCTAATTATATATTAAGAAAACTTTCATGGTCTCATAACAACTACTTATATTTAAATATTGCCTTAAAGGTTTATGGAGGCTTTCCCTCACTGCTGCCCCCATTACTGGGAGAATTATTATTATTGTTGTTCCATTATAAAAGCACTGCCATTAGCAGACATTATATAAATTCCATATTGGGGAAAAAATGTCAGTAGGGCAAGTTGAGGCAGGTAAATGTTTGAATTTTCTATAATAAAGATATTTTTTGTCAGTTGTAATATTGGTTTTTAAAATGAATGATGTATTCTTATGATAAACAGAAAAACAAAGCTTAGCATTATTTAATGCTTAGCATTTTAAAGCATTGTTTAATTTATTGTTTGTATCTTCTTCTAGACAGGTTACTTGATACTTATTGCTGTTATGCTGGTATCTCGCACATATTGTGATGTTTGGATGATTCAAAATGGGACACTCATTGAAAGGTATTTTTTCCATTCACTTCTGTTACTTTGCCACCAATTCAAATTTATGCTTTTATCAAAAAAGTATCTTAAATTGCTACTAATTTAACTCTGAAATGTTATGTGAATTATCAGTCAGAATATTTTTTAATTGATTAGGCAATTATAAATAAAACATTAAAAGATTTCCACACATTCCTTTGGGAAGTAAATATTCATTAGATATTATCAGGAGAAAAAAATTAAACCCCTAAACATCTTGAACCTAACACTTTTTTTGGGTTTTTTTTTTTTTGCAAGACAAATTTAAGTGGCTTTAAGTGGGTTAGGTGGCTTGCCCAAGGCCACACAGCTAGGTAATTATTAAATGTCTGAGGCTGGATTTGAATTCAGGTACTCCTGACTCCAGGGCTGGTGCTCTATCCACTGCGCCACCTAACTGCCCGAACCTGAACACTTTTAATATATTTTTGACTGTGGTCTGCTTTTAGACTCTCCTGGCTTTAAATGTGCAGCACTTTTTGAAGTTGTTTAATTTTTTTTTTATCTTCTTTTTACTATTCAAAATATTTTGCTGAAATATTAGATTTAAAGATGAAGGCAGAGAGACTTTTAAAAATGAAAGCATTTTTCCCCTCAGATATTTTGTATGTATCTTGAGAAATTTGGTGTGAGATAGGGATGCCAAAATTGTTCATTTTTTTTCAGTCTCCCTTTGAGGATGAAGGAAACCAACATTGCTTTTTTTGTTGTTGTTTTGGGTTTTTTTTTTTTGAAAGGCAGTGGGGTTAGATAGCTAGGTAATTATTAAGTGTCTGAGGCCGGATTTGAACTCAGGTCCTCCTGACTCCAGTGTCAATGCTCTATCCACTGTACCAGCTAGCTGCCCCAACTTTGCTTTTTAAAAAATGGTATAATTATTCAAAGGGTAGACTATTATTAGTTCATTTTGCTGAAACTAGCTCCAAGTAGTTTTCTGTCCCACTTATTCACTGTATTTCACTAGCATTTATGAATCTCTTATTATTACTTTTACAACCTCATTAATTTCTTTAATAGGGGTCCATATTATTTGTCTTGTGGCATAACAGGAATGGACAGAAAGAAGTGACTGCCAGTATTGAAACAAATTTTAAAAAACACTCAGAAACCACAGGGTTTTTACAGTCAACCTGTACATAATAGTTTTCATAAAGACTAATTATCATTTCTCTAACCATATCATCATTTGTACTCCCTTCCTTCGTCCTCCCTCAGGTTGATCTTTTGAGCTTTTCTCTCCAAATTTGCCCTTGATTTTAAGGGAGAAGGAGAAAAAAGGAAAATTAGAGAAGAGACAATATACAAAAGGACCAGTTTGTGGAGGCCCCTGCCCTGAATCCTGCAGGATGGTGCAATAGAAAGAACAATCCCTGGGTCTAGAAGACCTTGGCTCTCATTACACCTTATATGGTCATATCACTTGACATCCTGGTGCTGCCTCAGTTTTCTCATCTGTAAACTGAAGGGATAGGACTAAGTGGCTCTGAAGCCCCTGTATTTTCTAGTTCTATGATCTTTATGGACAACACTCTAGGGAGATCTTGAGAGATATGTACATATGGGTGTATTTTGTTGCTTGAATGTAGTATCCATGGACCTGATTTTCTAGGCCCAAATTTTACACCTGCTTTACCACAGACAGATTCCATTTCAGACCTTCTATTTCTTAAATATTAAATGAAGTAGTTGGATTTGGTGACCTTTGAGGTCTTTTCTAGCTTTAAGGCAGTGGTCCTGTGACTCCCCCCCCCCCCCTGCTTTGAATGCTCCTGGAAGGTCAGTGGAATGATTATAAATGCTTCTTTAAAATGATAGGTAATAGTTTGGAGAAAAGTAACCTGGGCTGTCAAGGGATTCTGCTCAGCTTGGACCAGTTGCCTGATCTCGCTGGACTTTAGCTTCTTCAGCTTGAAAAATAAAGGGATTCTTGATTCCTTCCAGATCTAAAGCAGTGATCCTATATTAGAAAATTATTGATTGCTTAATTATTGTTTAGAACAGCATTTTATTTTGGGTAGATCAATTTTATGATCTATAAAGCTATGCTTTTTGCATGACTTTTAGGGCCTCATATAATTATTACATCCAGGACATTTATGCTCATTTTATAGGACTTGGAGACTATTTTACTGTTTTAAATTATTATAAATTTTTATGATTGTGTCTTTGCTTTATCTCTTCTGTATAAACTCTTGATGCTTTATCTTTGATTTTAATGTTGTTCTTTGGAATAACACTTTACCATGTGATTTTCAAGAATATGTTTCAAAAACCCACTGAGGGCAACTGCCCCATTACACAGTTGAATTATAATGCTTCCATGCAGAATCATCTTTGCTTATATTTTCACAACATTTTGTATTTATAGTAGTATACTAAAAATTTTGCATTATGGGATTGAAGAAAAGTTAACTATTTTCCCTCAATTCTTTATTTACTAGAATTGTGGAATATATATCATTTTCTTCTTCCTAAACATTTTTGCATCTTGTTCCTGTCTAGTGTGGTGATAGCTCTGTTAAAGAATCATTTTATGGTAATGAAGCTGTTTTATAACCATGTTTACACCCACTTTATACATTTCAGGAAGCAGTGTTGATAGGTATCACTTTTGTGAAATAGCTTGATATTAATTACAAGAGCCTTGAACCTGAAATCAGGTTTATCTGATTCCAAGTCCTTGTTCCATTGCTTAGTAATGATGTGACTTGACAGAAATCCTTTAACTTTGGGGAGTCCCAGTCTCCTTGCCCTTCTGAGATAGAATGGTACAGTGGAAGGAGTGCTGCATTTAGAGTCCAAGGACCTGAGTTCTTCTGCCTCTGCTATGTAATCCATTTGACCTTGGGCAAATCATGTACCCTTACTGAACTCAGTTGCCTCAGCTATAAAAGGAAAAGGTCAGACCAGATCACCTGTGGGGAAATTTGTAATTCTACTTCTGCGAGAGATGGTCTATAAAATCGGGAGTGTGACTCAGGGCACAAATTGCTGGATCTGGAATTGAGAAGACCTTTTTTTCTTAATTTCACTTTTGTGAGCCTCATTTTCCTTTTCTGTAAATTGAAGAGGGTAATAGAACCTACCTCGTAGAGTATGGTCATGTAAAATGCTTTGCAAGTCTTAAAGAGTTATATAAATAACAAGAGTTACTACAATTTATATCTCTCTATCCATACACAAACTCCATAATGCACTTTATAAATATAAACTAGCAACATATCTCCTAATTTGTGTGTAGGTATATATTGTTCAAACCTATAATTATGATTCACACATTTCAGGATAAATAAGGTCAACTTTGTGCTTCTTCATTTTTCTCCTTTGTTCTATTTTTTTCTTTCTTCTCTCCCTCTACTTCTGCCTCCTTATTTGGGTGCCCATACCTCCATCTTATCAAAATTCAAAATTAAAATAACAGTCTACAATTTTATATCTTGTTCATTGATTTAGATTTTTGTATAAATTTTAGGTACTAGCCCGTGTAAGAATTTGTATTTAAACTTTTATTTCTATTTATGTTGAGGATATTTTGACAGATTTCCAATGAATTGCAGAATTTTTAAAAATTTCTCTTTTTTTGACTGAGTTCTGATGATCAGGGAGGCCCCTGAAGTTTTACTATTCATATACCTGAATCTTGAGATAAATCTGATTTTGTCTACAAAGGTAAATTGAAGGGAGGAGAAATAACTAAACAAATGATTAAAACATTTTTGAGTGATTTTTTTTCTAACCTACTTGCCCTCCCCCAACTTTATGGAAAAAATGAATTGGTTATTATGGTTATTGAGTATTTTGAGGATCATGTTTCAGGTGAAGAAAGAACTAATTTAATCATTTGACAAAGATCAATTTGTTATTAACAGATCTTGTTCCAGAGGGCGAGGGTGGAAGAGTGTATATTTTCCAGGCTATGTCACTTGTACCAGCAGAGGTTGAAATCATGCTGCATAGGTACACCGTTTGCTTTCTTGAACTACTCACAGATTCAGATATTACCATTCAGAGGTATTATTATGCTAGGTTATATAAAACCCAGAGTGAGAATTTAATGCTTACCATCCTTATGTTGGTACTTTAGATTATCATCTTATTGTGCTACTATCTGCAGACTAGAGTATTTTCCCCCAGCTCCATTGTATGCTCACAATCCTTTAGAATATTCATTGTATAGTTTAAATTGAATTGCATTTTGTTACCTTTTTTTTTTGGCAAGACCAATGGGGTTAAGTGGCTTACCCAAGGTCACACAGCTAGGTAATTATTAAGTGTCTGTGGTCAAATTTGAACTCAGATCCTCCAGACTCCAGGGCCAGTACTCTATCTACTGTGCCACCTAGCTTCCCCTGAATTGCATTTTGTTATTTTCTTGCTCTTTATTTCATTACCTTCTTATGTTTCTTCTTTTTCTTGCTATTTGTTCAATATATAGTATGCTTTCTTCTAAAATAATTAGTATATTTCTTCAAGTCTAGCCCTAGCATTATTTGCTTTAGATTTCTTTCCCTTTAGTGTTGAATCATACAGTTTTGGAGCTAGGATAATCTTAAAAGACAATCTAATCTAGCCCCTTCATTGTTAAAGATAGGGAAATTAAGGGTTTGTGAGTTAATTAAATCATTTGGCAAAGGTTATACAACTTATTCATAATATATAAGGTACCAGAACCCAGGGCTGCTGATTCCTAGTTAACCTCTTCTATCTGTACACTAGAGGCTGAAGTTTCTGTTTGCTTATGTCTTGGGGGAATATGTTGGATTTAATGAGATCCTCAGGAGGTAATAATTTCTTAGATTTGTCATTAAGTTTTTCTTTCAAGGTCTTCTAGGTTTCAGTTCCTTACTTTTTTTTTTTGTGTCAATGAGCCTGTAAAGGTATATGTGACTTAAATTTGAGCCACAGTACCAGGTTCTAATCTGACAATTGTGCAAGTTACAGATTAAGGAGGCAAATGGGGTATCAGTTACTGGCTTGCAGATAAACTAGGTCAGGCTTAGAGATTAGTAAAGAATTACTGATCTTTTGAGACCCTTAGATATCAGAACTTTTCTAACCTTTTCAGATGAGTTTAAGTGAATTGAATTGCCCAAGGCCATGCAGCTAGGTAATTATTAAGTATCTGAGACTGGATTTGAACTCAGGTCCTCCTGACTCTAGGGCTGGTGCTCTACCCACCGCGCCACCTGGCAAAGCCCCCAGATGAATTTTTGTTATTTTTTTATTTTAGTTTTTTTAGTTTTTGCAAGGCAATGGGGTTAAGTGGCGTGCCCAAGGCCACACAGCTAGTTATTAAGTGTCTGAGGCCAGATTTGAACTCAGGTACTCCTGACTCCAAGGCCAGTGCTCTATCCACTGTGCCACCTAGCTGCCCCCCAGATGTATTTTAAAAAAGATTTTAGTGACTTTTTTTCCAAGTACTCTGAGTTCTTTTAATAGTCATTTTGAATTCAGTTAAGTTTTTTAAATCTTAACTATCATAGTTACTTTTGAATTTCTGTTTTCTATCCCTTCAGGATTTAGGTTTCATTGAACATTACAAGTTTTAAAAACTTGAGAATTTAGATCACTGAACAGAAAACTATTTGGGGGAAAAAATGTAGAAAGCTATAGTTACGTGCTATTTTAAACAAAAGTTCAAATGTTTATAGTGATAGGTTTGGTTTTTCCTTTTTTATTTTGTTCTGTTTGTTTTATTTGTTTTGGTTCTGTTTTTGCCTTAATCTAAAAAGATTAAATTGTTATGCTCATAAATATCCAAAATAAATACATAGATACCTAAAAGGAAGTTGACATGGTTCTTGATAAATCTTGTTTTAATGTTATGTTGGTACCTAACATTTAGATTTCTTTATTAACAGCTTGCTAATGCTTTTGCATTATGGGTAAATCTGGTAACTTAAGAAGTATCTTTTTCAAAGAAATAAATTGTTATTCTTTTCATACCACAGAAAAAAATCTTCAGTTTTCTACCACTTTTGAAATTTCTAAGCATTTAGGTTGTTTTTATAATGGAACATTTTAAAAATAAACTGGAAACTTGTTTTAAAGTAATTTTTGTTGGTATTTATTTGTTTTTATATCACTTATGTATTGCCTTGTTCTCCCTTCTAGAGAACATTTTTTGTAAGAAGAAAAAATTTAAAAAAGTTCAGCAGCAATATATTGAAAGAGTTTGGCATTATATGAAGTAAAACTAATATTTTAAAAATGAATATTAGAATACCTGCAGGATTTTTTAAAAATAAAAGCAATTTTTTTTCTTTTGCAGTGGAATTATAAGCAGAAATAAGATAATATTCAAGAAACACATTGTAAAGTTTATAGCTGCCACTCCAATGGTAAACCATGGCTAAAAAAAAGCATGCATTTATTATATTTTATGATGATGTGTGTTTCACAGCTTGAGCATCACTAAAGCACTTTGCTTCACTTAAATTTTAGTCAAAATTGCTAAGCTTTTTGTCGTCTTTAGTGTTTCATGTTCCTAATTTTTTATTAATGTAAATAACATTGAATTTTTTAAATATATTATTGGCTTTCATGACAGTGTATTTATATTTTTGCTTTATATTATTTGAGGAACTATTCTAAAATTTAGTCTTTAATTTTAACCTTAGTCCCAAAGATAGAACCTCTTGTATAATTTCTAGATGATTTTAGATGATAAATGTTTTGAAACTAAGGATTCCTATTAATCTTCTTGACACTCATTTTTCCTGGTTACTTTGTTTTCACAAAAGCTTTGACAATTTTAAAGCTTTCAGTTTCAAAGACAGACATTAAATATAATTCTTTTCTGAAATACATAATAACTTAGAAGATAATAAAAGTAAAATTCTTAACTAGCTTAGATTTGAGTGAATTCTTTAATTCTCAAATTCTACCACTTTTTTGACTCAGAAGAGAAAAGAATTTTTGTTGGTAGATGAAAATTCATGTTTAAAACAATATCCACAGAAACAGTTTTATGCTGTCCCTTCATAGCTTATTCCTATGCTTCATGACTTGATATGATTTTTTTTCTCTTAAAAAGTAGTTTTTTTACTTATTTCCTTCTAAACATTCTCTAGTAGAGGTTGGGAATAAGTGTATGTCATTCTTGTTTTATAGGCAGTTAGGTGGTGCAGTGAATAGAGCACTGGCCTTGGAGTCGGAAGGACAGGAGTTTGAATCCAGCCTTGGAACTTGACATTTACTAGCCATGTGACTTTGGGCAAGTCACTTAATCCTGATTACCTGGCATCCAGACCATCTTCAGGCATTCTGATTCATAGCTGGTCACTGAAAACCAGGTAGCTCTGGAGGAGAAAGTGAGGCTGGTGACTTAGCATAGCCCCTTCACTCAAATTCAGTTCACATACTTGTTAGGGCATTATCTCCCTGATGTCAGTGATCTTCTTCAAGAATGAAAGACAGGTATCATCATAGGCAGCCAAATAATACATTGGTTAGAACTTTGGAACATGAATCAGGAAGACCTGAGTTCAAATCCTGATTCAGTCACTTGGTAGCTGTGTAACCCTGGGCCAGTCACTTAATTGCTGCCTTAGTTTCCACATATGTAAAATGGTGATAATAATAGCACTCACTTTAGAGGGTTGTTGTGAAGATCAAATGAGATGATATTTCCAAAGTTTTGCAAACTTAAAAGCACTATATAAATGGTAGCTTTTAAAATTGTTGTTATAGTTGTTTTCCCCCAGGTAAAGCCCCTAAGTGAGAGATTATGTCAACTGTTTGAATAAAATGTTAACATGTCAAAAGTTGTGACCAGATTTTTGTTTTGTTTCATTTTGTTTTTTAAAGAAAATATTTTCACATCTTTTTCCTTTTGGATTCTTTGAATAATTTAAAATTCCCCAAGTAAATTAAATAATGTACAGAGACTGCTTACGATGATGATTTGCTTCATTTGCAACTAACACTCTGCATGTGGTGGTTTGCAGTGGTATCATTGGTCGCAGCAGAAAAGATTTCAAGCGGTATTTGTTCAACTTCATCGCTGCCATGCCTCTCGTAAGTGTACTTCTTTTAAAAAAAATCAGGTTTGTGTATATATTTTAAAAATGACTTATTATACATAGAGCATTTTAAATCTATTCAGAATTATAGATTGAATTTTCATCTCAAAAAGAATTGCACTATCCTCTATTTTATTATCCAGGGAAATTGTAGTCCTTGCAGTACGACTTATGCTTCAGTTGCATTTCTATACATACATATATATATATATATATGATAGAGCCTTAAAAACTGGTACCTTTATTTAGTACAGCCAGTTATGTACAATAGAACCTACAAATCTTAAAGTTAATTAGTTTTTATAGAAGACAGTTGGAATTTGCAATCATTTTATTTAACTACTTGAATAAAATATAAATTTGTGGTATTAGAATTGACAAATATTTTCCCCTCTATCTCCTTTAGTTTTTATTTAGTGATTTTTGGCACTGGGAATTTTAGCATTCAATTGAGAGTAAAAGGAAAAAGTACTTATAAAATATCCATTTTTAAAGTAGAGTTTTAATTTGTCAGAAACAAACTTAAATTTAGTAAAAATTTGGAAGAGGGTTGAAAAGTATAATCTTTTAGACCATTATTTTGAAAGTTGAAGTAACGTTATTAACCCCAGGGTGAAGGCTCAACCAGAAGACTGATCTTTGGTGGTTATATGTTTGTCTGAGAGGGTGAATGGTAGAAAACAAAATTTTCTTGAGGAGGTCCAAGAAAGCATATGAGTATATACAGGAATCCCCTAATAACATATATATATATATATATATATATATATATATATATATATATATATATATATATATATATATAACTGATATGAATGAATAGGAATGAACTTGATATACATGAACTTAAGTTAAGCTTCAATGAAATTTTGAGCTTTTCCTTGAAGAATTCAACTTAAAATATTAAATATTCCTCTGTATAAGGGGTGCTAAAGGGTATACTGGAAATACATTGGTTACTGATAAAACTTTTCAACATCCTGCTGAACTTCACATTACATCAATATGACATCACTGTAGCCAGTTACTCTGGCAAGAGAAATGTGGAGATATGAGACATATTTTGCTATATTTTTGCTGACTACTTTCTCAATCCCTTTCTCTGAATCCTTTCTCTGAACCACATCTCATAATTTGTAATGAAAGTAAGTAGAAAATAAAATTATGTGCAAAATTATATTTTGTTTCCCATCAACATTAGTTGATATTGTACCCATATTCCAATGTATAACTTAAATATTGCCTTCTCTGTGACATTTCCTTTATCCCCAGTCAGAAATTGTCTTTCTTTTTTTGAATGCCATTTTTACAATGATACTTGGGTTTCCCATGTATGTCTTGTATTATATATCATTAATTTCTTGAAGTCTAGAACTCTGTTATTTATCTTTGTATATCCTTCCTGGAATACTGCTTAATAAATGTTGAATGCAAATCTGAAGAATAGGGTTAGATAGGCATACTGGTGCATTGGTAGCAGAATTATGGATCACAAATATTTTCCAAAGAAAATGACTAATATGTTGATAGACTTTGACTCAGAGGTCCTCTTACTAAGCATATATCATAAGGAGATCAGGATGAGGAGAATGCCCCCTACCCTGTACACTCAAAGTATCATGTGTGTGTGAACGCACACACATGGTGTGGGGTAGCAAAGTAGATGTTTATAGATTGGGAATTTCAAAACAAATTGTGGTATAAGAATATATGACTATGATGTAAAAAAAGAACAAATACGATGAATAAAGAGAAACATGAAAGACCCACATGAACTGATAATAATGAAGTAAGCAGAAACTGGAAATTATTATACACTGTGAGTACAGCAATGTAAATGGAAAGAATACCAACCATAAGATAATAGAAAATGAATGTTACAGAATTGCATAGAACAAGCAAGGCTCTAAAGAAGAGATATGAGAAGATTCATTCTTCTTTGGAGGTCCAAGAAGATGAATCATAGCAGATATTTTCAGAATTTTTCCTTGTGCTGATAAGTCTTTTTGCCCCCTCATCTTTTTTCCTTAAAAATGTTTTGTTTAATGAAATGGCTTAAGGGGAACACTGGGAGAGATTATTGTGATTAAAAAATATATCAATAAAATTTTATTTTTAAAAATTCATGTCTTTTTCATATATTGCCAGCTTCCCAGCCTAATCATATAGTTCCCCACAAACCTCTTAGACTTTACTTTTTCAGTGACTTAAGAACTTGATAGTATTTTTTTCAGCTTAATTACTGTCAGTCATCCTTGATGACTTTAGTCACTTTATATTGATACTTTGTCTAATTCTCTGGTTTCACTGTAAACTAATTTTTCATTACCATTTCATGCACTCACTGGTGTCCCATCCTTCAGTTTCTTGGGACTGTTCCAGTTCTGCCCTCTGCCCAGTATCTTATCTTTTCTATCTTATTCTTTCCTTCCTTCCTTCCTTCCTTCCTTCCTTCCTTCCTTCCTTCCTTCCTTCCTTCCTTTTTCCAAGTTAAAAACTTTATTCATTCCTGTTAAATTTTATCTTATTAGCTTCAGTTCACCATTAATCTGTTAGGATAATTCTAGATCTCAGTTCTGTCATTCAATATATTAGGTTTCTTTCTGGCTATGCCATTGACATACTTGATAAAACTTTACCTCCCAGAATTTTTTGTGAGATATGCACTGTGTAAAGTTTACAGTACTTTGTAAATGTGAGTTTTACCATTATAAAACTCCTGTTCTTGTATTCAGTGTGGCATGGAGGTAATCCTGGTTTTTTCGGGGGGGGACAGAAGAACTGGAAGTTGCCACCAATCAGAGAAGACTTCAAGAATGGCCTATATGACATACTTTTCTGTACCAAAATTATGGAAGGAAATTACTGCTTTGATGATAGCCCAAAGGTTTTTTTTTCTCCTTTATAAAATGTATTTTTTAATTTAAATTTTTTTAAATCTGCAAACATTTCATAGATTTTAAAATGGGGTTTAAATCAAGCAAATTCTCAGACCCTTGAGGCATGTATTTATCTTCATCTCTTGGATATTCCTTTTCCTTTTTTCCCCTGGATATATTTCTTCTTTTTTAAAATTTTTCTTCATGTTTTTATTTCCTTTAATTTATTTACACATTACTAAAATATTATTGTTTAAGAATAAACATAATACCCCTACCCCACAAAAATATAAAACCTCATGATAAATAAAGTAAAAGAAAAAAATGTGTTTCAGTCTATTCTGATGCCATCAGCTCTGTCTTGGGTGTATCACATTCTTTTCATAAGTCCATCATATTTTTTCTATAGTTGCTGATTGCAATTTCCTCCATCCATTTCTCTTCACTATTATCTGTTATATTTTCTTTCTCTTTCCATTCTGTCCCTCTTCAAAAATGTGCTGTGGGGCAGCTGAGTGGCACAGAGGGCAGAGCGCTGTCCCTGGGGCCAGGAGGCTCCAAGCCTACGTCCCACCACAGAGACCCAGCAATGTCCCAGCCCCATGGTCCTGGATAGGCCACCCAATCCCAGCACCTTGCAAAAAGTAAAAAAGAAAATGTGTTCTATCTGACTATCCTCTTCTATGACCTACCATCTCCTCTATCACCCATATCCCCCCCTTCCCTCCCCCATCCACCTTCTCTCCTTTTTCTTCTAGATGCCTATACCATATTGAGTGTGTATGCTGTTTCCACTCTGAGCCATTTCTGATGAGAATGAAGGTTCCCTCATTCCTCCCTTCCATACCATTGCAAAAGCTACATGAAATATCTTTTATATGAAATATCTTAGCCAATTCTACCTCTCCTTTCTCTTACTCCCAGTACATTTCCCTTTCACCTACTGACCCCATTTTTGCCATATATTATATCTTCAAATTCAGCTCTCTCCTGTGCCTCATCTATAAAAGCACCTTATACCTACTCTATTAAATGAGTATCATCAATATCATCTTCCCATGCAGGAATACATGCAGTTCATCATAATTAAATCGTTCATAATTTACCCTTCTCATCCACTCTCTGTGCTTCACCTGAGTCCTGTACTTGAAGATCGAACTTTCTATTCAGCTCTGGCAGTTTCAACAGGAACATTTGAAATTTCCCCGAAAGTCCATCTTTTCCCTTGGAAGAGGATGTGCTGGGTGGTTGATTCTTGGTTGCATTTTAAGCTCTTTCTCCTTCTGGAGTATTATATTCCAAGCCCTATAATCCCTTTATGTGAATACTTCCTGGTCCCAGGTAATCCTGCCTGCAGCTCCATGATATTTGAATTGTGTCCTTCTGGCTACTTGTAATATTTTCTCTTTGACTTGGGAGTCCTGGAACTTGGCTATAATATTCCTGGTTTAGGGGGAGGCTAGGTGGTGCAGTGGACAGAGCACTGGCCCTGGAGTCAGGAGTACCTGGGTTCAAATCCAGCCTCAGACACTTAATAATTACCTAGCTGCGGGGCCTTGGGCAAGCCACTTAACCCCATTTGCCTTGCAAAAATCTAAAAAAAAAAAATTCCTGGGTTTTTTTTTTTTGGATCTCTTTTTGGAGGAGATTAGTGGATTCTCTCAATTTCTATTTTACCTTCTCCTTCTAGGATATTAGGGCAATTTTCCTGTAGGAATTCTTTAAAAAATGAAGCTCTTTTCTTGATCATGACTTCCAGGTAGCCTAGTAATTTTAAAATTATCTGGATCTATTTTTCCAGATCAGTTTTTTTCAGTGAGATATTTCACATTTTCTTGTAGTTTTTCCATTCGTTTGGTGTTGAATTATTGTGTCTTGATTTCTCACAAAGTCATCAGCTTCCTTTAGCTCCATTCTACATCTGAAGGATTTGTTTTTCTCAGTGAGCTTTCTTATCTCCTTTACCAACTGGCCAAGTCTGCTTTATAAAGCATTCTTCTACTCGATAACTTTTTAAGCTGTTTTATCCATTTGATCTAAACCGGTTTTTAATATGTTATTTTAATATATTTAATATGTTATTTTCTTCAGTATTTTTTGGATCTCCTTGACTAAGCTGCTGACTTCGTTTCTGAGTTTTTCTTTGCATCTCATTTCTTTTCCCAATTTTTCTTTTACCTCCCATACTTGATTTTCAAAATCGTTTTTGAGATCTGTCATAGCCTGTGCCCAGCTTCTTTATTTCTTGGAGTCTTTAGATGCAGAAGCTTAAACTTTCTCATCTTCTGATAATGTATAGGGGACCAAAATAACTGTCTATGGTTAGGTTCCTTTTTTTTTTTTAACTCATTTCCCCAGCCTATGCCTGGCTTTGGGGTGCTTCCTGAGCTTTGGAGTATTGTTGGGACACTCCCACAAGAACCTCAGTATGTGAGGCTCTGACTGTTCTCCTGGTCTGTTTAATGGCTACAAGCTCACTCCTCTGGGACCCCAAACCAAGACCAGGGTCTGGATAGGTTCAAATCCCCAGAGTCCTGTTCCAGGGACAGAGGACAGATCTCGGCAGTCTCCCTTCACTCCCTTACCTTATCTGGGCTGAGCACTCAGGTTGCAGCTGCCTGGTGGCTCCTGCTGGGCACCTCCACAAACTTGCTTCCATTTCCTGGGATCTGGAATGTGCTGAGGGTCACAGCTGCACTGAGGAGGGCCATGCTGGCCTGGGCTTCATGCTTGCTCTGGCAAAGGTCTTCCAGCTGATCTTCCAAGTTGTGCTTGGTGCTCCCTGGGGTGCAGATCAGTAAATTGCTTCTGTTGCTGGGAGCCCTGGGGCTGTTTCTGGAAGGCTGAAACTCCTTCACTTGGGCACGCTGCTGCCCCTCCAACCCCATGGAACAGAGCCTTCCCACTATTTTCCAGAGTACCTTGGCCTGGAGAATTGCCTCACTGGATCTTTCTGTGGGTTGTCTCTGGAAAATTCAGTTAGAGTCATCATTTTGAAGGTTTATGAAATGTTTTGGAGAGAGCACCCAAGAAAGGCTGTTCTCCTGCCTTTGTCTTGGCTCCGCCCCCCCATATATATTTCTTGATGTAGCATTGTGAAAGTTTGTGTTGTAGTATTCCATCTCCATTTCAAAATTTCTGCAGTGCTGGAACAATCATGTTTTTCCCCCATGTATAAGATTCACCTTAATTTTGGGGCCCCAAATTTGAAAAAAAAAACCCAAAAAATTATTGAACTCAAGTTGATTCATCATGAATTCAAAGACCTTCTACTCATAGCTTTCAGGCATCTTTTGTGCCAGACTGATGTGTGGTTGCATATTTTGTCCATTCCTTTCATAAACCTGAAGCACCAATTGTGTCTCCTTTGAAGTCAGTCACTTTTTCATTAGCAATTCTTGCCCATGTCGAGCCATCTTTGTGCACACTGGAGTTCCGATTGCCCTTGCTCTTCAATTCAGATTTTCAGTTCCCTAGATCAGGTCATTTGGCTGACTTCCTCTGCTGTGATGTCTTCAGTAGGGTTTCTTCTTCCCCAGCTAGTCTCAGATTGCTTTCTCAGTTAGAGGAGGAACAAACTGACAATTTCCATTCACTTGTACAAATCCACTTTGAATTTGAATTCAGCACTATACCAAAACCTTTTCTAAGCCATTTCTGGGCAAGATGTGGCAAAATGTAACCTAATATACTGATAACAAATGTGAAACAATGAATACAAAGACAATAAGGGTGAAAAAAATGGGAAATGCAAGTAAAATAATCTACAACCCATTGTATGAGGCACTCCCAGTTTTTAGACCCCCAAATTTTCGAAAAGGGTTGCATCTATACATGGGAAAATATGGTTTGCTTCTGAATATATAGTACATTTATCAGATTTCATCATTTCTTCAATGGGGCCAAAACTTTAAGGGTAATTGGAACTTTTAATAAAAAAGGACCCAAACATTCTTTAGATGAATATTTTATAGTCTAATGAAGATGGCCAGCTCTTAACAGCTCATTTGGATTCTTTTGTTAGCATTATGGTATTGAATGAAAAAGGGAGTTGAATAGGTACCTTGTTCTTATCTTGAATACTCCAGTTTTTGTAAAGCCTTGCCTGTTTTTTTCTTCATACCAGTCTTGAAAATGATATCCATCAATGAAGTCCCTAAACATCATTATTTTTCCCTATCTCTAACACTCCTCCCTGGTCTTCATTCCCTTATATGTGTTCTTCTATTCAGACATAAGGTTCTCGAGGGCAGGAACTGTTTTTCTTATATTTCCTGTTACGTAGCGCACACATATATGTGTGTGTGTGTATGTATGTATGTATGTATGTTTGTATATGGGAATACCCAGGGCACAGCACAGTACTAACTACACTAAACATGAACTAATAACTTACTCATTTACTCAACTGACACAGAACTAGCTAAAGATGGCAAGGCCAGCCTAATCCAGTTTTATCTGGACAAAATGAGACATTGTGAGTCAACTTTGTGTCAGAAGTACTCTTATATGACCATTTCAGTCATATAATGTAACCATATATAAATAATTATTCATGTCAAGTAATTTGCTACAGCTGCAGCTTATGTATCAGTATTGTATACAGAGAATTAAGAAGTAGAAAAACTACGAAGTTGACAAGATTCTATGTACAGTCAACTTATTCCTTGGTATTTAGGGACTTAAAGAACACATTTTGAAGGAGAAAAGTACATAATTGTAACTGAATATCATTACAATGAACTAACCCATAAAATGGAAGATCCAGGATTGAAAGGATTAGGCAATAGAATAGGCCAATATGTTGTTATTTACAAAGAATACTGTTGAAATACAAAAATTCATAGAATTTAAGTGAGGTACTGGAGCAAAATTAAGGCAGCAAGGTGACATGGTAGATAGAATACTGGGCCCAGTGTAAGGAAGATCTAAGTTCAAATCCAGCTTCAGACACATACTAACTTCTAGCTTTATGAACTTGGGCAAATCACTTAACCTTTGTCTGATTCAGTTTTTTCAGCTGTAATGTGGGGCTAATGATATCACCACCTCCCAGGTTGTTATAAAGATCAAATGAGATAATTTTTGTAAAGCACTTAGCACAGTGTAGGTCACATCCTGAGAGTTGCATAAATATTAGCTAATATAATCATCATAATGATGATGATGCCTTTAGTGCAACTCCAAAAAGCAGCAGCAATCATTATTTCAAATGCTGAATAAAGGGTTTTTTTTAAAAAGTTCACTGAGAAATTATATTTTATTAAAAAGCACCATACCTAATATTCATGACTGCTACATCCTAGGGCCCACAGTCTTTTTACATGAGAAATTTCTTTCTTTCATGTCTTCTGCCATCTAGCCTTACAGCTATACATGTTATCTGTGTGTGTGTGTGTGTGTCTGTGTGTATACATACACATTTATATAACTTTTAAGTAATTTGTTCAACCGGACACTTGTCTAGGTAGCTTTTTAAAAAGTTTAAACCACTGATGTGTGTGTATATATTTGGGGGGGGGTTGAAGAGATGAACAGGGACCCCTTTCCACCACATGCTGGCTATGTCTGGAAGTTCGGAGGTAAAATGTCATTGATTTCTCAAGAAGACTTGTGCAGTGTTACTCTGGTATTGTAGAAGTAGCATTAGATTCAGAGTTAGAAGACTTAAGTTGGTCATTGAACTGCTCAGGGGCTCAGTTTATTCATTTATAATATGTTGTAATGATCTTCTGAGGTTCTTTTCAGTTCTGATTTCTATCATTCTATGATCTAATGGCCTTTGTAGATTCTAAATATAAGTATTTCAAACCAGAGTTGAATTTTTCTTAATGTTCTTTTTCACAGATGTCATTTTACTACTTTTATCCCAGGAGCACTCTAGAATATCCTCAGAAACAATCTCTAGTCAAATTAACTATCTAGAGAGGAAAAACAAAGTGGTTAAAAACACAAGAGCTCAGACATTATTGTGAGGCTAGTTGAACTGCTTATTGGATATTCCCTTTAAAGTTTTTAATCTTGAATGGTTGAAGATTTAGATAAGTTGGGCCAAGAATTTGGTCAGAAGTAGAGTTCTAGAGCTGTGAGCTCTTCTACCCAGTGTGCACTTGCTTCCCCCCCTGCCTGCAGGTTGTGGCACCACCACCTCTCTTGTAAGGGTTTAAGTTGGCCACCTCAGAGTTCTCCATGGATGACGATATTGCTGCTCTCGTTGTTGACAATGGCTCTGGCATGTGCAAAACTGGCTTTGCAGGAAATGATGCCCCTCAGGTCATCTTCCCTTCCATTGTTGGCTGGCTGCCCAAGACATCAGGGTGTGATGGTGGGTATGGGCCAGAAAGTTAGCTATGTGGGAGATGAAGCTCAGAGCAAGGGAGGTATTCTGACTTTGAAGTACCTCATTGAATATGGTATTGTCACCAACTGGGATGACATGGAGAAGATCCAGATCTATACCAGCATCATACTTTCTACAATGAGCTCCATGTGGCCCCTGAAGAGCACCCTGTGCTGCTCACAGAAGCTCCCCTGAACACTAAAACCAATAGAGAAAAGATGACTCAGATTATGTTTGAGACCTTCAAAGACCTTAAAAAAAAGAAAAAGACCCCAGCTGTGTACATTGCCATCCAGGTTGTGTTGTCCCTATATGCCTCTGGTCATACCACTGGTATTGTGATGGACTTCAGTTATGGTGTGACCCACACTGTGCCCATCTATGAAGGTTATGCCCTTCCTCGTACCATCTTCCATCTGGATCTGGCTGGTCGTGATCTGACGGACTACCTCATGAAGATTCTGATGGAGAGAAGGTACAGTTTCATTACCACAGCTGAGACAGAAATCATGTGTGACATCAAGGAAAAGCTGTGTTACATCACCCTAGACTTTGAGCAGGAGATGGCCACTGCTGCCTCCAGCTTCTCTTTGGAAAAGAGCTATGAGCTCCCTGATGGGCACGTTATCACTATTGGCAACGAGAGGTTGTTCCGATGCCCAGAAGCTCTCTTCCAACCTTCTTTCTTAGATATGGAATCCTGTGGAATTCATGAAACTACCTTCAACTCCATCATGAAGTGTGATGGTGACATCCCTAAGGTTCTGTATGCCAATACCGTATTGTCTGGTGATACCACCATGTACTCAGGCATTGCTGACAGGATGCAAAAGGAGATTACAGCCCTAGCCCCCAGCACAATGAAAATCAAGCTCATTGCCCCACCTGAGCGCAAATACTCTGTCTGGATTGGAGGCTCCATCCTGGCGTCTCTTTCTGCCTTCCAGCAGATGTGGATCAGCAAGCAGGAGTATGATGAACCTGGGCCTTCCATTGTCCACCCACAAATGCTTCTAAATGGACTGTTTGTGTTTTTTTAAAAAATTTTTTGTTTTTGGGTGTGGTAATGGACCAAAAAAGAGATGAGATTGGCTTGGCTTTGTTTTTGGGGTTTTTTGGGGGGGGTTTTTGGGTGCTTGACTCGGGATTTAAAATTGGAATGGTGAAAATGATAAACAGTCTTAAGTATGTTGGAAGCAAACATCCCCAAAATTCTATAGTGTATTTTCAGGACACTATACATTTGGGGGTTTTTTTTTAAGTCATTCCAAACAATTGTATAATGCATTGTTACAGGGTTGCTTGCCTCTACGAAGATGGCTATCCTACTCTTAGAGCAAAGGAGCTACTACTTAACAAAACATCCAGAAGGGGAGGGGGAGGGGGGAATTGGATTGCTTTTCATGTAAATTAATGTAATCCTTTAAAAAAAACTTTTTATATCTTTTGCCTTAATACTTGTTACTTTTTTTAATTGCCAACCATAATGGATGGCCCCCAAAATCCCTCCCAGCCCCCAACATAAATGTGAATGAAGACTTTTTTGTAGTCTCCCAGGGAGTTTAATAAGATTGGTGCCAGTACTTGGGGGGGGGGGGGGGGGCTTTACCTGTACACTGACTTCAAATAAAAGTGCACAGGTTTAAAAAAAAAAGCAGAATTCTAACTGAAATTGGATGAGGTTTTTCACTGATCCCAAATGACTATATGCTTTAACATCAATCTTTTTTTTAATTTTTTTTTTTATTTAGGACAATGAGGTTAAATGATTTGCATAAGGTCACACAGACAATTGTTAAGTGTCTGAAGCTGGATTTGAATTCAGGTCCTCCTGACTCCAGGGCCGATACTCCATCCACTGTGCCACATAGCTGTCCCCTTCAACACCAATCTCTGTGATAATGGTATATGTCTCTGAACTAGAACACTGATCCTATAGTCAAAATAGGCTGCAGCATATTAGTAGTAATACTGACTTGTGCTCAAGAAATGGAATAGAGTAAATAATGTCAAGGACATACGTTGTCAGACAAAGGGATATACTAACCCCCCCCCCCCCCCAGGGAGAATGAGAAATCAGATGGACAAAGTCCAAAAACTTAGATATCTTTAAAGAAATAATAGAATGTCTGAAGTTCATTGGATTAGTCCCCATTGAGGACATTTATAGAAATATAAGAACAAAATTAACAAGAAATCGTGGAAGGAATTGCAATCCAAAAATGGAGTCGGGAAAGTACATACTCATGATGACCAAAATTCATCCCAACTATTATTATTGCAAAAATGTTAAGTAGAAAAAAAAGAAAAAATACCCTCTGGTATTTAACAAATTCTTGACCTATATAACTGAAGGATGATCCAATCTTTATCTCTCTATCTTATTTTCAATGGTATTATTATGTGAGACTGTCAGATGTTTTGCTTAAATTAAGTAAATACAGTGAAAAGTGTGTTGAATGCAAAGTTCAAAAACCTATTTTCAAATCTGGGCTCTGGCATTTATTAACTTTATGGCCTTAGGCAAATCATTTATCCTCTGAGATTCATTTTACTTATGTGTAAAATAGGAATAAGAATATTTACATTATTCACCATATCTAATTGCTGAGATAATGTGTAAAGTGTTTTATAAAGTTTAAAATAATATTAGTAAACAGTTATGTACTCTGTCCTTCCCATTCATCAGATAACAGTAATAACTTCCTTTGGGGGGAATTAATTCCTTCTTTCATCTTTTCCCCTCCCCTGCTTTAGTCATGTTTTTTTTTTTCACTTTCTAAACGCTCTCCAATTGACCTTTTAATAATCTATGCTAGAATTTTACCAGGAATTTGTATCAATGTCACTGTATTATAATAGCTACCTCTCCCCCCACTACTACCTTTTTTTTGAAATTCGGAGTAATATTTGCCTTTCTTCAGTTTAAGGGCACCTCACTCATTCACTGTGATTTTTCTGTTCACTGACAACAGTTAAGCTGTATGTTCATGTTCTTTCAGTAGTAGTGCCCTTTGATGTATTTTGTTCTTGCCTACTGTTTTGGGCTAATTTAAAATTGGGTTCTCTTTCCCGTCTCCCTTCACTTGAGTTGCTGTCTCTTCATCCTCCTCCTTTTTTAAAAAATCTTCTCATTATTGTTCTTTGCCAGAGAAAACTGAGACAAAATTGGACTTAATCTGGTGACTCTTTCTCAGAAGTCTTTCTCCTTGACATTCATGTAACATCTATGATGACTGACTAATTTTTTCCTTCTTTTTTTCCAGTTATTTTCCTTTTTTCGTTTTCTTCCTTTTTTCATTACTTCCCCTGATAGTTTATGTAGACATTTTCTGATGCTCTGTCTTCTGTTTCTTTATGCTTTTTCCTTTGACAGTCATGTCTAGTTTTATGGCTTCAACTATCTAGTCATATAGACCTATTTGCTGCTCCCCAGGTATTCTACCTTCTGCCACTATTAAGTTTTTTCCTCAGACTATCTTGCTTGCATGGAATAAATTTCTTCCCTATCTCTACCTCCTCTTTCTCCACCCCTTTAATTCTACACATAGCTGCTTCATTAGTTTTCCTTATTTTATAGATTCTTGGATTACAAAACTAAACTTCTCAGAAGCATCACCAAAGGCTCCCATTTGCCTATAAAATGGGATCTAAGCATTTAGCTGGATATCCATAACTTTCCACATTTTTGCTTCAATTTATCCTTCCCACTTTACTATAGTGCCTTTCATGTACTATATCCTTAAGAACTGAAATATAAACTATTCTGGGGCATGTGTGAACACCTTGTGCCTTCCCTAATGTCAATTATTTGGCATATATTTAGTAAGCACTGTGAGGGGTGTCGTGTTGGGGCTTAGAAGACAATGGAATTTAAATTCTAATGGAAGAGATACACCTGTGTAATGAGACATGGAGCAGATAATGAGGTAACTGGAGAAGGGAAGGGACAAGCTGCCGGAGAGCTCTTGAAAGGACATTTGAACTGAGTATTTAAGGTGAGGTACTGAGATTGAGCACTTTGTGTGAGGAGCCACAAGGAGGCCATTGTGGCTGGATTTAGAATGTGTATGAATGTAAAGACTGACAAATTGCTTTATGTGGGGGGTTGGGGTAGGAAGAGGGAAGTGAAATTGGGGGAGGGAATTATAAAACTAAAAAATAAATAAAATCTTTAACTAGAATGTGTATGAAGACATGCATATTAAATAGCTTATGCTAGTATGTGAAGAGCTTTAATGCCAAACCAAGTTTAGATTTGGTCCTAGATATAAAAGTGAGAGACTGGAGTTTATTGAGTTGGAGGAGAGAGGGGAGGGCTGCGTTGTCAGATCTGTACTTTAGTAAAATAACTTGAATAGCTATTTGGAGGATGGGGGTCTTTTGATAGTATAGAGGATAGATGAGGAACAGATCTAGAGATTGTGATGCTACAAATAGCACTTCAGATAATTGAATGTGTTGTGTGAGAGTGAAGAGTTGAGATTTACTCTTGAGGTTGACTAAAGTGATGGGGCTGCCCTTGTACTAGGGAATTTCAGAAGAAGGGTAGGTTGCAGGGAAGTGTAGATGGTGAGTCTTGCTTTTAGATAAACTTTTTTAAAAGTATACATTAATTGGTAATGCAGACCTAGATCTAAGGACAGTATGGAGCTGAATATAAAAATCTAGAGTCATCTAGATAGAGATAGTAACAGAACTCCTAGAAAGTGAATAGGTGAATGAATGAGAGAAAGGAAGAAAAAAACCAGAACTTTGTCAACATTTATTTTTAGTAGGTATGATGTAGATAAAGATCCAGCAAAGGACTGAGAAGGAGTGGTCAGACCAGTAAGACATGTTTGGGGAAAAATCACATCAGATTTTATTGAGTACTGTTTTTAAACACACACATATGTATGTTTATATATACATATATGTGTGTATGTGTAATATATGTATGAATATGAATGTACATATTTGTTGAGTCAAAGAAACAGCATCTTAAATAACTAGATAGGTATATCTGTGAATACATCTATGTGAGAGAATACATCTGTACTTTTGTTTAATTGATTTAATTTTCTTGTCAACAAAACAGTATTAGTCAGAGTTTAGCCTTACTATATTAAATATGATAATATTTATGGTAGCTATTAAAGGGAGATTCCACTTATATTCTATATATCATGGAACACCACTATATTGACCATCATGAAGTTGGAATTTTCTGTAACAAGGCCTTTTTTTTAACCTTGTAATTCAGCTTTATTTCAATAATTTAAGTGATTCTTAAACTTTTTTGTTCCACAGTGCAAAAAAACCTGTGGATCATCTATCCTTAATCTCATCCCACTTGCTTTCTATTTTTAAAAAATAAAAATATCTCACTAGAACTATAGAAAGAATAGTATTTCATTAAAAGCAGAACAAGTGAATGATATTCTAAAGATTAATTTTTTACCAGAAAAAGTATACATTTTATAAATATATGGGAAAGACAGCATGATATTATATAAAATATAGAGAAACAGCTCATAATATGGCCTTAAAACTGTTTGTTGAATTAAATTTAATAGAATAGTGATCTGAGATTTAGGAGACCAGGTCTCCTACAAGTAATCACAACAGCATTGGGTAAGTTCCATCTTCAAGAGACTGCGTTAAATTTTTAAGTCTCTTCTTGTTCTAAAATTTTATGATTCTTAGAGTGATACCATTTTCATGTTATGTATAGGGAATAAAATATCTTAGATTAATAACTCAAATGTTTTATTGACTTCTTAATAATTCTAAGTGAACCAAAGGAAGAGCTCTAGATAATATGTTGGTTTCTAGGAAAAATTTATAGAAGGGCATGTATAAGGGGCTGTGGATGGAAATGTATGGATAACTACCCACACTGATAAGATCACAAATCTAAGTCATAATTTTGGAAATTTTCAGGGAGAATCCTCATTGGACAGTTGACAGATTTGTGTATTTATTTTACTAGTAAAGAAGGCAATAGGAGACAAAATTATAACTGGGAAGATAAGGTTAAAGTAAAATTTTAAGTGAAATCTCACAAGGTTGTGTCAGTGGACCTTTTCACAACTTAATGTATTTTATACCTTAGATTTAATGACATATAATACTCACAAATTTGTACAAGGCAGCATGACATAGTAAATGGTGGACCTACATCAGAGTGAGGAAGACCTAGGTTCATTGACTTATAATGCTTGTATGATTCAAGTCACTTAACATGGAAGGACTTGAGACAATTTTCAAAATTGCTTTATCTTTTTTTTAATATACTTAAATTGCTTTATCCGTTGGCCCCTCTGCATTGATGGAAGGAATTTACTTACCAGAAATTTCTTACACTAATGAAATCTTAGGTCTAAAAAATTGAACAAAACATATATTTTTATACACTTTAAATTTTAAAAGTTTAAAAAATTTTTTTATTGATTTGAATAATGTCTCAATCTCAGTCTGCTTTGCAATTATAAAAGTTTAAGATTTGGAGACAGAGTAAAGAACAGACATCTAGTTATATTTTAATAATTTGAAATGAAACAAAACTAATTTTTTGTATTTTCGTTTTAGATCTCTCTGGTGAATAACTTTTTGAAGTTTGGTTTAAATGAACTTAAACTGTGCTTCCGAGTAAGGCTCACTAAATACCTCTATGAGGAATATCTCCAGTAAGTGATAATATATTTTTATCTTTTTCTTTTTTTTAGATTTTTTTTTTTTGGCAAAGCAAACGGGGTTAAGTGGCTTGCCCAAGGCCACACAGAATTATTAAGTGTCTGAGGCCAGATTTGAACTCAGGTACTCTTGACTCTAGAGCCAATGCTCTACCCACTGTGCCACCTAGCCACCCCTATCTTTTTCTTTAAAAAAAAAAAGCAAAGATGCAATTAAATTGAGCAGTTTCTATTTCATATCAATTGATATTTATTTTTATTATTACATTTTTCAAGAAAAACGTTATTAGAAGCAGAAACATGTAGAGCACTTCATTGTATTAGCAATGCACCAAGAGTCAAGAGACTCCAGTGCTACTTCTACCCTGCTACTGTCCAGCTGTATGATCTTTGTTTGACCTTTTATTTATAAAATGAATGCCTTAAATTCCAGCATTTTGTTTTTATTTGGTTATATTTGAGTTTGGGAAAATAAAATATTTTTTGCTTTTTTTTCATTTTTGTTATATCTTTGTCTTCCTGTTGTTTCAGAGCTTTCACATATTATAAAATGGGAAATCTGGATAATAGAATAGCTAATCCAGACCAGCTGCTTACACAAGATGTGGAAAAGTTTTGTAACAGTGTAGTTGATCTCTACTCAAACCTTAGCAAGGTAAGTTTCTGAAATAAATTTTAAACTTTGTGATTTCTGTTGTTGAGATATGCAATTCTTTTAGAATATACTGTTCTACAGAAGCAAATTAGTATTTAAATGTGAGTGACATATTTATAGTAAGATGAAATCACTGAATGAAAAGTTTTAAATTAAAATTTGAACTAGTATTTTAAGTTTTTGTTTTTATTTTCAAAAACATTTTTCAAGGAAGGTATTTTTGGTACAAATATCCAAAGTACTTTTTTTTGGTACTTTTTCTTCTTATACATTTTTATCTTTCAGTTTGGTTCATTAACTTAAACTTTTGGAAACAGTTTTCAAAACTGTTAAAATTTTTATATTTAAGTTCTTGGAATTACATGTCATCCATAAAAGATTACATATTAATTATATTCATTTCTGATTCAATCTTGGTGATCCATTGCCGCTCATCGTCTAGTCTTTC